>NW_006781263.1:3012774-3039252 GCF_000442215.2 Lipotes vexillifer
CTCATTCCTGCTGGGGAATTCTGGGAGGTGGTGGAGAATGTCCCTTCCTGAGGGGTCAGAACCTGGGGAGTTTCCCACAACACCCACCCACTGTTGGCTGAGTGATGGGTTTGGAGCATTAACACCCAGGCGCCTCAGTCTCCCTCTGTGTTAAGTACATTCACATTGTCGTGCAACCAGTTGAAAAACTGAAACTTATACCCATTAAACAACAACTCTCCATCCCCACACCAACCTCTGGTAACCGTCCTTCTGCTTTCTGTCCCTATGGATTTGACTGCTCTGGGGGTGTGTGGACTGAAAGGGGTAAATTCAGAAACAGACATCCCAGTCCTAGTAGGTGTCTTGTTCATAAACCAAGAAGGACCATCTAAAGTGGTCTAACATAAATCCTACACAAGGACCACCCTACGAGTAGAAGCCTGCAGGGACTAATTATAGGACCAGAACCCTTAGTAGCCAACTGGGGTTTGGAGTGGGAGTGGTGAGGCACAGTCTCCACTTGAGAAGATTGGAGAGGAAGCAGCTGGCCGCAGCAGAGCAAACAATCATGGTGTCACGCTCCCCCTCGAGGTTGCAGTTAAAAGACGCCACCATGCTGGTTATCCATGTGGACATCTGGCCAGTCCACTCTCAGGTGTCCAGACTCTATCTGCTCTACAATAAGTTAGCAGCTTGCAGGCTGTGACTGCAAGGGCAGGTGTGATTTGGTGTGGCTGGAGTAGAGAAGGGCAAGATGAACAACGACCAAAGAAAAGGATTTCAAACATTGACATTTCCTCCGAGGAAACAAGTCCAAGGAGAAAACCTGAATGCGTGGAGTTTGATCCAATGCCCCACTTCCTCCACCCCTAAAAGGACAAGTAGTCTTCAGACTATAGCCTGGGGGGATGAGAGGCCTTCCTTCTCAGCAGATATTGGGAGATCCTCATCTTGAATCTGAGGAAAGAGCAAGAAAAACAACAAACACCAAATTGGAGGTGAGAGAAATCAAGCAAAATCAAATGAAAAAACACCTGGGAAGAGCAAATGACTCCTGGTCACTCCAAAGGAAAGTCTGAAGGATGGGGAAATGGAAGGTTTTTGAAAAAGTACTTACATCTTCCATAGCCACTGTCTTGGAGATGCCAGGGAGTAAGAAGATTACATTCAACAAGAGTTAGTGGAACACCCAGCAACAAAGGGAAGCTGAAAAGAGCTGACAGCCCTGAGAAGTGTCCTTTTTTTGTTGTTGGAATTGCCCCTAAAGAGTTCCAGAATGCTACTCCTTTCAGACCATCAATGGAGACAAAGAATATATATTTTTGCCATTATCAGAAAAAAGGTGCAATTCACTGATATTTACTAAACACTTACATGAACAGTACAGAAACCGTTTCTTCATTGGCGGAAGGGACTTACCTGTATAGTTCGGTAACTACACACATGACTGGTTGTCCATCCTGTGCTGTGCTTTCCCATGTACTGTTGAATCTGCTCATAAACCCTTATCATAGGGTGATGAGGCTGCATTTTACTGATCAGGAAACAGGCTTAGACAGCATATGAATTTTTTTTTTTAACTTTTTATTTTAGGGGTTGGCCAAAAAGTTTGTTTGGGTTTCCTTTAACAGCGTAAGGAGAACCCGAATGAACTTTTTGGCCAAGCCAATATATTGGCATATAGTTGATTACCAATGCTGTGTTAGTTTCAGGTGTACAGCAAAGTGATTCAGTTATACATATACATGTACCTATTGTTTTTCAAATTCTTTTCCCATTTAGGTCGTTACATAATACTGAGCAGAGTTCCCTGTTCTCTACAGTAGGTCCTTGTTGGTTATGAATTGTTAAAAGATACACTGAGACACATACACATTTTTAAGAATTTATTTGAGCAAATGTCAATTTGAATCAAACCAGAAGTGATCAGGAGTGCTCCTCCGACAGGAGCCAGGGGAGAGGTTTTCAGGGAGATGAGGGAGCCAAGCAAGGAAGTTATTCCACTCTCTCTGGCTTAAGCAGTTGCTTATTAGGGAAAGCCTAGTGGCTGTTTGCAGTTGGTCGTTCTTGATTTTCACTTTTCACATTCACGTGCATTGTCTCTGGCTTAGATTTTGGTTGATGATGTGAGCTGCCAAGGCATTGCAGCCGGCCATATCCAATGGCCTCCTTGTTTAACCGCTTTGACAGTATTATGCTTAAGGTCACAGAATTACTAGGTCACAAGCTCAAATAAGGCTCACTCTTGTGATTCCCAGTCTCTTTCTTTCATGGTCATTCCATGCATCCTTCCAGAAACTAGGGGTGCCATGTCCGACGGCAGACACGAAGGAAAGCTGCAAGGTATCATGATTGCATTAGATTTTCTATCATAAAAATTAAATTCCGCTTTAATAGTATTCAACTTGAGATAAGCTTACACAGTTAACATGGAGGAGGGTTTTCTTTCCTTATAACCCCTCTTGAGGCTAGAATCTTCCTCAGAGAGAGGTGTAAATGTGTGCCGTGAGAAAGGTGGGAACCTCTTCTCCAAGAGGAGACAAAGTCAGCGTTTGATAAATATTTGCAGAATTGTTCCAACCTCCGTTTTCTTATGAGGACTGGAGCAATCCAAGGCCGGTGCAGAGGAAACGGTTTGATCCCCTT
Source organism: Lipotes vexillifer (assembly GCF_000442215.2). Taxonomy (NCBI): domain Eukaryota; kingdom Metazoa; phylum Chordata; class Mammalia; order Artiodactyla; family Lipotidae; genus Lipotes; species Lipotes vexillifer. The sequence continues at coordinate 3,015,403 of NW_006781263.1, forward strand.
TCCCAGCGGGAGGTTGCGGGAAGACTTGGGAAGGTGAAGAATGAACTTGACCCCATTTCTCTGAGGCCAGGAGGCTGCCGCACTCAAAGCAGGATTTCCTGGCAACTGTTCCAGTAATGTACTGAAAAAGGAGGAACGTGACAGAGAAGAGCAAAGAGGGAAAATGATATAATATAAGATGCTCCCACAGCAGCAGCCAAGGCTCTTGGAGGACATAAGGAAACTTGAACCCTCTCGGGAGGGGGGAAACACTGTGCTATTGTCCTGTAGGCGGCATCTCAGAAGGTAGATCATCTCTGCTTCATCTGAGAGATGATTTTGGTCGCTGTGTGTAGAAGGATGGCAGAGGGCGAGCTCGTGGGGAGGCCATTTAAGAAGCCACTTCAGCAGCAAGAGTGACCTTGGGCTGCCCCCGGGTGGAGGGACGGGATGAAGAGGAGTGTGGGGTCTGTGCTGAAGGTGGGTCCCTGGGGATTGCCATGTTGACTTCAAAGAGCCCAGAAGACAAGCAGGGCAGTTGGCCACCTTCTGATGCTTGACTTTGCTGTCCTGAAACTGGTATTCTTCACACATAAATGGAAGTACCGTTGGTCCTTGGTATACCTGGGATATTGGTTCCAAGAACCCCTGGGCCCCCAAATCCACAGAGACTCACATCCTTTTTTTTTTTTTTTGCGATACGCGGGCCTCTCACTGCTGTGGCCTCTCCTGTTGTGGAGCACAGGCTCCGGACGCGCAGGCTCAGCAGCCATGGCTCACGGGCCCAGCCGCTCCGCGGCATGTGGGATCTTCCCGGACCGGGGCACGAACCCATGTTCCCTGCATCGACAGGTGGACTCTCAACCACTGCGCCACCAGGGAAGCCCAGTGCACGTGCATTCTGCATGTGGGCTGGTGTGTGGGTGTGTAACCGTGAGTGTGCACATGGTTGTGTGCCTGTGCTTTTGCCTGTGTGTATGTTCAGTTCAACACAGCATGATGGGGGAGTGAGAAAGGAGTGGATGGAAGTTTCTAAAAAGAAAGCTGAGGACGCAATCCCAGGTGCTAGTGGGCAGGGAGTGTGTTTAACCTTCTGTGCCCTCAGATCTGAGTCAGCAGGTGAGTGTACAAGACCAAGAGAAAGGCAACGTTCCAGAGGGAGGCTTTCCTTATGGATGTCCAAGAAACACTGGCCATGAAGACTATGGGAGGAAAAGGAAATGATAAATGGTTAGAAGTCCCGAAGCGCAAGCAGTGCCGTGAGCTTTTCCAAGAGGAATGGCTCATTCCTGAGGAGCTGATAAAACAGAGTGCAAACAGTACCATCCTGCTGCACAGCAGAAGGGCAGCTCATGAATTCCAATAAAGCAGTTCACTGGTGAGTCAGGGGCATGAGGACCCTGCAGGTGGGTGTTTGCTTTTTCTGTCAAGTGCCTCTCAACCCACCTTTTCATCTTTCTCTGAAATGCTTCACCGTCTAACCTCATGGGGTAGAAATGTTACCAGGTATCTCAAACGTCAAACACAGAATCCTGTAGCCCTGGCCCCTAGAGAACAGACCACGATGGGCTGGAGGCCTGAGCCAGAGAGACTCCAGGCCTCCCCCAGGACTTTTCTACTAGGAGGCTGCGAAGAAAGACCAACTAATCCCCGGAGCCACAAGATGACAATCCGCCCACCAACCACCTTGGGTCCAGGCTCATAGCCCCCCTGTGAGAAACAAAGCCAGGTACTTAGTTTACATCTGCTGTGTAACAGGTCAGCCCGGGGTTTACTGGCTTGGAAACGTCCACACCCTCTTCTTTCTTCAGCCCTCTGGTGACTGGGTGATCTCCTTCTGGTCTTCCTTTGGCTCCCTTACAATGCTACATTCAGCTGGGAGTTGTGTGGGACCATCTCATGGTGGCTGCCTTCCAAGCGCTCAAGCCCCAAGCACAGAGCTTAATGAGCTGCTTGCATCATGTTTGCTGATGTACATTGGATGAAGCAAGACACACAGCCAAGTGCAGAGTCAGAGCAGGGGTGGACAGCAGGAGCTGTGCTGCATGGGGGACCTTCACTGGAGCAATCTACCATGCCAGTGTTCAGATGCTCCTGGTGGCATCAGAGTCCGTGGTTCTGGGGGGTCTTTAATTTGTGTCCCTGTCACTTGAGAGACGAATGAAGACCTCCAGACACCAGAGAATGCTATCATCCCATAGTGTAGGGGTTAAGTGTTTATTGAGAAGCTACCAAAAACACTGTGTAGGATACAAAGAAGGATTATACACTCTTCCCAGGCTTTAAGTAGCTCACGATCTCCAGGGGAAACAAGCCATTCACATACAGAAAGTTAAAATACAGTCCAACAATATGAGTACCAAGAGCCAAAACAATACCTATCACTTATGTATCAGGTGCTTTCACAACCTTTCACTGTAGCTGTGATTTCACTCCAGGTTCAGAAACAAAGCAATGAAGCTCAGAGCACTTACGCCACTTGCTGGAGGCAGAATTGATGAAATCAGCAGTCTTCAAGTTGAGAACGAGGAATGGTTACAGAGGACAAGAGTGGCTGGAGAGTCCATCATAGAGGAGGCAGCATTGCCTGTACTTTCAATTTCTGTAAATCGGTGCATTAACTTTGTACACTAGCTGTTCCCAGGTTGTCAGTCATTTGGGCCGTTGTAACAAAAAGACCATAGACTGGGGTGGTCTTAAACACAATAGAAATTTCTTCTTCACAGTTCTGGGGGCCGGGAAATCCAAGATCAAGATACTGGTAGATTTGGTATCTAGTGAGAGCCAGCTTCCTGGTTCAGAGAAGACCAGCTTTTCACTGTGTCCTCACATAGTGGAAGGGGTGAGGGGTGCTCAGTGATGGTGTTCACCCATTTGATGATGATGGTAACATTATGCTTTAGAGAAAGATTTTGAAATCTGGTCTTAACCTCCATCTTTACTCAGATGTTCCTGATTTTAATGGGTAAAATGTTAGAATTACTACTTTAATCTGATTTTAAGTCAGTGATTTAAAAAAAAATACTCTTTATTTCAAAATAGCAAATCTCATGTTTTGTATTAATTCATCCTGGGGCTATGGTTTAATAGTAGGTGATTAATTAGGTAACTTGTGATTCATTATTAAGGAATACTGTGTTACCAATAGAAAAATTATTTATAGGAGAACATTTATTGGCATGGGAAAATGCTCATGATATATTTACAGAGAAAAAGTAAGCTACAAAATAGTAGAATAATGTGGTAACATTTTTGTAATGTTACACATTTACACGTATATCAAAGGCATACATTGATATGTTAACCCAAGCCATCTCTAGGCGATGAGATTTCGAGGGATTTTCTTTTTAATTTGAGCTATTCTATGTTTCAACATTAATGTACTGAGTATGAATCAGTCTTAATATTAGAAAAAAATTGTAAAACAAACACAAGCCATATAACAAAGCTGGAGAGGTGAGTTTCAAAACTCCACACTAATGGCCTCTGCTGATGTATTGATAAGAGTCTGGAAACAGCTTGTGGTCTGATGGCCCCTGTGGGAGATCCAGCTCATGCTCTGAAGCCTCCCCCATGCTTTTATATGTTGCCCAGTGATTAGGGGACCTCCTCCGTCTATAGGTGCTGGAGCTGGTGTCCTGCTCATTTTCATTGACCGAGAGCCAGCAGAAACATAGCCGCCTGTTTCCAGGTAGACTGCTTGCTTCCCAGGAAGAAGAATTCAGACAAACCATGGATTTTTCAGTGCTACTTGAATTACCCGGATTGCTATTTATTTGTTTAGGATTTATACCTTCGGTCTCCACATCTCCTTCCCAGCAGTGAATTACCCAGATAATCATGCATCTGTGCAGACTTCTCCCCAAAGGTCATAAGCTTTGGTCCCTATGTTGGGAAACATGTGTTTCTCGTCCTCGGAAAGGATTGTTCTTGGCTTTAAATTCTAATACTTAGCACTTGTAAAACTGAGATAAAGCACACTGGCAGCTTTGGGACTTCCGCGAGCCAATAGCTGAGACTGGACTTTGGAACGACTAAACAGCTTCATCCATTCTGGAAATGCATTTGGTGTTTTCTCTGAAAAGACTTCACAGCGCTCACCTTGGGTTTCTAAAGCACCTCAGACAGCAAGTCTGTTTTGCAGCCCTGCAGTTAGGGTTATTTCTCACCCGCACATTCACAGTGGTCCGAGACGGTTCTGTCGCTGAAAGCAGGCTTATTGCCCCAAGTACACAGGAAGGCCTGGGCCTGGGCCCGGTTGCAGAACCTGGCCCAAGGCTCTAAGGACACACATCTCTGTTCCCATGCCTGGCGCACCCACTACCCCATGTATACGTGCTTCCAGGGGAAGGCAGCTTGCCCCCAAATATCCAACACACTCTTCATTCCTGAATTTAGGCTCATTGCTTAGAAATGGGGTGAGGTTTTAAAAAACATTTTGGGGGGGATGTCATTTACATACACTGACACATGGTTCTTTGGTTCGTTGGTTCCATGAGTTTTGCCAGTTGTATACACTTGTGTGTGCTCAGGACTGAGTACAGGGTATAGGACCCTCACAGCCCAGACAGAGGCCTGTGTTCCTTCCCAGCTGAGCACCCCCTGCCGCAGCCCAAGGTCCTCAGTCTGACTTCAGTGGATCAATTTTGCCGGTCCTATAGCTTCACATAAGCGGAAACACACAATGCGTGTTAGGATGCTTTAACCTAGAGCATTGCGTGTGTCAGGAATTTGTTTCTTTCCACTGCAAAAGTCCATGCATACATCCTGCTGATGGACATTTGAGTGGCTTGTACTTTGGGGCTATTATGAATAAGGCTGCTATTAACATTCCTGTTCAAAACTTCTCGTGGATATATGCTTTCATTTTTCTTGGGTAAATGCCTAACAGTGGAATTGCTGGGTTGATGCATGAATAACTTTATGAGAAACAGAATGGAGTGATTTTGAAAACGGAAATTTCTGGTAGACTCATGGCCTCTCAGAGGTGAAAGGGAACTTTGATTGCTTGGTCATTTAGCCCGACCTCATCATTTAAGACAAAGACAGCTGTGACACAGGGGGATCATGTGACACGCACCCCCATCCCCCACCCCCACACCCATCCCCGACCACATGGCTGTAGGTCCAATAAATAGCAAAGCGAGCAAGGACTAGAAGGACTAGGACCACTCTCTGATTTTGTGCTTCCTTATTGAGGAATATCAGAAAATTCTATTTGTGCTCACTTAGAGGTAGGAATTATATCTAAATGGATGAGTTCATATCCTTACCTTGATCCATAGTGAAGAAATATGAATCTGTAATGACTTTATTGAATTCATGCAGGGTTGTATTATATGTGGATTCTCACTGTATCATGTAGCTATAGACAGTGATGGAGATCTAGCGAATCCATACTGCCTGGAGGACGTGTCCTGGAATTAAACTTCCCCCAAACACATAATATTGATTGGGCTTTACCTCTGGCTGAAAAAATAAATGTTGAGAACTTTTGACCTAGTAATAGGAATTCTACTTCTAGAAACTTCGCCTAAGGACATAGATACAAAAGTGTAGGAGATTTATGTAGAAAGATGTATAAAAATGGCAAAAGAAATATCAAATTCAATCATTGTGAATCCATATGATGAATTTTTATGCAGTTACAAATGTATTATCAAAAAGTTATATATATATATATATTTATTATTATTATTATTGTTATTTTTTTTTTTGCGGTACACGGGCCTCTAACTGTTGTGGCCTCTCCCGTTGCGGAGCACAGGCTCCGGACGCGCAGGCTCAGCGGCCATGGCTCACGAGCACAAGCCGCTCCACGGCATGTGGGATCTTCCCGGACCAGGGCACGAACACGTGTCCCCTGCATCGGCAGGCGGACTCTCAACCACTGCGCCACCAGGGAAGCCCCCAAAAAGTTATATTTTAAGGCATGGTAAAATTGTATAACAATACTTTTATCTACAGTATGCTTAGAAACCATCTGAAAGAGAATTAGCGAAATAAGAATAACAAGAAAAGCAGCTCATGACAGTAGCCCTGACGGTGGTCTTTTCATCCTCTTTCTCACTTTTCTATGCTTCTTGATCCTCTCATGCGTGTTTACTGCACACCCACCCTGGGGCAGGCACCCCGCAAAGGGCTGGGAACGTAGCAGCCGCTAACGCAAGATTTGACTCCGTGGAGCTCACGTTCCAGTTGGGGGGTTGGGGGCCCAGCCAATGTGTGGTTGAATAAGTAATATACATAGTATGATTAGCTGGGGACAAGTGCCAGGGAGAAAAATTAAGCAAAGCAGAGTGATTTGGAGGGCTGATGGGGGTGGAGGTGGAAGCCATTGTTTTAAATAAAGCTGTTGGGAAAAGCCTCACTAAGAAGGTGAGGTTTCCACCAGGACCTGAGCGGGCAGGATGTGACCACCAGCAGCATCAGGGGAAGAGTGTCTTCGACCCAGGGGCAGCAGTGAGCTGGCCCTTGGAAGGGAGAATGGCTGGTGAGCCTGGAGCACAGTGACTGGGATGCAGAGGACCGGAGGAGGAGGTGAGCTCCAAGGATGGGATCCTGGTCTCACGGCACTTTGGCATCAGTCCTGAGTGAGACAGATGCCTCAGAGGAATCAGAGCACAGGTGCCTTCTGAGGTCCCTCTAGCTACTGTGTGGAGGATGGACAAGGTGTGCAGTGAAGGGGGACCAGGCAGGATGTGATGGGGGCCAGGCCAGTCGATGCCGGGGTCTGATTCTGGTATATTTTGAAGACTGAGCCAACAGCTTTTGCTGCTGGATTGGCTGTGGTTGTGAGGAAAGAAGAGTCAAGGATGCCTCTGGGACTTCAAAGTCAGCCACTGCACTAAGGAGATGGGGACCACAAAGGAAGAGAAGATAGAGGGGGCGGGGAGGCAAGCAGTTCCGTTTTGGAGAAGTTAAGTTCAGATGCCCAGTAATATCCGACTGGGGCATCTGGATAGTTAGTTAGACACGCGAGTCTGGAGCTCAAGGGAGACATGCAGGCTGGAATCGTAACCGAGGGCGTTGCTAGGGTGCAGGTAGTTTCCAAACTCACGAGGCTGGATGAGATCACTTGGAAACTGAGCGTGGTGAGAAAAGAGAAGCTGGTTATAGACAGAAAAGGGAAAACCAGTAAACCAAACTGAGAAGGGGAACCCAGAGGCCAGCGCCCAAGTGTGGGGAATGTTTAAGGCGTCGTATGACCAACCGCACCAGGGGATGCTGATGGGTCAGGAGGGGAGGATGGCCCTGGCCAGGATTCAGAGACATAGATGCTGCGTTGTCTCTGGTACCTAACGGTGCGTAGAGTCTAGAGGTACCGAATGATTGAGTGGCAGGCACGTCTGAGCCTGACTCACATTCCTCTGCTTTGAGCTCGCTCAGGAGAAAATGAGAGGAGGAAATGAGGAAATCAAGGAAATCAGGTAACACCTGGAGGGGAAGATGGGCTAGGACAGGGTTTTCTCAGTTGGGAGAAATGACAAGATGTTTACAGGATGGCGGGAGTGGTCAGGCAGAGAGGAAAAGTTGAAAATATGCCACCAGTAACCATAAGAGGTGCTAATCTAACAAATTGTCACGGCAAACGTATCTTGATCAGAACAGAAACAAAAGGCAAGCTCAGCAGGTCAAGTCATGGAAGTGTGAGCCCTGAGTGGTCAGCACGGTCTCCCGAGTTCTGCCTCTGGTTCTGCCCCAACTCACTGTGGACCCTGGACAGTCATTCAGCCTCCCTGAGTCCCCGTTTCTCTAATGACACAATGAAGGGCTGAGATCAGACATTCCCAGCTCGCACCCCCCATTATAACCACTGAAGGGCCCCCCGACGTGCTGTCAGCTTCTCGCCGTCCCTGCAACAAGAACCCAAGTATTCATCCCATAGCTGTGCTTGAAGAGCACGTCCGCACAGGGAGAGCATTCCAGGCCTTCTGTGCTCAGCTGGGAGACAGATCCTTGGAAGCAGCCAAGACTTACGCAACATCCTGGGAAAGTTTTCACAAAGACCTGGGATCAACGTCCTATCAAGGGCAAACATCAACTTTTTAACTCCAAAGAGAACCCAGAATGGGGTGAGGTCAAGTGAACGTTTGAGGCTGAACGAAGGAGAGGGTTTAAAGGGCTCTTGTCCTGGAGATGTTGGGACTCTCCCCAGGAGGCCTACGCTGGAGTGGGTTCCAACATGAGTAGGAAAGATGGAGCCGAGGGGGCAGCTGGGGGCTCAGAGGCTCACTGTCTCCCGTGTTGAGTGGAGCTCCTTGACAAGCGATCACTCTGATTACACCTTTGTTTTGTTACTTTGTGCGCCATTTGCTGCTAATGAACTTTTTAAATGTTAATTTTTATTTGTTTTTTATTTAAGTATAGTTGATTTACAATGTGTTAATTTCTGCTGTACAGCAAAGTGATTCAGTTATACATATATATATATATATATATATATATATATATATACATTCGTTTTTTTTAAATATTCTTTTCCATTGTGGTTTATCATAGGATACTGAATACAGTTCTCTGTGCTATACAGTAGGACCTTGTTGTTTATCCAGCTAATGAACTTTTTGTTTCACTGCTTTACTTACTGCTGCATGATCTTGACTAACTCAAGTAGCTTCTTTGAGAATCACTCCTCTCATCTCTAAAATGGGCACAATGTGAAGACTTCACAGGATTGAGAGAAGATTAACATTTGATGATTTGTAGAAAAAGCACTTTGTGAAGTGTAAGGGCCATAGAACAGTTGATTCCCTGTTTCAACGAATATTGATTTTCTAGGTGCTGTATTTATTCATGTAAACTGGGAACTTTGGTAAGTAGTTTAACCACAAGTATGGCTTAGAATCAGGGACAAAAGTAACCAAATGGAAGTGCTGTGTGCAGGCTGAATCTAGAAAGCCATCTTGGTCACAGGTGGTGAGTCCATCAGAAGAACATGCCTACCTGTGACAGCTCTGCCGGGGACCTCATCTTCCAGGTTTGGGGCGAGCCATGCATCGCCGCTGGCATCAGGCTCAGAATTACCCAGAGAAGACCTCCCCTCCCAGCTGGACGACCGTTAGGCAGATTTACTTCCTGAAGGATCCCAGGTCACCCTCCCCACAGTTACCATTTGAGGAGGAAACACATTTCCTAAGAGGACTCCCTTAATCCTGCTTTTTAGCCCAGCTCCTTGGTACTTTTGCCCTGGCTGATGGATCACGTAGGAAAAATGAGCAGCTTTTCTGATGGTATAACTGATATTTCTTTATCTCAGGAAACTGGTTTGGTGCAAAAGTTACAGCACAAAAGTTCAAGATTTAGATATAAGCCAAAGGGTGCAGTGGTTGAGAATGGTGCACCTGGTGGTGCAGTGGTTGAGAATCCACCTGCCAATGCTGGGGACACGGATTCGATCCCTGATCCAGGAAGATCCCACATGCCACGGAGCAACTAGGCCTGTGCACCACAACTACTGAGCCTGCACTCTAGAGCCCGTGAGCCACAACTACTGAGCCCGTGTGTCATAAATACTGAAGCCCGTGCACCCTAGAGCCTGTGCTCCACAACAAGAGAAGCCACCACAATGAGAAGACCATGGACTGCAAAGAGAAGGCCATGCACCGCAACCAAGAGTAGCCCCTGCTCGCGGCAACTAGAGAAAGCCCGCGTGCAGGAATGAAGACCCCACACAACCAAAAAGAATAAATAAATAAAAATAAATAAATTTAAAAAATAATAAGCCAAAGGAAAAAAAATAGTTGCACGTATTTTAAAGGCATTTTATAACTACTTTACAAAATATGTATTTATAGTATATTAATTCTTCCCAAATTCTCATTATTGTAAATGAAGATTGTTCCAGGTATTTTTCCAGTTCAAGGGCAGCCAATTTCAGTTCAATCTACTCTGACACCAAATTCTTAGAAAAGCTGAGCATTTCTACCAGCAGGTATATTTCAAAATCTCAACTGATTAATATCAAATAATGTTTAGATGCCCACTTTGTGACTGTGGGTTAATCAACAGGACAAGTTTCTGCAGCTTTCTCTGATTGCTCTAATTAACATCACTTTACTTAATATTCAGGAATTTCCCAAGTGACCCTAAGGATGATTTGAACTTTACTGGATTGGGTAGGAAGACCAGCCAGGAAGGCTTGGTCATCTAACCCACTTCTCAGAGGTCACTGGAGACATTGTTATTCCTCCAGAGTCTCCCCTCACTTTCAGACGCACACCCCTCTTTGCTCCTTCATACCCAGCAAGGTATTGGGTTAAAAAATTATCTCATTGGGCTTCCCTGGTGGCGCAGTGCTTGAGAGTCCGCCTGCCGATGCAGGAGACGCGGGTTCGTGCCCCGTTTCGGGAGGATCCCACATGCCGCGGAGCGGCTGGGCCCGTGAGCCATGGCCGCTGGGCCTGCGCGTCCGGAGCCTGTGCTCCGCAAATGGGAGAGGCCACGACAGTGAGAGGCCCGCATAACGCAAGAAAAAAAAAAAAAAATTATCTCATTCATTAGCTCAGCTAATGTTTACCCAGCACATCCTGTTTCAGGCACCGTGTTACAATGGGACCGAGACATTGTACCAAGTGCTCAGGCAGCAGTCAGCAACATTACCACGTTAGGGGAGTTTGGGGTGGAGCAAATTGGAGGATGCCCCCCACTCAGCCTTGGGGAGTTGGAGACTTTGTAGAGAGAGCGATACAGAGCTCTGGACCTGACGGACAAGCAGGCATCAGCAAGGGTATAAGGACTGGGCATGGGTGGAGTGGGGACAGGGCTCACCAGGGGAGGTGACACCATGTGACAAGGTGCCACCAGAGCCAGGCATGGAACTGGCAGTGTGGCCACCTTGGGGTCTGACTGGGGGATGTGAAGGCAGGGGCTGGGAGGTTGACAGGGCCAGATCCTGGGAGCTGCAGGCCAGGTCACAGAGACAGAAGGTCACAGAGACAGAAGGTCACAGAGAGGAATAAAGCAGGACGCGGTCACCATCTTCAGGTAAGAGCTGGGAGTAACCTAACCCGGCAGAAATGAGGGTGGAGAAAAGTGGCCAATTCCAGAGACAGAGAAGAGAATTGCCAAGGCTTGCGATGGTTGGTGGGATTCACGCCTGGAGTGCTGGGACCCTTCATGGGAGGGGGGGGCAGTTCCAAGGCTGAAGATGTTGAGCTCAGTCATGATAATTTTGAGCTGAGATAAGGGATTGCCTTTCTTTTTCCCCACGCTGTCCCTGCTGCCCCAGCCAGCAGGCATTGGCTCATGTTAATTAAATACATGAGCAAGTGAAGGACTAAATGAGTGGGTGGGTTCAGGGAAAGATGGTCAGCTGACATTTGTATACAACTTGGATGTGGAGAGAGACGGAGGCCTGCAGGCCAGCCGTGGGAGCCGCAGGGGTGGACATCCCCTCGAGGGTTTGTGTGTGAGAAGAGAGGGCCTCCTGGGCACAATCTCAGGGACAGACCTTGGAGAGGCCGGCAGAGGAGGGGTCCTGGGAGGAGTGGGAGAGTGGCCAGAGGCATTGGGGGAGAATGCCCAGTGCCTCAGGGAACCGTGAGGGTGAAAACTGAGAAGGGCCACTGGGTGTCATGAGGCTGTGATGACCTCTGCGAAGCAGCCAAGGTGGGGCAAAGAAGCCTTGTCCTTCCATCCGCCCTTTCATCCGTGACCTCGGACAGCAAGTAGCACTCTGTTATAGAAACAGAGTGAAGAGTAGCCAAACTCAGCCTTTGGCAGCCACCTGCAGGGGGAGAGGTAGAGGGAGCACGTAGGGAGGATGGTCCGTCTCTAGAACCTCTTCCTCTGGCTCAAGGTGATGCGATGGTCTCGGGCTTCCCAGAGGAGCCCGGCAGCTCCCACGTTCCTGAACCAAGGCAAAGTCAAACACAAGGACAAAGGCCACCGCCGGGAATGTTATGTTGTTAATTTTTTGTAGTTGAATCATACTGGCAAAATTGTTTCCAAGTTGCACAAATATAGATGGAGAAGCTCAGTGTTTTGCCGGAGGTTCGCATTCTTCTGGGATGACATCACGTGGCTTGTGTCACCAGTTAAAGGATCATCAATAAAGCAAACGTTCAACTCTGGATGTTGAAAAAATAGACTTCCCCTCAAAAGATAATAAAGGATGGGGAAATAAAATCGGTTCTAACCTGGAGACCGCGAATTTGACGATCTCGTTACTGGCTGCCTAGGACATGTCTTAGAAACAAAGAGGGTAGGGGAAAACTCTGTTTGTCCTTGGCATTTATCTTTTAGGCTAAGTGGATTCTGAGAAAATGCTGAGAGGTTTCACTCTAGACAAGTGAAACACAAATGTCGGAGGAAAACAATGCCAGGGTTTTGGAACGATACTACATGTCTGAACAAGAATTATTTAAAAAAAAATACTCTTCTGTGACTTCCTATGCTTCTTTGTTTCTGAGCTGCATAAGAGAATGTTTTCTTGAGAGCAAATATGTAAAAAGAAACAGGAATGACTATTGGCTGACCCAGGAAATTTTCTCCCAATAAGCGCACGCTCTGGGACTCCTAACTAAACCCAGCGCTGCCGCTTGAGAACATGTAGCCAATCAAGCACTGGCTGTATGGTAACTATGTCAAATGTCCTCTTTTCTCCAGAGACACAAGGGCAGAATAAAAGGAGGAAAATAAGCAAATGTTGAAGTTCTGTGGTGCAAAGCAGAAAACCAGGAAAGTTCAGGGTGGGTGCAGAATCGCAGGATCTGGGAGGTTGAACCAGATGGTGCCATGGAGAGTCATTAAAGTCAATTCTGTTGAGGCTGCTTGATGCTACACCAACCTGGTTCAAACCCTCTCATCAAGTTGATAGTGGTCACTATTAAACACAGACGTTCTTCCTGGACTTTTCTTTTCCAAATATATATTTCTTGGAATACTTCACTTTCTGGTTTCCAAGGTTCATGAGCTCCTCATGTCGCATCAACACCACTGGCGACTCCTTTGCTCTCCTTTGCTGTCTGCCTTCTCTCCTTGTCTTGTAAATGCAGAATGTCCCCTCCTCTTGTCCTTCCAAACACTCTTCCTGACTGACCTCATCTGGTCCATTGATTTAAATCCCATGTAAATGTTGATGAATCCCCAACCTATATCCCTCATATTACCTCTTCCTACACCTCATATACTCTTTATTCTAAGGTGTGGATGCTATCCTTGATATCAAAAGATTCTGTTTACTTTGTGTCCAAATAGCTGTGAAGCTGCCCATTCTCTCTGTGCCATTGATCCAACAGGCATCTTCATGTCTCACTTGGGTGACTAAGCAGATTCCAACTTCTAACTCTTGCCCCTCTGAAATCTAATCTCCCCTGTAGCCCCCAGAGTAAATAGAAATCAGCTTAAAATCCACTAATGGCTTCCCAAAGAATATAAAATAAACCCTAGCACCTCCCCCAAGGATTGGTCCCGCTCTGCCCTCTCACCTCATCTCACACCACCCTCCCACCACCAGTTCTAAGCTCTGGCAACACTGAGTTTTGGAAGGTGCCGTACTTGTTTCAGCCTCAAGGTCTTTGTGTGACAGTTCCCTCTACTTGTCATGCTTCCCATAAACTGTGCTGTTCTGGCTCATTCTATGTCATTCAGAATCAGCTTAAAGATGACCTTCCCAGAGGCACCTTCTAAAGTGGTGCCTCCACCTTGGACCTCTGTTTCCGTCTCTGTCCAGCACTGATTTCCCTCTGTGTTCAGTTATGCATTAATTTGCTTTTCTGTCTGCATGAGGATGTGCTCTCTTCTACACAAAAAGTGAGTGTCTGTCTGTTCAGGGTGTAGGATGGCCTCCAGCGCAAAGGGGAAACCCTGTAAACGTTTGTTGAGCAATTGGTGACTCAGAGACCAGCATCCCTCCTGGACCCCGCTTCCTGGGGCTTCACTTGGATAAGATGTTGAAGATCTGGCCTTGATGCAACATGACTGTGAAAGTTCCAACAAGTGGAACGAAGTTCAAGTTACAATTGAAGGTGTTTTCTTTAATTTAATGAATGAGTTTCAGATTTGTTTTTCTGGAACTTTCACAGCAGAAGTCATTCCAAATTTCAAATTGATTCCACCTTTTATTTGCCTTTCCTTCTTGCTTTTCACCTCGTTGGATTTGAGAGTCAGGAGAACACCCTTCAGTTCTGAAACGGGCTTTCTCTTCCTCTTCATCATTCACAGAAGTGATGAATACAGATAATTCTGATGCAAAATCATAGATCACAATAAGCGATTTTCCCCCCAAACACTGTTATTACCTATTTTACTGAAGTCAACCATTAATTGCATCTTCAAATCAAAGTCCATTGACCTATAGAGATAGAAAGCAGATCAGGAGTCTCCTGGGGCAGGGATGGGGTGAAGGCTGACATAAGGACTTTGAGGTTATGGACATGTTAGCTTTATCGAGGTGGTATTTACATAGGTGTGTGTGTTTGTCAAAACTCATCAAACTGTATAACTAGCATGTATGCATTTATTGTATGCAAATTATATCTTCATAGAGGTGATTTTAAAAATCCATAAGAATTATTCTATGACAAGCACTCTGCTCACTATCTTATGTTGATTATCCTAACATCATGGAACTAGTATGTTATAGAGCACGGATTTGAACAGAGTTGCTCTGCCATGGACAACACATGATCTTAACACTATACAAAACAACCCAAAACAAAAACAACCCAAGAAGTTGTTTGTTTGTTTTTTTTTCTTCTATTTGAATGGAAAAGAAATATTTCTTAGTATTAATCCAGTTGTATAGTGGTCCCCTGAATATTTTCAGTGAACAAATTATCTGCCTTAGTTTGGGTCTCCCCCCTCCCCCAAAGCAGACCCTCAGTCAAGGATTTGGGTGCAAGTTCTGAATGTGGGAGGTGGTCCCATGGCTCCCACTCTGATGGGGGTGTGGGCATGCAGGGCAGGGCAGAGAATGGTGCCAGTCCGGGGTGTGTTAATGATCAGGGGACTGTGCTGGGAACGTGGGGCTCAGTCCTGAGGGAGTCCCATGGGAGAGGGTATAGACCATGTCTTGGAGTCGCCCCACCTGGGGGAGAAGGGGCAGTGACATTCACCTGCAGACTCCATGGGCTGAAGTCTGCTCCTAGAGCAGTAACTCCACCGAACTTTCCTCCTGCCCAGCACATAAGCTGAGCATGCTTTGGGGACCAGAAAAAGCCATCAGGGAGACAGTCGAAGAAACTTGCACTAAGATGCCGCAGGGCTGGGCTGTAGGGAGACAGCAGGTGCCAAGAGGGTGATAACTTTGCAGGCACGGTTGTGATCAAAGTTATCTTTCCTTGTGCGTGAAAAGTCCATCTGAAGCATTCTTGTTTTGTTCTTGCATGTTGGGGGTTTCTCGTGTTTGTTTTCCTTTCTCTACTATAATGGTTGATGGATTCTTTGTGGTTCTTTATTAGATCAAAGGTTAATCATAGTCCAAGGTAATAATCACATTTATAAAATCCTCTTGTATACATGAGAATGCCACTCTAATTCACTGAGCCCTTGTTAGGAGCCAGATACCAAATTAAGTGCGTTCTTGGCTAACTTGTCAAAGTAACCCTAGGCTGAAGCTAGGGATGTTTATCCTACTTTACAGTTGGAGAAAATAAGGCTTCGGAAGGTTAGGTAATTGCCCAGGTCTGGAATCGGCAGACGTGGCCAAAGCCAGGCTGCTGCGCCCAAGCTCCCTCAACTCCAGTCCCCAAGCTTGGTCTACATTTCCCACTAGCAGTGTTCCTTCCCCAGTGGGCAACTCTCTCAAAATCGGAGCATCTGGGACCAAACTAATAGGTAAAAAGGATGCTGGTGGGCAGAGAACCAGACCAAAGGTACAGTGTGTTTAGAGACATCATGTGTGTGAAAGCAACTTACACGAAATCTGTCAAGATGCTCACCAAATGTTTACAAAGAAAAATCCATTTTCTTCCCCGATAATATGATAAAAAAAGAATTAGCCCGCATGAGGACCCATTAAAACAAAGATTGTTTTTAGCTCACAGAATCACGGATACTTTATTTAAATATTGGTTTGTCTAGGGCCTGCAATAGTTGGGTCTGAGGAGTAGGGCGTTGGCACTGACCATGTGCGCTGCAGCTGGCTGAGTCTCCCAGCCAGTGGACGCTCACAGAAGTCACTCCCTTTGACCTTCCTACCATAACCAACACCCATGCCACCTCACTCATCTTCCCGTTTCCTGTTCAATAGTCTCATGTCACCAGGTTGCCTTAGGTTTTTCTCCTCTCTCTCCACCATGGACGTTGTGGTTAAAAACAGGACTGGAGGGCTGATTGTGTAAGAGTATCTGGGGATAATCCTTTCTTGTTTAACACTCCTTCCTTCATTCCTGTCTACAACATTTTGCAATGACTGTCCTTTGCATCTGGGAATGCAGGATTCATTGGCCTCCTTCCCCGACTCACTTCCGTCACGCTTCTTGTGCTTCCTGGGGTCACCCAAACAAACCGCTTACATGGCTCCTAGAACCCAACCTAAGCCATCACGTTAACGCTGCTAAAGCCAGTCCACCTTGTCCTGACTCCATGCACAGAACTTCAAGTTCCTGAGGGCAGAGCCCAGATTTCATAGGTGTGTACCATCCGTCCTTAGCCTGGAGGCCCAGACAGCAGACCCACAAGCTCTGTGGCTTTAACAGATTACTTTTCTTCTGGCACTTTGGGTTAAAACATCTGATCTACAGGGCAGATGGCCCCAGACGGAGAAGCCTGCGGAGGGCCTGGTGGAGGACTGTTTCCGGGTCATGATCCCTCTACACCTAAGCTGCAACTCCAGTGGACAGTGTGCAAATGGCCCCAGGAAGGGAGGCCCCAGAGCAGAGCTGTTAAGAGACCACAGGAGTGCCTTCGGGGTGCTGGTCACCGCTGCTGGAGACTCAAATCCAAATTTTGGCTCATTCCTAACTAAGTGCTGACTGTACCCCATGAGTTTATCAACTTCATTTCCAGCTGCTGCCTCTTCCCTAGCCCCATCCTTTCAATCTCATCCGTTTTCTTATTTACTTTTCTCCTGTATCCAGTGAGGTAAGAGGTCCTGCCTGTTGATGTGGACGCTCGGTCCCCAGAGAAGCGGGAGTGTCAGGTTCCAGAGTTGATGAGTGGCAGCGCTGGAGTTCAGGTCTGGGTCACTGTCCTGCATCACAGGACTGGCTTCTGCCATATCCACGGATCCATCTTCTGCTTTCTTGGGTATTCAGTCTCAGCTGAACAGGGATTTGAGCCTGAGAAGACATACAGAGAATAATATTCTTTCTCATGCAACTGACAAAGTCAGCATTAGAACAATCAGGGTGGCCTGCAATTTCACGGTCAGCGCTCTTTTGAGAGCCTAATGATTTCCAGCTGTGGTCGCTGGATGCCCAGCCTCTGGGAAACCACAGATGGATGGAACCTGGGCTTCAAGCTCTGCAGCATTCAGTGCCAGATTTCCAAAAGAGAGATGCTCAAATTAACTGCCCTAGGAAATGGAGAGAGGCACTTGGGATACTCCAAACGATGACTGTGGCCTGTAACTCATAACTGGGGACTAAAACCCAGCAACACCATCCAAGACAGTCCTGTGACTCATCAGGGCAAATTCTCCTCTCAGGCCTTTCAGTTCTATTCCCTCAAAGCCAGTTTTATGACAATTTCACCTCTGCCATCCAGTGAGCATGTTCTCAACTTCTCTTTTCTGTCCTGCTTATTCCCAGTGATTATAGTCCACTTTCTGCGAGTTCTGACATTTCAGCAGGTTTTGAATATTCCTTCACATTCATCATTACTTTTTAAAAGTCTGGTGTGACTTATCGGTGCGGCCCAGGGTTTATTGGTTTTCATATCGATAAGTTAAAATTGGAAGAAAGGCTGCTTCTTTGGGCCTGAGTTTCTTCAGTGGTGAAATTGGAAGTTGGCAGAAGTCAGCTTGCACACAGAGGAGAGAGTTTGAGCTTATCCTCTAGGAGACGGTGGGTTCTCAGCATCGGCAAGTTCAAGGAAGGGGTCCAATCTGCACCTCAGTAAGTCAAGCCGTCTCCTGTGTGTAAATGAAATACGGGGTGCAGAAGGGGCAGGGGCTAGGGGACCAGCTGCAGGGTCTGCGTAGGAGCAAGGGTAGTGGCTCGGGGGGAGCAGCCATGAGAGGAGAGACGCATTCAGGTGAGGCTAGCCCCAGACGTCACAGAATGTCCAGACTCCCCGGGCAGTCTGATCTCATCTCATAGCACCAGGCACAGTAAGGGGGCAGGAGAGGGAAGGTGCAAAGAGGGAGGGAACGGGGAGAGAAGGAGAGAGAGAGAGGGAGAGGGTGGAGACAGCAGAGCAGAGGGAGAGGAGGGTGGGTCGGGGCGAGACCCTCCAGAGTCCCAGCCTCGGGGGACCCAGCAGGCAGCCCACACTCTCACTGGAGGCTGAGGATTCCGAGCTTTGCTCAGGCTCACCCGTTGCTCACAATTCAGTATTTGGTCTGATTTGAATTTCACTATAGCCCAACAATCCACGTTCCCAATGGCTTACTTTGTCCCAGTACAAGTATCATTTGTGTTTCCCCGTAACTTCCATGAGCTAAAGACGGTGTCGGACGGCAGAGGAAAGGGCTGGAGGTGAAAGCAGGTCTGGTTGAGACGCTCCACGTGGAATCCTGGTTTGGAACAACGCCAAGAAAAAAACCCAAGGAGAAATAAAGAGCCCATTTCTCACTGTCCTCAACTTACAAGGAAAAGGAACCCATGTAAGTGGAGGGCCTACCCTCCACAAACCATCAGAGATTCACACACATTAATTTCTTCTGCCCATTTCTCAGGTTAGAAAAGTGAGGTCCTGTGACTTGCTTCCTGATGACATGGCTAGTGAGCAAATTTGAACCCAAGTCTTTAAGAGGAAAGATGTGGGGCAGGGTGGGGAGTAGCGAGAGGCGGGTCCTGATGCCAGAGCTGAGGAAACCGGGTGCAGCACCAAGAGAGGCAGCTCACTGTTGGAGGATGTCTCACCCGGGCAGTGGCCTTGCTCCCTTTACTGCTGGCACGTGGGGACCATTTGAGAGGCAATCATGAACAAGTTGGAATGGCCTGTGAGGTGCAAAGGCACTGCGTTTTGAATCCTCCTGTATCACTGGGCGACCTCCAAGTGAGACTTTAATACAAACTGGATAAAACCAGGGCACTCTTCGGATGGAAAGGGAACTGATCTCACTTGTGGGATCAATTTGATGTCCCGCAAACCTCCCTCTTGTGGGATAGGAAACTGACCTCTGAGAAGCATTATTTTCGCAGATGTTGGAATCTGTTAGGAAGGAAGGTTCAAGTGGGGGCCAGCAGTCCCTGAGCGAAGGCAGAGGCCCCCCAGGTGGGAGCACTGTGCCCCGTGGTCTGATTTGAT
Source organism: Lipotes vexillifer (assembly GCF_000442215.2). NCBI lineage: Eukaryota > Metazoa > Chordata > Mammalia > Artiodactyla > Lipotidae > Lipotes > Lipotes vexillifer. The sequence continues at coordinate 3,034,741 of NW_006781263.1, forward strand.
GTGCGGGAGGGATTTTATCTGGAAGGGTCATTCTCACCTCCGTCTGCGATCTCAGCAAAGTCAGGGAGACTCACTCTCCCTCCCTCGGACAGAAGTCATTACGTTTGGTCCTCTTGGCCAGTTTGGCAAATCTGCTTGATTCTGAACTTCCCAGTGTTTCTGCTGAGTGTCGTGTGGTGGTCTGGGGGGCCCTGTGCCTGTGCTCTTCCCCCGCAGATGGGCACGCCAGCTGCACTAGCCCCGGGAGGTGGACCTGTAACCTTTCAGAACAGTGTCGGTCGTAGCCTTGATTTGTGTTGCTGTGTAATCACTTCAGAGTACCAGTGCAGGGCTTGTACAATGGAATGTGAAGCCGGGGGCTGCTTAGAACACATTTACTGTTAAGCTTATTTCTTAGAATATGTTTGTTTTCTTTCCATGTTATGTGTGTTTTGATTCTGTGTTAGCTTGATTTCATGGGGGCCCTAGAAATCATTTTAGGCTCAAGTGTCTGAGTCCAGAATCCTTTCAAAACATCCAGTTTCCTTAGAATGTAAATGTTTCTTGGAAACATGAGTGGGGTGGGGGGGAGTTTCTGAAAGAGGAAAAAAACGTAAAGCTACACAGAGCTGCACCAGCCCCAGTAGGAACAGATTAAGGGCTGGTTGAATTCTTTTTAAGCTAAAAAGACTGGACAATTTCCTTCCTGCCCATGAGGAACTTGGAGCCCAGTGTGACCCAAGAAGAGACCCAATGGCAAAGAGAGAGGTTCAGACCCATCTGTAGAAACTACAGAGCAGAGGGAGAAAAAGAAGAACATTTCCCCAGAGCTGGCAGCTGAGCTCCATGCTGGGATGACATCTACATGCAGCCTTACCAGGTCCTGTTTAGAATGGGGCAGGGGACACATGACATAGAGCAGGGCCGGTGTTCTGTGTGATTGGGGCTAGTCAATGGGCCAGGCAGCTGGAACTCTGACTTGAGTGGCAGCTGCCCAGATGGAGCTGTGGGCCCCCATTCCCATTGAAGTTTTGTGAATGAGGAAACTTGTCTTTTGTGGGTGAGGGATAACATGTGTCAGGCAGCCCAAAAGAACGGGGTCAGAATTTTCATGAGAGGCCTGATGGACAGGCTGAGATGGGAATGCAGGGCTCAGGTGAAAGGCTCAGAACCAGGTGGTGTCAGGACAGGCCCTGCTGAAACCACACAGAAGGGACAGGTCAAGGCAGGTGCCAGCTGCAAGAACAGCTGCGCACCAACTCCAGTCAGCAAAACAGCAGAATAGGGAGAACCTGAGGGCAGGGGCTGCGGCAGCACCATGGATAGCTCCCCTGGGCACAGGGTTGGAGGCAATGTGTTAAGAAGGATTCTGAGGCTGTGATGGGACCAAGCTGGAAAGATTGCTATGATGCCTCCCATGGACGTGCAAAGGGTGTGATGGAATGTTTGCAGCACGCTTGCCTGTCCTAGTGTAGATCTGGTCTTGATCCACCAGAAGGCCTTCTGCATCTCAGCCGGCTTGCACATGGGGGATTTGGGTCTCTGAGCTCGACAGGGGCATCCTCCTGGTTACTTGCGATTCTTTCCGTTGGCCTCCTCCCTCCAAGATCTGCTCTCCCATCATGTTTCCCTGGGTGCGGGGGGAGAAGTTCCTGAGAGCTGGACTTTCAACTGGAGACTTGACCCTTCTTTTCCTAGTGAATGACCGTCAGATACTACTGCCTGGATCTGAGTACCATGACACCCAATCTAACCAGAGCTCAACTCTAGATATTGGACTATGATTCTGGAAAACTCTGCCTTCTATCCATCCAGGGTGAGAGATCATAGTTAGCCCATAGACCATCCTGTAGAAATGTCCAAATGAATGATTTCCTTTCTCTGTGTAAGGCTTTCAATGACCCCCCAGGACCCTGCTGGGTGCCACCACCTATGGACACACAGGCTGGAGATGTGTATTGCCTGTGAAAGCATTTTGCTGAACCACGACCATGGTGTTTCTGACTCTGGCACACATCTCATGGAGCCTTCTGTGAGGCTGAAATGTGACACAAGTACACTCAGAGTGGTCTGTTGCTGGGGAATTTGATCTCCTTGGCTCGGAGACACCCATGGTCTCTCAGTTGTAAAAGCATTTACAGCAGAACATGGGGCTGTCGCTCCCCTTCCCCTGCTGGTTGCTTCCATCCATCCAGATGGGGAGCTGTCCAACCTAGGCCAGGGCCCTCACTTTCCTTCCCTGCTATCAAATTGACTCTTAGCCCATGACATGCAAACACGGACAACTTTCTTGGTCACCCCAGGCAACCAAAGGGATAGGAAAATTGGATTTCTTCTTAAGGAGTCGGTCCTTCAACACCCCTCCAGAGACCCTAACTCCAGATAACCTAACACTGCATGGCCTTCACCACCAGCCGCTGTGACATTGCTCAGGGCAGCGTGTCCAGCCCTGCCCTTCTATCTTGCCTTCATCTTTAACTGCCTGGTTCATCTCCTGTGCTGGTGGCTGAGAGAGCAGGTGCTGGGTTCCCACCCTTAGGTGTTAATGACAGAAGGTGTAACATCTCCCAGGACTTTGAACTTGAAGAAGTAAATTACTAGTGCTGAGTTTCCCAGTTCAGCGGCACCGGCTCCACCTCCATCCCATGTGTGGCAGCCTGGGTCACACCATGTGGGTGTAGGCATTCAAGCCCGAATGTTTGCCGAGCACCTGCCCTGACTCAGGTTCCCTTCTGGGCTCGTTCTTTTGTTCAATAGTCCTAAGCCCTGTGAGGTAGGTGTTACCATCCTCATCTTACAGATTCAATAAGTGCACTTAGTGAGACCAGGTGACTTTTCCCAAGTCACACAGCTTCTGGGTGACAGAATTAGGCCTCAGACTCAGATTTCTGATGCAGACATCAGTGGTGGGCTCATCTCTCTGCAGGGTTGTCAGTGGAAATTCAAGTGGAGCCCCTTCTACACAAGTCTGCACCCACGCTCCGCCCCCCTCAACCCCTGGGCTCTCTCTCCCTCCCCAGATCTCTGCCCCGCCCCAGAGGAGAGACACAGGAGTTAAGTTTCACTCATTTCTGATCCCTAATTCCTGGAACACACCTGGCCCTTGGTGGATGTTTGCTGAATAAAAGGGTATTAGAATCTATTTCATACACATGTATTAGTTTCCTGTGGCCACTGTAAAGACTGCCACAAATCCTGTGGCTTGAACAACATAGATTTATTCTCTTACAGTTCTGGAGGCCAGAAATTCAAAATCAGTTTCACTAGGTCAAAATCAAGGGTTGGCAGGACCAGACTCCCCACCCCCCAAGGCTTTGGGAGAATCCATTCCTTGCTTCTACCAGTTTCTGGGGGCTGGTGGCATCCCTTGGCTCAGGGCCACATCACTCCTATCTCTGCCTCCGTGGTCACGTGGCCTGCCTCTTCTTCCCTCTCATAGAGATGCTTGTGATTGCGTTGTGAGCCTATCTACGTACTCCAGGAACATGTCCCCATGTCAAGATCCTTAATTACACCTGCAGAGACTTTGCCATGTAAGGTAATATCCACAGGTTTAGGACATAGACATCTTGGTGGTTCCTTACTCAGCCTGCCATACACACAGTCCCTGTCTTCAGAAGCCCTGGTTTGAGGCTGGGAGAGCTGGTCCAGCCCCCTGCGTGTTGCTGATGAGGTAGGTGCTCACAAGGGCTGAGGGTCTCGCCCCTTTCAGAGGGAAAGACATGCTGCCCTGGCCTTCAGGAGGAAGGCATTCCTGCCTGCATGAGGAAAAGCTCTATTCAGAGTCTCTTCACTTCCCTGCAGGATGATGTGTGACCATGATCTCAGCTCTCCTGGGCCTCAGTTGCCTCATCTATAAAATGGGAACAATAAAAGTACCTACCACGGAGCTTTGTCCTGAGGGCTATGTGACAGGGACCATGTGCCCGGGACGCACTCATACATCTTAGAATGTTAGCTGCTATAACTGGTCTTATTGTTGGCTAAGTCTCCAGGGAGCTCTGAGCTCTGTGGGGGAAGCCCATCTTTTTCAAAGATTTCCTGATTCATTCCTAACTATTCAGCACTATCCCTGACAGATTGATGGCCCAGGAGTGAACGGAAATGAAAGTTTGTGAAACTTCCTTTTGTGGTCACATCTGTCCTTCGGTAACTTTGGATTTACTCTGACAAACCACTTGACCACGCGAGATGTTCTCTTCATCACCGGAGGCCAAGTAGGTGGCAAACAGGGGAAGGACATCTGCTTTCAATACTTCTAAGTGACCTTGAATGAAATACTGACTGTCGGCGCCTTGAGAAAAGTGGCCAGAAAAACTCATTTCTTCTCTATTGAGCTGTGCAGCACGAGCTGTTTCTCCTCTAGACCAAAGCTGGAATTCTTTTCTTTCATTGAAAAGAGGATCTGGCAGATCAGACTTAGTTAAAACTAAACAAATAAAAGGTGATGAAAGCCATCAGTGTTGACATTTCAAGTTCTTCCTTAGCTGCAGTCGGTGCTTTCCTCTCTCCACGCATGTCGGGATTCCTGCC
>NW_006781263.1:3039262-3052844 GCF_000442215.2 Lipotes vexillifer
CGCAAGCTGGCGAGAAGGTCTCCCATGCATCCTGCCCAGGGCTTCTGTCTTGGGCTCCATCAGGCCTCGCATGCAAAAGCACCACAGTGACCATAAGGGTTAGCCACTGAACCTCCCCGAGTGTGGTCTTAGGGCTTCATGTCCTCATGGCATTGTTACGCCCCATGTGCATCTGTGTCTATGGTGGATGGGAAGGCCATCCCGGGCCCTCTCACCTGGGGTCACGCAGCAGGCCCACCAGAGTGGGTGGGATACCTCTTCCTGTCCTCTGGAGGCTGGGCTCAGCCAGTGGCGCTGATTCCAGCCCTGGGTGCAGCCTGCAGGCCAGCTCGGCTGAATCAGCCAAACCCAGCCAAGCAGAGCTGAACCCCAGCCAACCCTCTGGTCTGTGAGTCAGAGAAGGAAGCGTGCAGCCTTCTAGTCACGGGCGGAGGCTCTGAGGTTCTCGGTGACACAGCAGAACGGGACTAACACAGACCTTTCCCCCACTAGCCTGCCATTGCCTTGAGGAGACACAAGGCATGTGGCCACCAGGTGCTGGAGCCAGAGTGGACACTGACATAGTTATTACACGCAGCCTGTAGGAATGGCTTTTATTCGGATTTAGAACACTTTAACAAGTATCATGAGCCTGTGACCAGTGGCCCCAGTAGGGCTGGTCAAACGAGAGCTGGAACTGCATTGGTGATGGTGTGGGATCAGACGTAGCTCCTTGTGTGACCTCATGCTGATCTGGCCACACAGGCTCAGAAACCCCGTCTGACTCCAAACCTTTCCTTCCCCAGCTCTGTCTGTGACGTGGGCTCAAAGGTGGGCTGTAATCCAGTTGCCGTAGCTGTGAGGTGTCACGGGATTCACGCAAGCTGCAGGGAGTGGGCCCAGGCCAGGAGCCACACCAGAGCAGAGAGAATGGACTGGCTGCCTGGGGTCATTCCAAACCGGGTGGAGCTGGGGTGGTCATCACGGTGGGCACTGGAGTCAGAGGGCCCCCATCGTCGAGTCACATGGCTCAGGAAGGAGCAGCTGGGTGGGCTGAGGCTGTCTACACTGGAGCAGGACCTGGACATGCTCTGGACAGGGCCAGGTGAAGAAAGAGGAGACCTAGTTCCACTCTTTGGGAAATGGAATTCCAGAGCTTATGAGGAATGACAGAGCAGGCAAACTCCAAGCTTAAAGGCTGGAAGCCCACCAGGAAACGAGCTGCCTGTAGGAGCCCAGAAGGTGGTCTGGGTACAGCCCGGGGGGGCTGAGAGGAGGACGGGGCTCAGGGGACATCGCAGGGCCTGGGATGGCGTGGGCCACGGCCGGCTCTGGCCTTTCCGCAACCCCACTGGCCCCTGCGAGCCCAGGACAGCGCATCGGAGTGGCAGGGCTGGGCCAGTCAGGCCCGGGGGAGGCGGCCCGTCCCAGCCACACCACCTGGGCATCCCGTGTCTCCGGAGCTCGGACAACAGGCTCCTGCCTGTGCCGGCCATTCCATCCCGCCCGGGTCCCTCCCCGCTTCCCACTTCATCTCCTTCTGGGCCCCTGGAGCCTTCTCCATAGCACTGGCAGCACTTGGTAACCCTACACTGACACATCGTCTCACCCTGGCACTAAGCTCTGGAAGGTCACTATTTTGGTCACTGTTGCAGCCCCAGAACCCGACACATGGCCTGACTCAGGAGGAACTCTTGGAAAATATTGGTACGGTGAAAAAAGAATGAATGAAAAAGAAAAAAATCAAGGCAAATCTACAAAAAACCAGATCACATCTGTGTTTCTTAAGTTGGTGGCGTTTGGTAAACAACTTCCCCGTGCCCTTCCCCACCTGCTACCCAGAAGACGCAGAGATGGATGACACGCCACGTTCGGAGCCTGGGGCTGCGTTCCTCCGCTATGTCTCCCTGGAAGCACTTTAATTGTTCTAATCCAGCAAGCTTCATTTTTGCATTTTAAAAGTAGGAGTGGGCTTCCCTGGTGGCGTAGTGGTTGAGAGTCCGCCTGCCGATGCAGGGGACGCGGGTTCGTGCCCTGGTCCGGGAAGATCCCACATGCTGCGGAGCGGCTGGGCCCGTGAGCCACGGCCGCTGAGCCTGCGCGTCCGGAGCCTGTGCTCCGCAACGGGAGAGGCCACAACAGTGAGAGGCCCGCGTACCGCAAAAAAAAAATAATAATAATAAAAATAAAAGTAGGAGTAATAACAGCAACTTCATGGAGCAGTAAACAAACTAATGGATGCCAAGTGCAGTGCTTGTGGCACAGGTGGAGATAAATAAATGCTAGCTGGTTCTCTCCTGCTCTTGGACTTTAATCAGCCTTCGATTCTTGCCAGCAGGAAACGAAATTCAACTTGAAGCAAGCTTCAACTGCAGGGGAGAGATTTACAAGCAGGACCCTGGGGTGTCTCGTGGAGGCCGGGAGCCACTGGAAAGCCATGCTCGGGAGGGCAGCTCTGGGGTCCGAGCACGGGGTCTCCCAGGTGTCACTGGAACATTGTTTTCAGCCCCTGCCTGGACCCTCGTGGCCAGGGAGTCAGGTCTCAAAAAACTGAACGTGGAGGCCAAGAGCCCACCTCCCAGGGGAGGAGATGGTCATGGTCAATAAAGAGGGGTCAGGACATGGAAGGATGACCCCAAAGTTTTGATGACACCCTTCCATGTTGCTTCCTCCACGAGGTGGGTCCCTGAATCTACAGCTGTTGATATTAGTTTCCTCCCCAGCACGACTTTACGCTTTACTTTGGGCGCTTACACTATCAGTTGTAATCTGGTATCCTGTACGTATCTGTTGTACACGTCCAGATACTGTATCCCTCAAATGCAGGGGACTTGTCTGATTATCGCCTTACATCTCTACAGCAAGCAAAGGACCAGCACCTTACAAGCATCACAGCTGTGGGCTTAATTAGTTGTTTGCAAACAGGAACAGGAGACTAAGTGCTCCAAGATGTACAAAAAGTAACTCTACTCCTTGGTGATTTACTGCCCTCATCACTGAAGGTGATCAATGCATTCATTGATCGAGGGGTGTATTTCATGCCTATTATGCCTCAGACACAATGCTGGGCCAGAATCCTGCTTCCTTGATCCACTGCCCAAGGTGGAGACTCAAAAGGATCATATTTACGAGACAGACCCACTTCCAACTCATTTGACATGGTGGCTGAATGCAACTTTTTTTTCTCTTTTGCCCAGTAACTTAAGTGTTTCTTGTTTCAGTATAATACCAGTAACAGAAGAACTTGCTTTGGTCCAGCCCTTAAAAGGCAATTCATTCCCTGTGTTTTACTCTGGACTTTATATCAATCATATTGTCTCATTTCAAATTGTACACTTGTATAACTTTCCAGGAGTCTATCCAAATACTCAGAAAAATTGCTGGTTTGATCACTGAATGCCAGAAACTGAGGAGTCCTAGAAATCTTATTTCAGGAGAATAGATGGCAGGTTTTCTGTGGGGCTATCATTTGACAATAAATGAATATTTCATTGGCTCTGTTGGAAATGTTTTTCTTTGAAAGTTAATTCATGGTTTGAGCTCCTGCTGGTTTCCCTCCATGTCAGAGTCCAGGACTTATGTTGGATTCAGCTTTTCCACACTTGGGAAGAACACTCTAAATTTTAAAACCAAGGCACGTTCTCTTTTTCTTAAAGAAAAAACCCAACGGCTATCTACATTTTTGCTACAAATGAGAATCAGTAGGAATGAACCCAATATTGACAGTCTGACAGTGTATTTTGTGTTAAAGTTATTCTGTCCCTGTTAAAGCCATTTAGCCCTCACAGAACGTGAAGTGGACAAGCCTCTTATTTCTGATCATGTAAATTGTGGACAGCATCTGTTCTGTCATTTGAAAGTCCACTGCCTCTGGACTAGATCATTAAGTAGAGAACGTGTCCAAGTGCCATATAACCTTCTCCCACTGTCCCCTCCCTCATGTCCCAATGAGGAAGCACACAGTCCTGCCACGCGTGTGACAGACAGCAACGCAAGTCTCTGTTCTGAGCCTGGGATAGATGGATGGATGGTTGGGTAGAAGGCCCAGGGGTTGAGCACCAAGACCTCACAATGTTCTACCATTGGCAAAGGAGTGAGTCAAAATTGCCTGCCCCCTGATAGGCCGAGATAAGAACCAGATAAGAACCAGAATACCTGAGATATTCCTGCCCAACGATGCGTAGTCTGAATCTAACCCCAAGGAAACATCAAACAAACCCAAACTGGGGCACACTCTACAGTATAACTAGCCTGTCCTCCTCAGAAGTGTCAAGGTCGGGCAAGCCAGGGAAGCCCCAGGAGATGTCTCAGACAAGATGGCTAACTGTACCTGGCAGCCAAATGCAGCCCCCGATACTCCAGTTGTCCCAGGAATGTGCTCTGCAGCAAAAGCGAAAACCATCCTAGAGACGGGCCAGCAATGCTGCAAGGGGGGGGCAGAGGAGGAAAGCCAACTCAGGTGTGTCTGCCAGTGACCCAGTGGGACGTCATCCTAAACTCCAAGGAAGCAAGGACACGGCGATGCACGCGGTGAACACTTATCTTTTCTGCAGTAACATCGAACACACCTTTATATGAACGTGGACATGAAAACAGGGCAGACGGAGAGTCCTTCCTCCGAGACAAGTCCTCCTGAGAGGTGCACACACTCAAGACAAACCTCGAGACAGTCCTTTGCTTGAAAACAAGCCCCAGGCTGTTAGTCTGGCTGCAGAAAATGCTGGGAGTGGAAGGAGGCAGGACAGTGGGGCAGAGGGAGGGAACTCTCAGTGGCCCATCTTTGCAGGGAGTAGGGAGGAAAGGCTGCAGTTGGGGCGGGGGGCACCCAGAGCGTCCGTCAGCCAAAAAGGAGAGAAGGAGAAACGACCACACACAGAATGTCATGACCTTGGGGCTTCAGAATGAGCCCGGAAACCTTTGCCTGCCCAGACTAAAGATGGCAAAGGAGTGCGTTCACAACAGAGGTTAAGATTGAGTTTCTTTCCTTTGCACGAATGGCTGGGGGTTGCCAGGTAACAGCATGGCTGGCAGCCGGGGACGCAAGGTCTCAGTCCCGAAGGAGGGCACTGGAGGCATAGCTCCGCGTCCATGATGCTGGACAATGTGACAGCAGCAAGCGCACTTGAAAAAAAGTGAAACTAAGGCTGTTACTTTTGTACGTGGAGAAAGGGCCTATAGATTTATTGGAAGGGGAACACTGATGCTCCAAACAATATGTTCTACACACAAAGCAACCAAAAAGCTTAACCAGACCACCTGAGCTCAGGTCAGGGCTTAAGGAGAAACCCGACCAGTGTCTGTGGCTGAGGAGCTCAAGGGGCAAAATGGGCGAGTTTGAGCAGGTATCCCAAGTGAGGGCTCTTGCCTGCATCGCTAAATAGAAGGAGGGAGGGAACAGCTTTGTGGTTGATATTTGACTTCTTGGTTCTCTACTGGTAAACAAGGTCTCCACTGGGTTGGGGACCTCGCCATTGTCTCCGGACACTGCTGAGTCCTGCCAAGAATAGTGGAAACAGTCTTGACCTCAAAAGACTTCCATCTACATCATGCCTTGCAATGTGTACTCTTGAAAGAAGGGGACTAGAAATGCCTCTAATTTGAGAGACACAGAAAGCAAGGGGAGCAATTAGGATGAAAACTGGCTTTGGGTAAATTATGTACATAAAGGAAGAATAAACTCGAAAAGCAAGGCAATTTATGAGCTGTCTAACAGCTGCAGCCCACTTTCAGGAGCCAAGAGAACTCAGGAATATGAACCAGTTATTAGAGGAAAACACTGCATCAGCTTTAGTTAGCAAGAATGAAAAGTTGGCTGGAAAACAGAGGAAGAAACATTTAAATGGACCCTCATTAGTGCTTGGCTCAAGTTTGTAGCCTTTAAAGCTCTTTTGAGACCTAGAAAAAAAATTAAAAAACAAATAGGAAGGGGAAATACATGATCTAATTGAGGTCGTGCTTACAGAGACAATTTATGGCAGTTGAAACGCACACTCCAGGCAAAGCAGGCCTGGGTAAGATTTTTAAAGTATATTTGATACATGCTTTGAATTCAAGCGCAAAAAGACAGCACCACTGTCAAGATTCCAGAGATAGTAGGTGATTTTTTTTTTCATGGCTTCAAGTAACCGTATTGATATCCATAAGCCAGACTCAAAGCATACAGAGAGAACAGTCAAAAAATAATCTTAAAGTGTATGGAGGATAATGGAAGGTATATTAGTTAAGATACATGCCTAGTTGCTTTAAACGAGAGCAGGTAAGAGCAGCTTGAATAAAATCGAAGTTTGATTCTCTTTCACACATGTGGTACTCACATACCACGTGGGTAGGTGGCCTGGTGGAGTAGCATGACTTTGGTCCCCCAATGGTCCAGGCACTAAGCAGGATGTGGCCTGGCTGGAGATGCCCCCACCCCCGACATCTGACTTCCTGGCTGGGAAGGAGAAAGCGGAGGCTTGCAGCTCCCTTTTACACACACTCTGGAAGCTGTGTTTATCGCTTGCACTCATTGGACACAAGTTAGTCCCATGGCCTCATGCAGCCACCAGCATCCCGAATGCAAGCTTGATCTGGGAAACCATGTGCTAAGACTGGGATGGAGATGTAAGTGGTAAAAGACAGGTAGCAGTCTGGGCACCCAGGCTCCTTCCAATGCCTCGCTTGCCTAGCCCTTGAGTGGTGACTCCACTGCCCACAGAAGCTGCCCAGCAACTCCTGCCTCATTTGCGTTCCAGCCAGTGGGGAGGGACGAGAACACACAGGGCAGCAGCTTCCTTTGAAGGTTGCGATGTGGACATTGCATGTGTTATTTCTGGTCGATTCCACTTGCCAGGACACAGTCTCATGGCCACATCTGTCAGCAAGAGAGGCTGGGGAATGTCTGGGGTTCGGGGATTCTATGAATAAGAGGAAGAATGAAAGAATAAATATTGGGTGATGAGTTGCTTCTCAAACACAAAGTGGAATAAGATGTAGTTGCTGAGAGCACGTTCGGTCTTCTTAAGACACTAGCAAATTACTCTTATGTCCTAATAGCCCAAAGGTGTTTATAATTAGGAAGGATCTTTATTAATTGGCTGAGCCCATCTGGCTTTCCAACTTGAAAATGCTTTGTGTGTTCTTTAAAAATAATAATCATTTCCTTTAGAAACAATTTGTCATTCAAATGGTATTTTCAGCAATTTTGTTTGAATTAGAGAAGCTTAACTGTAAAAGGGCAGTGCAATCCCAGAACACTTTCCCAAACTGTGCTTTGCGTATGTCCTGTGAAATGATTTTGGAAAACAGATGCACGAATTCCCCTTCCCCCCTGACGGTTCCATGGAAAGTGCTGCCCGTTAGTCATCCGAGGTCTGCAGGAGAGAATCACTCCATTTTCTAACCCAGCGTGGGCCCGACTCACTCGGTCCCTGAGCCCCTTCTTACCATGACCTTTCACCCTTCCATGCAGCCGCACTTCATGGAACACATTTTGAGAAACACTTTTTAGCATGGCAAAAATAAGCAAAAATAAGAAATAAGCAAATATGGTAAAAAAAAAAAAATCTGCAATAGACACAGGAACTATTGCCACAAACTACTGCCTGTCACTAGAAACAAGAGCAGGCCGTCTCCAGAGAGACCCTGAGCACGTCACAAACTCCCAGGGTCTGAGCTTTCACTGTGATAAGAGAGAATTTGGCCAGATCACGTCTAATGCTAGGGATTAGAGATCATGTCTCCTCTTTCCCTACCCCTGTGTACTGAGGGGACCTGAAGGATCATGCTTTTCATAAAAATAGTGTCTTGGAGGCAAGGACTAAATCTGTCCTCCACGCCAACCCAGCCTCCTCCCCGGGACAGGCCACACTGTCTTTATGGATGTGCTCTGGGTGAGTGAGTGACTGCAGAGGACCCTGAGAGCAGGTGACACAGCCACTGGCGGGGACGTCTGATTGCCCCCCACCCCACCCCAAAGGAAGCTGCTGAGGTCAGCAAAGCCAGCTGACTTGGTCACTAAGCTAGAAAGTGCAGTAAAGGGTGGGGCTCCAGACACACCCCCCCACACCCCCCACCGGCTCTTCCCTTCACACCCAAACTTCCTGCACAGTTTGCAAAAGCCAGACATTTACTCCATTGCTATTGGATCAGAATTCAGCTCTGATGAGAAAACTTCATCTTGTCAAGGGAAAATGCTCATTAGAATGTTAAGGGGAAAAGCAAGATTAGAATCTGGGGATGGTGCAGGTTATTTCAAGCCTGTAAAAAAAAAACAAATCACAGCATTTGTGTATCTATAGACATGAGTAAACAGGAAGGAAACACACTATATGTTATCATGGGAGCAGGGTTATGAGTGACTTTCATTATCATCACTGTTCTGCTCTTTCATGGTGACCAGCAAGGTCACAGTCACACTCAAGTCTCGTCTCAAAACCAATGGCCAGGGGCTTCCCTGGTGGCGCAGTGCTTGAGAGTCCGCCTGCCGATGCAGGAGACGCGGGTTCGTGCCCCGTTTCGGGAGGATCCCACATGCCGCGGAGCGGCTGGGCCCGTGAGCCATGGCCGCTGAGCCTGCGCGTCCGGAGCCTGTGCTCCGCAAATGGGAGAGGCCACAACAGTGAGAGGCCCGCATAACGCAAGAAAAAAAAAAAAAACAAAAAAACAAAAAAAACCAATGGCCCTGGGGGCCCTGGGGATGCCCGCATCCCCTGCCTGGCTGTCACCCTCTTTAGTCTCCTGCAGGCGGTGGTTCTGCTAACATCCTGAAGGCCCCGCTGACCACGTTCCCTCTCTCTCTCCTGGAGGGAGATCCTGCGTCAGTCCCAGGGTCTGAGCTGAGAGCTGCAGCCCCCGTCGCCAGCCCTCCACACCCTGGGGGGCTCCCCGTCCGTCTCCTGCCCCCTCCCAGGGCTACAGGCAGGCCACGAGCCCAGAAGTTGCTCACAGGCCATTCTTGTGAGAGACTCCACCCCTTGCCCGGGCACATGCCTCGCAAGGCAGAGAAACTGCTCTCGGGGTGACAGCGGGCCCATGTCTGATGCTCTAATGGTGAGAGGCAAGCATTTGTCTGAAGGCCATTTCAACGTTCCCGCTCTAAAAAATAATGCCTTGGACTTTGGCTGTGTGTCAGGCAGGGAATAGCCGGAAGAATAAGAAGGCCCTGCAGTGAAGCAAAGAGGCCCGTGTGTTTGGGGGGGCGGGGTGGGGTGCCTGTGCTCACACACATACACACCTACACACACACACACACACACACACACACACACACGTGGACATCTCAGAGCATCTCAGAGGATGTTCAGGTTTTGGCTACTCCCATTCCACAAGCTCCAAGTGCATTTAAAAATGAACAAAAGCCCAAGTAAGGCTATAAAGCATGTGGCATATTTTAAATGTTTACTTTGAACAGCACTCTGAACACACATGAGTTTTTCATGGTGAACCTGAATCACCTAATGGGGAGATCATGGAAAATGCGAGGCCTGCTGGGCCAAACAGGCCCCGAGCCTGCGGAGCCTCTCCTGAGCCGTCCCCACCCAGGGGAGGCCAGGCGCCCACTTGAGCCTCCAGCGAGCAGGAGGGGGAATCGGCAGACGTTCTGAGGCCTGGCTTGTTCACAGGTATTTCCTGGACCAACCCTAGTCTGGTTGGAGGAAAAGGAGCATCGAGATGGAGTGATCTGGATGATGTGGGCTTGATCTCAGACAATCCCTCAAGGCTGGAATGTTCCCCTCCAGTGTGGGTCCATCCACAGCTCACTGTCCCAGTTCCAAGCTGGTAGCCTGGGGATGCAGGTGCCCTGGAACTTGGGAGATGCTTCCCGGATCCCCAAGCACGAGACCCCATTAGCCTGTTGGAGTCACAGGTCACTGTGGGGGTTCTAATGCTCTGTGGCTCAGCCTTGCCATGTCACCTGGTGGCCACCCAACCACGTCCAGTTCACGCAGCAGTTCAGAAGTCTCCCCAGGGGACGAGCTCAGTAGAGCCGTGGGCCACGCCGACTGTGGGGCGGCAGAAGGCAGGGCCGTTAGGCTGTGGGAGGGTGCACGTTGGAATGTGTTCTAAAAGGACGTTCCTGCAAGTCTGGGGCCAGGAGGCCTGCCAGGTGGTCTGTGAGCCACTGATGACAGGCCCAGGCCCAGCCGCTCACTGGGGTGGGGGTGAGGGTGACAAAGGAGTGGAGGGATGGTGGAAACACAAATGAGAAAATAAAATTCACAGGGACCAAAGAAGTGTGCCCCGGCATGCAGGGCTGGCTCCCAAGGCCGTGACCAGGACAGGGCCACCAGATGCCCTACAAGCCTTCCCTTCTGCTCCTGCCTGTGGCCACCTCACAGCTACAGCCACCCAGGCCCTCCCTCCCACACCACCCAGCAGGCAGGCTGCCCGACCTCATCCTCACCACCCTCGCCCTCCCATGGACCACACACTGAGGACGGGCATGTCTCTGGAGGAACAGGCCACCTGGACAGGAGGCTCCCATGGCAGGGGCAGCAAGATGCCAGTGGGAGAGGGTAGGAGGACCAGCATGGAGGTGCCAGGAAGGATGCAGGACTTGGGGACCAGACCGCGGCTCAGACAGGAGGCTCCGCCGTGTGAACGGCTCTGTACACATTAATCATGTGCGTGTTCAAATCCTTTCAGAAAGGCATAAATGTGGAACTAAAAGTGGAAATTGGATAAAAATCGACGGTCTAGACACAAACTTAAAAAAAAATGGTTGTTTAAAAGTTTGACGCTGTTTTAGGCTTGCAGAAAAGTTACGGTAAGAATACAGAGAATTCCCAATACCTTTCACCCAGACACCCAGGTGTGAACATGGTGAGATGGCTACTCTCTCTCCTTCATCCCCTCTACCCCTAAATACTTGTCTGTGCGTCCCCCGAAAACAAGAATGTTCTCTCGCAAAACTTCAAAAATTATCAAAATCAACAAATTAAGACCTATGCGGTCGTCCCCCCTTATCTGTGATTTCACTTTTTGCGGTTGCCGTTACCTAAGGTCAACCACGGTCCAAAAATATTAAATGAAAAATTCCAGAAGTGAACAATTCGTGAGTTTTAAATCGCACGCCATTCTGAGTAGTGTGATGAAATCTTGTGCTGTCGGCTCCGTCCTGCCCGGGACATGAATCACCCCTTTGTCTCTTGCATCCTGCCTGTTGGTCACTTAGTAGCCACTTAGTGATCAGATCAAGGTGTCACAGTGCTTATGTCCAAGGGACCTTGTTTTACTTAATAATGGTCCCAAAGTACAGAAATAGTGATGCTGGCAACTCGAATACACCAAAGAGAAGCTGTCAAGTGCTTCCTGAAATGGTGAAAGTTCCTGACTTAATAAGAAAAGGGTCAAAGAGCCATATGCCAAGGTCGCTAAGATCTATGGTAAGAACAAATCTTCTGTCTGAAATTGTGAGGAAGGAAAAAGAAATTCATGCTAGTTTGCCTGTCACGCCTCAAAGTGCAAAAGTATGGCCACGGTGCCTGATAAGCGCTTAGCTAAGGTGAAAAAGGCATTAAATTTGTACAATAAGATATTTTGAGAGACAGACACCACATTCAATAACTTTTATTACAGTATGTTGCTATAATTGTTTTATTTTATTAGTTATGCTTGTTGATCTCTTACTGTGCCTAATTTATAAGTTAAACTTTATCAGAGGGTTGTATGGATAGGAAAAACATAGTGTATGAAGGGTTCGATACTATCCTAGGTTTCAGGCATCCACTGGGGTCTTGGAATGTACCACCCTCTGATAAGGGTGGGGGGAGGCGACTGCAGAAACCTATTTTCTAATCTACAGTCCTTTTCCAGATTTTACCCATTGTCCCAGTAATGTCCCAGGGTGAAAGGAGCTCCCGGGTGTGAAGCCCTTTGGATGCAGACAGCTCCCCGCTTCCCTCTGTACCCCACGGCCTGGGCATTTCACATGACGGCTCTCAGTTTTACAGCAAGGCTCTGAGTCTGGGCAGGCTGTTTTTAAACTTGCATATAGGCAAATCCTGGCTCTTGTAGACCCACAGTGCTGCCCTATTTGACAGGCGTCTTATCTAAATCTCCAGGTGCTGGTTCTGTTTTGATAGAGGAATAGGACCATACCCTTGGCAGGTCCAGGGCTCTGCTAATTCATCTTCGTGAAAACAGAGCAGCCTCCTACCCATCCCCGCCCTTCCCAGCCAACTGTTTTCTTTTTCTCTCCTCTGCCCCTCGATGAGGCTGCTTGAGTCACCAGCAAGAGCAAAATCCCAGAGCCCAGCAGTTGGCCCTGCAACAAGGAGCCTTCTGAGTGCCCATTAAGGATGTATTTTTCCACATGGAAACTATCAGGCCTCCAGCACTAAGGCACCGACAACCCCCAGGGGACCCCCAGGTCTGGAAGTGACGTGTGTGCGTCAGGACCCCAGCCCCCATGGCAGCTCGGAGGGTCCTCAAACCTCTCAGGGCCATCCATTAAAAATAAGACTTCTGGGCTTCCCTGGTGGCGCAGTGCTTGAGAGTCCGCCTGCCGGTGCGGGGGGCGCGGGTTCGTGCCCCGTTTCGGGGGGATCCCGCGTGCCGCGGGGCGGCTGGGCCCGTGGGCCATGGCCGCTGGGCCTGCGCGTCCGGAGCCTGTGCTCCGCAAATGGGGGGGGCCACAACAGTGAGAGGCCCGCATAACGCAAGGAAAAAACAAAAAACAAAAAACAAAACAAAACAAAAAAACAACTATTTTGCGTTTCTTGTTGTTCGGTGAACATGATTGTTTTCCCTGCCAAATGAGCTTTGGTGGTTGATGTAGGGGGTCTCTTGGGAACTTAACTTTTGCTAGTTGAAGTGGAAAAGCTTTTTTGTTTGCATTGGCTTTTACTGGGTGCTTCACGATTTGCTCTTGTCTCTTTGAAGGGGGACTGAATAGCACTGTGTTTCCTTTGAGGTTCCAATGAATAAAGGATCCTATGTCCTCCTGGGGCTCGCCGCAACTAGAGAAAGCCCTCGCACAGAAACGAAGACGCAGCACAGACAAAAATAAATTAATTAATTAATTTTAAAAAAATAATAAGACTTCTGCAGCAATCAAGGGATGCTGCATAAATCTGGTTTGCATTGCCTCGAGGGGGCTGGGGAAGAAGTGAGTGGATAAAACTGTGACTCACAGCCTCAGGTCTGGGGTCAGCCACGGCCCAAGTGCAAGCTCACCTGCTTTTCATCCCCCAGGAGCTGCTGTCTTGCCCTCTGCCCCGCCCACCTCTTCGCCTCAGATCCACACAATGCAACCCAAGTCCATGGTGTGTGTCATGCACATGTCCCGTGGGCTGGGCTGGCCAGGCCCACTGAGGACACACTGATGTCTGCCATCCGCTGCCCAGATGCATCCCTTCTCCTGTATCCCCTGGAAGCGTTTCCGTGCAGGTCCTTACCCCGAGGACTCAGCCTTCAGACAAAGAGAAGGCGGGAGGGGGGGTCAGGTCTTCCGGTGCCCTGCGCCCTTGCGCTCCCCGAGCGGTGTCTCCAGTCAACCCCGCTCTCCCTCCCACTGAGCTGGGAGGTGGTCTCAGATTCTGAGCAGACACCAAGCAGGAGCTGCTTTTCATCGCTCTGGGAGCAAAGGGCAGAAAAGGGCCCTGTTGTCTGTGGTCGTGTA
>NW_006781263.1:3052854-3062157 GCF_000442215.2 Lipotes vexillifer
TCGTGTAGGAAGTCTTCAGGAAGAGATGTGTTTGGGGCTTTAAAAATGGGTGGGCTTGAGGTGGTCCTAAAGACCCTGGGATTGGCATGGGGGCCCCTGATTTGAGTCCGCTCAGGGACCCCCTGGCGCCAAATATGGCTCTGACCTTTTCTCTCCTTCACTGAGAAAACCAGGGCTCAAGTGTAGGGAGACCACAGGTTGGGGGTAAAACAGCCCTATTGTTGGCTACCTGGATTTCCGTACTCAACCTTGCAGCAGCGTCTTTGCGGATGGCAGGAAAGGGAAGAGCAGATGCTGTTTGGCCCCATCCACATCCTCCAGCCCTGGAGGTGGCCTGCGGACCCCTGTGCAAACCAAAGGCTCAGTGTGTCCCTGCCCCCAGGTGCATTCAGCCTGCGGGGGGGTGTGGGCCACAGGTGACCTGCCCCCAGGAGCAAAGCGCAGATGAGGAGGGCAGAGTTGGTGGGTGACAACCCCAGCTCCTCGCTGTTGGTGGGACGCTTCTAAGGTGTGTTATCTGCAGGGTCTCCCCGGGGGCCCCGCAGTTGGAGCCTCAGCTCCGGTGAGGGTAGCTGCTCATTCACCCACTTCCTTCCATTCCTCCCTCCCCTGTTGCCCCACTCTGCTCCCACCCCTGTGCCCCGTCACCTCCCAAATATATCCCCTGCCCCCATGCAAACTTCAGGAACGCAAGCTAAGATCACGGGTAAGATGCTCTCCTACTGTTTTCCACAGCGAAGGCAGGAGGGCCTCTGAGGACAAAGACAGATCTTAAAATAACAGGACCTCTCGCTGGGCTCGGGCCTCCCTGTGGTCTCATCAGAGGACGAGGACTAGGCCTATTCAGAGGCAGAGGAGGGCGTTGCTTCCCTCCCGCTGCCTTCACACCTGGATGCCTGCCTCACTGCACCCCTGCCAAGGCCACAGCCCTGAAGGATACTCAGGGGAAAGCAAAAGGCAGCCCCCAAGGGAGCCCGAGGAGGGTCGGGCTTGCCTGCTCTCGTCTCCTGGGACACTGAGGCCAGGCCACTGGGGCTCCAGGCGGGCTTTTCCCTTCTTCGAACCCTCAGCTCCCTTTTTGGAATCTAAAGAGAAGAGCTCTCTTTGGTAGATCGCGCTGGGAAGGTCTCTGTCAAGGCCTCAACCCTTGGCCTTGCCCCCAAACTAACCACAGTCGGCTGAAATGCCGAGGCCATGGGGTGTAGAGGGAGGTGGGGAGCTGTCTGCGCTCAAGGAGCTGCAGACCCCAGAGCTCCCTTTACCAGGGGGACATTATTGGGACAATTGGTGACATCTGAAAAAAAGGTCTGTAGATTAGATAATAGGTTCGTATAGGTCTTAATTTACTAATTTTGATAATTTCTGACATGAGAGATTGTTCTTGTGTTTAGGGGACACATCCTGAAGTATTTGGGGGCGGGGAGAGAGAGAGAGGAAGGCACTCTGGCCGCCCTGGGGGAACATAGGAAACCTCAGCAAGTCTACCGCTGGCAGGCATTAAACAGCCCGAGTGTCAGGCAGCAGTGGAGCACTTGGGGCTGGATTTTAGTTTTTACGATTCCTTATAAGCAGTCTAAAAGTCGTCCTGAGCCATGGGGAAGAAAGGCCCTCCAACCCCAAGTGAGGTTCTAAGATGGGGCAGAGTCATGGTACAGTTCCACCGTCTTAGACAGGGAGGAACAGTGAGCACAGCTGGGCAAAAATGCTCCATTTCATTTTCTGCCTAATTGACCTTGACCGCAACTCCACGGCCCCCGTGATGGTCTCCCTGGAACCACACGTGCTGGGCAGGGGCTCTGGCTCACTCCCGACTTAGACCTGGGGGTTTTGCTCATTTCCTTCCTGGACGCAAGGTGGGGGCCAAGGCATGCAAGGCCTGGGGCTGAGGGCCCCTTTCGTCTCCACTGGGGTGGAGGGCTTGAAAGAGGACCGTGTACAAACCTGTCTGCAGAGCCATCCTTTGGTCCACGCTGCCCACGTGAACCCCAGCAGGTGTGGGCACAGACCAACAGAGGTGCCTGGGTTACCATCCACTCCACATTGGGGCAGGGACAGTACCCAGGACACGAGGGCCCAGGGCCCATTGTGCTCGGCTCGGTGTGCAAGGCCGCATGTCTTACAGAGCATCCTGTGAGTCAGACCATAGCTTGCTCAGGCCAAGTCAAGGTGTGTATCACCATGTGGGACCCATATCCCTAAAATCAGCGACCAGCCCTATTGAAAGGCAGGTGATGCTTTGCACCTGTGATCCCTTCTAAGGAACCGGTTTGTGCCCCAAGCATAACACTTGGGTTGGTGTAAATTATACCTTGTGACTAATAGAATTTTCCTAAACATTCTACAGCACATGACTTCTCATTTAGCATGGGCTGGAAGTAATCCTTTTAGTGAGATGGGAGAAGCTTAGCTCTCCCAGGTTCTGGGAGGCACACTGTGGGAAGAGGAAGTGGTCATTGCCCAGAGTCGTGAGGGCCTTGTTGAGGATGGCTCTGTGGGTGGCACTGGCCCCTCACTGGACATGCCATGGGTCCCCACCCAACCCCCTGCAACCCAGCCAGAGGGACTGCTTATCACGGGAGAGTGCCTCGAGAGCCTGCCTCAGTCTCCTTCTCTGTGAAATGGTTATAATGATATTGTTGACCTGGTGCGGCTGTTGGGGATGAGATGCCTTAATTCACCCAAGGATCCTGGAGCGGGGCCTGACCTGGGGCAGCTGTGCCCTGGCACTAGCCCTGCCCATAGGTGAGAGCACACAGCCGGCCCGCCCCCTGCCTGCAGGAGACAGCTGTATGGGCTGGTTCAGGGGGACCTGCGTGTGGATTCCCAAAAGAATGAAAGGGTAGGGATCGCATGTCATCCCTGAAAACCTGGACCAAGCAGGTGACCTCAGCCTGCTGCCAAGGAAGCCGGAAGAACTCAGAGTCCACTCCCCCTGCCCGGCTGCACGTAGGACACCCTCTGGGCTTTATTTTGGAAACTGATGCCTGAGGCCGCTTCCTCCCAGGCACCTCCTCCAGGAACTCGCCCTGGCTCCAAGGAGAAGCTGCAGCAGCTGGGCCCTGCGTGAGTTGCTCCCTGGCCGCCCCATCTCCCACTTACCTTCGTCTCCCAGGCACCCAGAGCGGCAGAGCCTGCAGGGGACACACAGCACCATGGAACTCATGTAGAATGCTTTCTTCCATCCGCTACTCAATGGGGAGGGGACAGCCTCGTGGAAGGACCACCCTAGCCCATCTCCTCCATGCAGTCATTCAAGCACTCATTCACTTCATCTCACATCGATGCCAGGAGTCCTGGAGGCTGGTCACCAGGCTGGCAGGATGAGCGTGGACAGCTACCTGCCGACCAGCACAGAGTGAGCTTCGAGCAGGAGTCAGAACTAACTGGGCCTCACAGGCCAAGCTGAGGGGTGAGATCTTGATATGAAGACATTCTAAGGATCTAAGCAGGGACTTCTAAAGACGAGGTTTGTGTTCTGAAGCAACGCTGCCATGGGTTGAGTTCCAGGAACAGCAGACTCTGAGGTGGGGAACGTGCACAGGAAGTTGACTAGGAACTTGGCCTTGGGTCAGCATCCTGGGCTCAGTGCCTGTGAAAGGAAAGCAGGGGAAGACGGAGGACGTGGGCAGAGCAGCTGGGCTGTGGGGTCGTCTCCAGGGTGCTTTCGACCTGGGATGGTCCTTCAGAATTGTCCCAAGTTGGGATGAGGGGCTGGACTTTCACATGTCCATCCATATGTCCAATGGTCAGTGCCAGAGGCAATGGGAGGCGGGACCCTGAGCGTGGGGCGGGGGGGTGGGTGCTGACGGCCAGGGATGGCTGTGATGGCACTTCTAGAAGCAACGGTATCAGGAGAATCTGACAGTGCATCCCAGCACCCGCCGCAGACACTGACGTTGTAAATCTTCCATCCTTGTCTCCCTTCTGACTGTTGGTTTGTCTGTGGTCCCTGAATTCTCCTGCAACATTTAATTGTCGCTTGGCCTTCTTTCATTCCCTGTCATTTAAACTTATTTCTCCTTAAGAGTTTGGACCATCTCTTCAGCTCCATGGTGGAATCCATACCCTGTACCCTCTGTAACTGCTTAGGAGTTGATGCATGACAGTTCTGAAGGAAGGATCCAGATGACAGTTTGCAAATCTGGGGTGACACAGAGCCACAGCCTATGGAAGTGGCTGCTGGCAGTTACTTGCTGAACAATGGATGAGCAACAAACTTGCCAGCAATTTTCTAATAAGTGACAGTGTTTTACAGTGTGCTCTCCCCATAAGCTGTAGAAAAAAACTTGGAGGATCCTGGGCTAAGGTAGCAGGTCTCTCCCCTGTGCTCCCTCAGCCCCCTTCCCCAGGCCCCTCTGCCCCAACACTTCTCCATCCATGGTGTCATGCTGCACATCCTGGAGAGCCACAAATGCAATGCCAGAAAAATAGAAAACAGTCAGCAGACACAAAGCTCTAACAGGACTCAAGTGCCCAGAGCATCCTTCTGCCAGCCACGTGATCTAGGATAACACTTCCAGGAAACACCTCCCTTTAAGAAGCTTATACAGACCACCCCTCCCTCCCACATTTGCTTCAATGTTCACCCACTGGGGATTGATGGTTCTTTGCACACCCCTTATCAATAGCGCATTTCCATACTGTCGTACTAGAGCCGCTGACTTTTGTCTCTCGTGCTGAGAGCTTTCCTTTCCCTGGACCTGCTCGGGGACCAGCAAACTAGTCCTCAACACAGCAAGGTCCAGTGAGGTTCCGGCAGGGCAGTGTCCACCCACATGGGCTGGGGTTTAGTGGGCGACGGCAGGTGCTGACTCTGCTTCCAGCAGAGGGAGCTGGTTTCTGCCCATGTGCCCACGGCCGACATTGTTTCTGCACACGTGGACAGATCCCGACGGCAGGAACCGGACTCTATCTGCCTGACTCTATCCTCTGGCTGCAGGGGGCCGAGCCCCCTGTGTGAGGCAGGCCAGAGGGCCAGGAGTTAATGACCGTGGGGACAGTCCTCAATCAATTCTGGGTGGGAATCATGGCTAAATACCCAGGAGTAGGACAACCCTGTGGCATGTTTTGAAACTCCCCCCACCCCAGACCCCCAGTGGGATTAAACTCCTGTCGCCCACAACAGAAACTCGCTGGACCCCAACCCTCTACTGTATCCCCTGCCTTACCTCCCACTCCCCCACTGGCGCTTCCTGGATCAACTCCCAAATAAACCAGGACCTGCCTCTGGGGGCCGCCCAAAACACAGGCTGCCCAGTACCTCTAGTCCCTTTGCCTGGCCCAGAAATGGTCACCAGACTCGGCCTGTGCAGAAAGCCAGGGGGCCTCCACCCCATCCCACTCGCTTCCGTCCATTTGTGAACTGTTGCTCAGTGGCTCAAAACTACCGTTCCCAAAGCACCCTTCACCCTGACACCTGTTTGTAGCACATTATTTCCTAAGGTGTAAAGTACGGAAGGCAGGTGGGCATTCTTTCTACCTCAGCTCTTTACAAAATGCCCCTGTGGTCTCCTGAGCACAAGTGACCACTTTCTGATGCGTAATAAAATGCAGTAAGATATGCTACTCTATCACCAAGACACAGCTGAATTACTTCCTGAATGTCATGGTTCAAAACGTTTATAATGTGCCTAAATAAAAAAGAATAAGGGACAGACTTTGAAGAGCTGGGGTTTTTTTTGTTTTTGTTTTTTTTTGCAAGAGTACCTACGTAAGCCGCTCACACTTGGGGGCTTCACAGGGGAAAGTGTTCAGAAAGTACTGATGGGAAATCTGGTGCTTTGTTGACCCCCAGAGCCCTCCATAAATGCTGGCGGCTGCCCGAATGATGGCTCTGCCTGGGATGGACGGGAAGGACGGGGTCTCACGGTTTTAACCATTTTTGTTGGTCATGCTGCCAGCCCGGTCCACGCAGGCAGGATGAGGGTCGAGGGTCAGCTCCTGGCTCCCATTTGCTGTGACATCAGGACCTCCTTGCTCTGCAAGTTGATTGTAGATCCTTAGATGGTTTAAAGTTAGACCTAGGCGGGAGGTCAAAGGCTCCAGGGTGATTTAGCCTTGAGAAATGAATGACATCTTCCAACAGGTAGGTCTTATTGGACAGATGCTGACCAGCTGTTCCTTTCAGGGAGGCAGGAGAGACAAGGGAATTAGGTTTAGACAGAGGCTGTTTGGATGGTGGGCTGTGCTGGCATTGGAAGAGGACCCGAGGGACCTATGATCTCCTCTCTGAGAGATGTGAGCTGGTAACTAAGACTCTTCCTTCTCTATCTTTTAGCCTTTGTTAATAGACTAATTTTGGAGGTGGACTTTAGCATTTTATGGATGCTTGCTGCCAGTATCTTGGGAAATATTTATTAGCAAGAGGATTTCAGGGAATACAGGTGTGTGTTAAATTAGGAAATTTGCACGATTGTGACGGTGCATGACTAGATAAGTAAGGAATCCAGCACTCTTTCCTCTTCTCTTTCCCGGAATCGCATCTCATTGCTAGCCTGAGTGCCCCTTTCACACTGATGACCCCTGCATGTGTTAATATCTTAAAGAGTCCCTCTTTTCTCCTTATGACTTTTAAAAACAACCAAACAAAGCCCAGCCCTGCCTGTGGGGATCCCTGTCTCCCACGTGCGAGATAAGTGCTCACAGCTGCTAGATCCTTATTAACGACTTCCATTTTACAATAGCCTCTGGGGAGAAAGTGCACCACAATGTAACAGAAGCACATTAACAACATGTGAATTGCATCCATTTTTTAATTTAATGCTACAGGACAAATAACGGCCACTCTGGGCTGTGATCTCTGAGCTCAATCACTAAATATATAAAACCGGGAACTAATGCCTGTCATCGCATTGTGAGAAATGAGATAATGAACTTGACACCCTCTGTCTAGTATCCAGTAGGGTCCTTCTCCATGTTAGCCTAATAAAAGAAGTTAAAATGGGTCATGACCTTCATAAAATCAAGCTTGTCTCAGAGGGACAGGCACGTTTAGATCAGTGTCTGCTGGAGTCCCAGCTGGGCTTGGCTGTGAACCGACCTGCTTATGTTTCATTTTGTTTTACAGTTTTTCAACAGCTGTTGAAGACACTGACTCACTATCATGTCAGCGTTCAACAAAATAGAAAGATAAAGAAAAGCTAAAGAAAATGATTGTTTTTTTACTACTTAAAGACAAAAGTGTGAATTAGTGTTAGAAGAAAAGAGACAGAAAACAAGAAGGAAGTTTTAGAGTATTAGGAAGCTTAAAAAAATAAAAAGGACAGAGGGAGACTGAGTTAGCAGAAGGCAGGGTAAGTGCATCAGGCTTTGCTGTAAAGACGTAAAGCCCACAATTTTAAAAGGATCAAAATGTAACTTTATAGTTCATATCTTAAAACCACATGCTCCATTTGATCACTCAATGTCTTTCTTGTTGAGCTTAGTGCCACTTTTCCTTCCGGTAAGTACATTTTCTTTTTTCTTTTGTTGCCTGTATCCAAGAATTCAAAGAAAACCTATGACTTGACCTTTAAAAAGTTTCTCCTGAAACCTATGACAAAGGAAACTCTGACAAAGACATTTTCTCACAATTCTATGACTACAAGTGTATATCTTCGAAGGATTAGCTGTGCTGTGTTCTCTTACCAGCTATGGGAATTTTGAAACAACCCCACCGTAGAAAGAAAGCTGAGAATCACACCTCTGAGCTACCATCTGTCTTTTCCAAGCCTCAGATTTTGGAAATATGTATCTCATAGAATAAACACAAATAGGCCAGTGTCATTATGCAATCTACTTGAAAGCAAAAGGCAAAAACGCCAATGAATACTTTGCAAATTATGTTTATATTAGCCTTGGGTTCATTGTTTGCCAGTATTTATTCACACAGCGAAACCAGCAACGCTTTCTCAGGCTGACGGCAGCATAAAGCTGGGTTTGGTGGTAAAATGCCCACAGCAGTCATGGTTCAGCTTCATAGAAGAGCTCAACTATCTTTCCGACGTGCCCTGTCACCTCATCGTCAGCCCGCTGTTCCTAGCTTTAAAGCACCTAAACCTAAGACTTTATTCTTCAGCACTAAATTCCAAAAAGATATTTTCAGTTTGGAAAGAAATAAACAAAGATGGACCTGTAACTTGGCTTCCCTAAAAAATAAAAATGTATTTCTCCATCACTGCAGACCCTATAGAGTTTAAAGCACAAGCAAATAATAACCATTCTTTTATGATACCAAGATCAAGATGGAAGCAGCTCAAATTTTTACTTGACTGAGTGATTTGTGTCTTTATGGGTGGGATTCTTAAGGTCCCATGCAGATGTTCCTGATGTTGATAAAGCTGGCGTTTATTTTGACTTGACCCTGCCCTGGGGGCTGCGCTCTGAGAAGCAGCAGGATTTTGCTTAAACTCAGCATGTTACCCACCCTCAGAATGCAAACTGGGGGATGTTTTTCCTTTCCTCCTTGTCCAGCAACTGGGAGTTCCTCTCTGGGTCTCTGCGGGGCTTGCCTTCAAGAAGCCACACACGTGCTAACCGGCAAGCAGGGAGCACACTGTAAACGGGGAGATTCATCTCTTCGAGAATGCTCAACTAAAGTTCCAAGTCTCCTGATAGAAATAAACTTTAAACATCAAATAAGCAATTTAGAAATGTCAGAAGCCACGTCCAGAAGGGCCAGTGCTCTCTTTTTAATGAAGAATGCCCGGAGCCTTCAAAATGGCCCATTACCCAGAAGGATAATATGTCTTATTTTCATGGCAACATGATCATTCACTTTTCCAAACCTTCATGAAATGAAGGAAAGTGGCTTTTCTAAAGTAAACCCCAGCGTGTTCCCTATTTACTAAATCACCAGTGGACCCACAGAAGGGATTTTGGACAAAGAGCCATTTCTTGATATGATTACACAGAAATGGAAAACACTGCCTTTGTAATACGAGATGTGTTCTGTTTTATGGTACCACCTTCCACTGAAATTCTTTCCAGTCCACTTGGGCGTTCACACATGAAGTGGAGGGGAATGTTCGCCTCAGATGGTTCTTGGTGGAGCTGAGGACACTGCACCTGCCAGTTTATTTGCAGTAGCCCTTAAATAAGCACACTCTTGCATTTGAAACATAACTCCCTGAGGAACCCGCTGACAACAGCATCACCTGTTGTCAGAGATACACAGGCAGCCAGAAGATGCTTCCTTTCCCCACAGCATCTTCTCCTGTCCCTTTCACCACCCCTGTCCTCCTTTTCTCACCCCTTCACCAGTCTCTAGAAGAAGGAGAAACACTAGCCTAACTCCTAGGAGGGCACAGAGGACGTGTAGGGACC
>NW_006781263.1:3062217-3090279 GCF_000442215.2 Lipotes vexillifer
ATGTCCTCTCCTGGCACATACATGCAGGTCGGTGAGATGAGGTCAGCCCCAGGACCACCCCCAGGAGCTTCAGGTGGGTTCTGTGGTGACTCCGAGTTGAGACCTAGAGACCAAACAGAACCAGATGCCAGAGGGGCCTTAAGAGGATGTCAGGAGCCTGGGTGACCAGGTCACTTCAAGCAGTGCTCTTAATAATTCAACTAGTTTCATAGATATAGGAACCCAGTCTCATGCAGAGACCAGGCCTTAGGTGCAGTGACCACGGGAGTGAGATAATTCCTTCCAAGCAAAACACAAGTGAAAGACTTGTGGTTTCAGCTCCACCGTGTAGAACTTGGGAGTTGTGACTCCAGTCCTTGCAACGAGAAAATAACCTGAGCTAACGGAAAAGCATTGATGTTTCTTGGGCCCATCGGAGAACCAAGGTCACAGGGCAAGCCCACCACCTCAAATCAGGAGAGACAGGCACATGCAGAGTGGTGTCTCACCTGGAGGGTCACAGAAGGGTCTGCTCACCTAGAGCAGAAGCTGCTGGAGCTGTAAACCAGTAAGAACATTTAAATGGTAATTTTGGTGAACTGCTGAAGGCTGAGTGTGGACCAGTGTGAGAGTGGGAAACCTCTGTGAACCTCACTCTTAGTGAGGACCCCACAGTTTTGTGGTTTATACCTCCAAGAACCCCACCAGATTCTCAAAGAGAAGAGCCAAGGGAAAAAATCCCTCTAGTTCCTGGCAGGGAGCAGGAAAAGGGTGACCAACCTAAAATAGACCAGAGCCTTCTCCATCAAAAAGGCTAACTCAGAAGGAAAATGCTTTAACAAGTTCTCTAACCTGGGGGAAGGGAAATCACCCACCTCCAGCCCCTGCTAGCCTTCTTGTCTCACTTAAGGCAGAAAAAAAAGTTAAGAAACTCTTATGAAATCACAGCCCAGGCGCACAGACCCACTAAAACATGGAGATCTAAAGCCCTCCCCCAGACTTTACACCTCCCCAGCAGGACAACCTGAAAAGCTGGGTGATGCAGACTCTATTTAAGAAGGGGTTCTTAGAGAAACCCAAAGACAACAGGGAGACAAAAACAGGGATGTTAGAATAATTTGAGGCCAAAGACACCCACAGCTACATCAAACATTAAACACAGCCCGACTCCTAGCTAGATGTACATAAAAATCTCATACTAAAGGCCTATTTTAACTCAGTTTTTACTACCCAATACATTACGTCTGTCATTCAATAGAAAATTACAAGGCGTGTTAAAAGGCAAGAAAAAACACAGTCTGAAGAGACAGAGCAAGCATCAGAACCAAACTCAGATATGGCATAGAATTTAAAATGATCAAACCAGGGAATTTAAAATAACCATGATTAATATGTTAAGGGTTCTAATGGGAAGACTGAACAACTTACAAGGACAGATGGGTGAAGTAAACAGAGAGGTGAAAACTCAGAAAGAATCCTATGAAAATGCTGGAAATCACAAACGTTGTAACAGAATGAAGACCGCTTTTGATGGGCTCCTCTGTAGACTAAACGTGACTGAGGATAGAATCAGTGAACTTGAAGATATGTCACTAGAAATTCCCACACTGAGCTGTAACATGTGTGTCATTGGAATACCAGAAGAAAAAGGAGAGAACAGATTGGAAGAAATATTTGACTTAATCATGGTTGAGAATTTTCTGAAATTAGTGACAGACGGGATACCACTCCGAGGGTGAAGATCAGCCTGTCGCTGGACCAGAGCTTTGTGGCCCATAGACTGCGGGGATGACGGCTTCAGAGTTTGTTTAATAATCCTAACAAGGCTAAATAGCATGTGGACTTTCAAAGCACTCATCACTATCCCCAGTGTTCACCATAATGGGTGTATCCAGGGGGAATAATTGCTTATAATTCTGAACGAGGAAGCCATTTCCTCCACTCTTAAATGCTCATTAAACAAAATTACCTCACTAAGCAGTAAACACTATCCCAAACTCATCGCATTTATACCTCATTACCTGAGAGCGAATACCACTGTCTAATGGACCAAAAGATTCAACTAAATTAAAGTTAGACGAAGGCTTGGAATATGTGCAGGCAACAAAGAAGATACTGGCAGCATTTGGAAAATGATATAATTGAAATTGTACTTGGCCTCAGACGGTCATAGCACACAAAGAGAGCCTGGGAACTGTAGCAAATGGCATTGCTGAATGTTCAAGTACTTTCCCCTTTTGTAGGATGGTTCCCCATCCACCCTTTCCTGTCATGAGTGCTCACCTGTCCTGGGTCCTCATCCCTGAGGGCATAGGCAACATTTTTTCTATTTGTACTGTGAATTCAGGGCTCACTGCCTTCTGTATGCCTTCCTGGAATTATTCCATGTGTCTGAATTATCCCCCAGAAAGCAGAGAGGTACCCTATGTTTAGGCAAGGATCAAGTCCTTAATACAACAAACTCTGAATTACCCTATTTTAAAAAACAAAGTACTCTTTGGTTAGAGCACATTGACCTGAAGTGACTCCATCAAGGCTCTCTGGGATAAGTAGAGAAAATTTTCAAAAAGGAAGAAAAGAACACCGTGAGCAATGGGATCAAAGTTGTGAGTGTGGGACTGTTAGTGTCAGGTGCTTTGGAGGTTGCTTTACAAAAACACCACAATAAGTGGTAACATGGTGGAGAAGGTGACGACGATAATGTCAGAGATATTTATGAAGAGCTGGAAGGATCAATTCATATTCATTTTGAAACTACAAGTGGAATTACACAAGACCCAGAAATTTCACTCTTGGACATGCCTTTCAGAGAAATGAAAATCTATTCACAGAGAAACGTGTACACAAATAATAATAGCTCCAAACTGAAAATTACCCAAGTGTCCTTTGACAGGAGGACAGTTAAAAAGACTGTGGGACACGCCATACAGAACAGCTCAGCAATCCTTGCCTGACGGATTGCAAGGAAATTGCGTGCAGTGAAAGGAGCCAATCTCAAAGCTTACGGATCGCGGGAGCTCACCTGCGAGACTCGTGAAAGGACAGAGTTTAGAGATGGACAGCAGACTCTTGGTTGCGAGGGGTTATGGAGAGAGGTATAGTTATAAAGGGTGTGGCCAGAGAGCCTGATGCTGATAGCAGAAGTAAGTGTCTTGATGTGCTGTTGGTCCCACGAGACTACACGTGATAAACTTGCATAGAGCTAAATACACGTGCATGGTGTGTGCGCGCATGTGCGTGCACGCATGCGCGCACGCGCGCGCGCACACACACACACACACACACACACGAGTGGAAGTAAAACTGGTATAACCTGAATAGCTCTATGGACTGTACCAACATCAGTTTCCTGGGGTGGCTCTGCTCTGCAGCTGCTTAAATGTCACTATTGGGAGAGGATGGAAGTGTGCACATCTTTGCACCTTCCTGTGAATCTATATTTGTTTCAAAATAAAATGTTTTTAATTTTTCTAATATCACATTTTAAAACATCTGTATTGAAGTATAATTGCTTTGCAATGATGTGTTACTTGCTGCTGTATAACAAAGTGAATCAGCTGTACATAAACATATATCCCGATATCTCCTCCCTCTTGCATCTCCCTCCCTCCCACCCTCCCTATCCCACCCCTCTAGGTGGTAACAAAGCACCGAGCTGATCTCCCTGTGCTATGTGGCTGCTTCCACCAAGCTATCTATTTTACATTTGGTAGTGTGTATATGTCCATGCCATTCTTTCACTTTGTGCCAGCTTACCCTTCCCGCCTCCCCATGTCCTCAAGTCCATTCTCTACGCCTGCATCTTTATTCCTGTCCTGCCACTAGCTTCTTCAGAACCTTTTTTTTTTTTTTTAGATTCCATAAATGTGTTAGCATACGATATTTGCTTTTCTCTTTCTGACTTACTTTACTCTGTATGACAGTCTCTAGGTCCATCCACCTCACTACAAATAACTCAATTTTGTTTTTCCTTACGAATGAGTAATATTCCATTGTATATATGTGCCACATCTTCTTTATCCATTCATCTGTCGATGGACACTTAGGTTGCTTCCATGTCCTAGCTATTGTAAATAGTGCTGCAATGAACACTGTGGAACATGACTCTTGGAATTATGGTTTTCTCAGGGTATGTGCCCAGTAGTGGGATTGCTGTGATATATGGTACTTCTATTTTTAGATTTTTAAGGAACCTCCATACTGTTCTCCATAGTGGCTGTATCAATTTACATTCTCACCAACAGTGCAAGAGGGTTCCCTTTGTCCACACCCTCTCCAGCATTTACTGTTTGTAGATTTTTTGATGATGGCCGTTCTGACGGTGTGAGGTGATAGCTCATTGTAGTTTTGATTTGCATTTCTCTAATGATTAGCGATGTGGAGCGTCCTTTCATGTGTTTGTGGGCAATCTGTATATCTTCTTTGGAGAAATGTCTCTTTAGGTCTTCTGCCCATTTTTGGATTGGGTTCTTTGTTTATTTGATACTGAGCTGCATGAGCTGCTTGTATATTTTGGAGATTAATCCTTTGTCAGTTGCTTCATTTGCAAATATTTTCTCCCACTCTTAGGGTTGTCTTTTAGTCTTCTTTATGCTTTGCTTTTCTGTGCAAAAGCTTTTAAGTTTCATTAAGTCCCATTTATTTATTTTGTTTTTATTTCCATTTCTCTAGGAGGTGTGTCAAAAAGGACCTTGCTGTGATTTATGTCCTAGAGTGTTCTACCTATGTTTCCCTCAAAGAGTTTTATAGTGTCTGGCCTTACATTTAGGTCTTTAATCCATTTTCAGTTTATTTTTCTGTATGGTGTTAGGGAGTGTTCTAATTTCATTCTTTTACATGCAGCTGTCCAGTTTTCCCAGCACCACTTATTGAAGAGGCTGTCTTTTCTCCATTGTATATTCTTGCCTCCTTTATCAAAAATAAGGTGACCGTATGTGCATGGGT
The DNA here is from genome assembly GCF_000442215.2 of Lipotes vexillifer. Classification (NCBI taxonomy): domain Eukaryota; kingdom Metazoa; phylum Chordata; class Mammalia; order Artiodactyla; family Lipotidae; genus Lipotes; species Lipotes vexillifer. Next base: position 3,067,141 of record NW_006781263.1, read on the forward strand.
ATATCTCTGGGCTTTGTATCCTGTTCCACTGATCTATATTTCTGTTTTTGTGCCAGTACCATACTGTCTTGATTACTGTAGCTTTGTTCTATAGTCTGAAGCTTTGTACTTTGCCTAATTTCTCCAGCTCTGTTTTTCTTTCACAAGATTGCTTTGGCTATTCAGGGTCTTTTGTGTTTCCATACAAATTGTGAAATATTTTGTTCTAGTTCTGTGAAAAATGCCAGTGGTAGTTTGATAGGGATTGCATTGCATCTGTAGGTTGCTTTGGGCAGTATAGTCATTTTCACAATGTTGATTCTTCTAATCTAGGGACATGGTATATCTCTCCATCTGTTTGTGTCATCTTTCATTTCTTTCATCAGTGTCTTACAGTTTTCTGAGCACAGGTCTTTTACCTCCTTAGGTAGGTTTATTCCTAGGTATTTTATTCTTTTTGTTGCAGTGATGAATGGGATTGTTTCCTTAATTTCTCTTTCTGATATTTCATTGTAAGTGTATAGGAATGCAAGAGATTTCTGCGCATTACTTTTATATCCTGCTACTTTACCAAATTCATTGATTAACTCTAGTAGTTTTCTGGTAGCATCTGTGGGATTCTCTAAATATAGTATCATGTCATCTGAAAACAGTGACACTTTTACTTCTTCTCTTCTGATTTGGATTCCTTTTATTTCTTTTTCCTCTCTGATTGCTGTGGCTAAAACTTCCAAAACTATGTTGAATAATAGTGGTGAGAGTGGGCAACCTTGTTCTGTTCCTGATATTAGTGGAAAGGTTTCAGTTTTTCACCACTGAGAATGATGTTGGCTGTGGGTTTGTCATATATGGCCTTTATTATGTTGAGGTAAGTTCCCTCTATGCCTACTTTCTGGAGGGTTTTTATCATAAATCGGTGTTGAATTTTGTTGAAAGCTTTTTCTGCACCTATTGAGATGATCATATGACTTTTCTACTTCAGTTTGTTAATATGGCTTATCACATTGTTTGATTTTCATATATTGAAGAATCCTTGCATTCCTGGGATAAACTCCACTTGATCATGGTGTATGATCCTTTTATGTGCTCTTGGATTCTGTTTGCTAGTATTTTGTTGAGGATTTTTGCATCTATGTTCATCGGTGATATTGGCCTGTAGTTTTATTTTTTTGTGGCATCTTTGTCTGGTTTTGGTATCAGGGTGATGGTGGCCTCATAGAATGAGTTTGGGAGTGTTCCTCCCTCTGCTATGTTTTCGAAGAGTTTGAGAAGGATAGGTGTTAGCTCTTCTCTAAATGTTTCTTAGAATTCAACTGTGAATCCATCTGGTCCCGGGTTTTTGTTTGTTGGAAGATTGTTAATCATAGTTTCAATTTCAGTGCTTGTGATTGGTCTCTTAATATTTTCTATTTCTTCCTGGTTCAATCTTGGAAGGTTGTGCTTTTCTAAGAATTTGTCCATTTCTTCCAGGTTGTCCATTTTATTGGCATATAGTTGCTTGTAGTAATCTCTCATGATCCTCTGTATTTCTGCAGTGTCAGTTGTTACTTCTCCTGTTTCATTTCTACTTCTATTGATTTGAGTCTTCTCCCTTTTTTTCTTGATGAGCCTGGCTAATGGTTTATCAATTTTTTTTACCTTCTCAAAGAAGAAGCTTTTAGTTTTATTGACCTTAGCTGTTGTTTCCTTCATTTCTTTTTCATTTATTTCTGATCTGATCTTTATGATGTCTTTCCTTCTGCTAAGGTTGGGGTTTTTTTGTTGTTCTTCTTCTTTCTCTAATTGCTCTAGGTGTAAGGTTAGGTTGTTTTTTTTGAGATGTTTCTATTTTCTTGAGGTAGGGTTGTATTGCTATACACTTGCCTCTTAGAACTGCTTTTGCTGCATCCTATAGGTTTTGTGTTGTCATGTTTTCATTGTCATTTGTTTCTAAGTAGTTTTTGATTTCCTCTTTGATTTCTTCAGTGATCTCTTGGTTATTTAGTAGCGTATATTTTAGCTTCCATGTGTTTGTATTTTTTACAGATTTTTCTCCTGTAATTGCTATCTAGTCTCATAGTGCTGTGTTTGGAAAAAACACTTGATATGATTTCAATTTTCTTAAATTTACCAAGGCTTGATTTGTGACCCTAGATATGATTTATCTTGTAGAATGCTCCACGAGCACTTGAGAAGTAAGTGTATTCTGTTGTTTTGGGATGGAATATCCTATAAATATCAATTAAGTCCACCTTGTTTAATGTATCATTTAAATCTTGTGTTTCCTTATTTACTTTCATTTTGGATGAACTGTCCATTGGTGAAAGTAGGGTGTGAAAGTCCCCTATTATGATTGTGTTACTGTCGATTTCCCCTTTTATGGCTGTTAGCATTTGCCTTATGTATTGAGGTGCTCCTATGTTGGGTGCATAAATATTTACAATTGTTATAACTTCTTGGATTGGCCCCTTGATCATTATGTAGTGTCCTTCTTTGTCTCTTATAATAAACTTTATTTTTAAACTCTATTTTGTCTGATATGAGAATTGCTACTCCAGCTTTCTTTTGATTTCCTTTTGCATGGAATATCTTTTTCCATCCCCTCACTTTCAGTCTGTATGTATACCTAGGTCTGAAGTGGGTTTCTTGTAGACAGCATATATACAGGTCTTATTTTTGTATCCATTCAGCCAGTGTATGTCTTTTGGTTGGAGCATTTAATCCATTTACCTTTAATGTAGTTATCGATGTGTGTGTTCCTATTACCATTTTCCTAATTGTTTTGGGATTGTTATTGTAGGTCTTTTCCTTCTCCTGTGTTTCCTGCCTAGAGAAGTTCCTTTAGCATTTGTTGTAAAGCTGGTTTGGTGGTTTTGAATTCTCTTAGCTTTTGCTTGTATTTAAAGGTTTTAATTATTCTGTCGAATCTGAATGAGATCCTTGCTGGGTAATTTTTTTTTTTGAATTTTCGAATTTCATTTTTTTTTATACAGCAGATACTTATTAGTGATGTTTTTTTTATACATATTAGTGTATATATGTCAATCCTAATCTCCCAATTCATCACACCACCATCCCCCCTGCCACTTTCCCCCTTTGGTGTCTATATATATGTTCCCTATATCTGTGTCTCTATTTCTGCCCTGCAAACCAGTTCATCTGTACCATTTTTCTAGGTTCCACATTATTGCGTTAATATACGATATTTGGAATTTGGTAAAGTAGCAGGATGCAAAATTAATGCACATAAATCTCTTGTATTCCTATACACTAATGATGAATTGTCTGAAAGTGAAATTAAGAAAATACCCCTATTTACCATTGCAACAAAAAGAATAAAATATCTAGGAATAAACCTACCTAAGGAGACAAAAGACTTGTATGCAGAAAATTATGACACTGATGAAAGAAATTAAAGATGATACAAATAGATGGAGAGATATACCATGTTCTTGGATTGAAAGAATCAACATTGTGAAAATAACTATACTAACCAAAGCAATCTACAGATTCAATGCAATCCCTATCAAACTACCACTGACATTTTTCACAGAACTAGAACAAAAAATTTCACAATTTGTATGGAAACACAAAAGACCCAGAATAGCCAAAGCAATCTTGAGAAAGGAAAACGGAGCTGGAGATATCAGACTCCCTGACTTCAGACTATATTACAAAACTACAGTAAACAAGACAGTATGGGACTGGCACAAAAACAGAAATATATGTCAATAGAACAGGATAGAAAGCCCAGAGATAAACAAACTCACATATGGTCACCATATCTTTCATAATGGAGGCAAGAATATACAATGGAGAAAAGACAGCCTCTTCAATAAATGGTGCTGGGAAAACTGGACAGCTACATGTAAAAGAATGAAATTAGAACACTCCCTAACACCACACACAAAAATGAACTCAAAATGGTTTGAAAACCTAAATGTAAGGCCAGACACTATAAAACTCTTAGAGGAAAACACAGGCAGAACACTCTATGACATAAATCCCAGCAAGATCTTTTTGACTCACCTCCTAGTGTAATGGAAATAAAAACAAAAATAAACAAATGGGACCTAATGAAACTTAAACGCCTTTGCACTGCAAAGGAAACCATAAACAAAATGAAAAGAGAATTCTCAGAATGGGAGAAAATATTTGCAAAAGAAGCAACTAACAAAGGATTAATCTCCAAGATTTAGAAGCAGCTCATGCAACTCAATATCAAAAAAAAACAAACAACCCAATTCAAAAATGGGTAGAAGAACTAAAGAGACATTTCTCCATTGAAGAGATACAGATTGCCAACAAACACATGAAAGCATGTTCAACATCATTAATCATTAGAGAAATGCAAATCAAAACTACAAGGATATATCATCTCACATCGGTCAGAATGGCCATCGTCAAAAAATCTACAAACAATAAATGCTGGAGAGGGTATGGAGGAAAGGGAACCCTCTAGCACTGTTGGTGGGAATGTAAATTGATATAGCCACTGTGGAGAATAGGATGGAGGTTCCTTAAAACACTAAAAATAGAACTACCATAGGACCCAACAATCCCACTACTGGGCATATACCCTGAGAAAACCATAATTCAAAAAGTCATGTACCAAAATGTTCATTACAGCACTATTTACAATAGCCAGGATATGGAAGCAACCTAAGTGTCTATCAACAGATGAATGGATAAAGAAGATGTGGCACATATATACAATGGAATATTACTCAGCCATAAGAAACGAAATTGAGTTATTTGTAATGAGGTGGATGGGCCTAGAGTCTGTCATTCAGAGTGAAGTAAGTCAGAAAGAAAAACAAATACTGCATGCTAATGCATATATATGGAATCTAAAAAATAAAAAAAAAAAGAAAGAAAAATAATGGTCAGAAGAACCTAGGGGCAAGACGGGAATATAGATTCAGATCTACTAGAGAACGGACTTGAGGATACGGGGAGGGGGAAGGGTAAGCTGGGACAAAGTGAGAGAGTGGCATGGACATACATACACTACCAAACGTAAAATAGATAGCTAGTGGGAAGCAGCCACATAGCACAGGGAGATCCACTCGGTGCTTTGTGACCACCTAGAGGGGTGGGATAGGGAGGGTGGGAGGGAGGGAGGCGCAAGAGGAAAGAGTTATGGGGACATATGTATATGTATAACTGATTCACTTTGTTATAAAGCAGATACTAACACACCATTGTAAAGCAATTATACTCCAATAAAGTTGTTAAAAAAAAAAAGTCGTAAGTGAATGACTCAGAGAAGGTTCTGGAACTATGCCGTTAAAGCTTCAAGAGGAGGAACTTCACTTTAGTCATCTATTAATCCAGCAGCTTCCACAGTCTCAAGAACATAGCTGTACTTAAAAAATGTTAATGGAATGAAGACATGCCTTAAAGCTTCCACAAAACCCCCAGGATTTTACACAGTGAGCAAAAAGGAGGTACTTAGTCGGTACTTAATTGATGAACTTCTACATGTCCACACTTGTTTTCCTTTCTCTAATGTTCATTTGGCTAATAAGCACCTGGGAAAAGCTCTACCCACGCACCTGAGTACCCTGAACCTGGCCAGAGATGGTTACCAACAAACAGAAGAGAGAGCAGAGCCCAAACACAAGCCTTGTGCAGCACCTAAAACAGGACTTAACTTTTAAAAAAAATATATTAATAAAAATCATCTGAGGGGCTTCCCGGGTGGCGCAGTGGTTGAGAGTCTGCCTGCTGCTGCAGGGGACACGGGTTCATGCCCTGGTCCGGGAAGATCCCACATGCTGCGGAATGGCTGGGCCCGTGAGCCAAGGCCACTGAGCCTGCGCATCCAGAGCCTGTGCTACACAACAGGAGAGGCCACAACAGTGAGAGGCCCGCGTACTGCAAAAAAAAAAAAAAAATCATCTGAATTTCAGGAAAAAAAATACATACGATATTTGTTTTTCTCTTTTTGACTTATTTCACTCTATATGACAGTGTCTAGATCCATCCACATCTCTACAAATGGCCCAATTTTGTTCCTTTTTATAGCTGAGTAATATTCCATTGTATATATGTACAACATCGTCTTTATGCATTCATCTGTTGATGGGCATTTAGGTTGCTTCCATGACCTGGCTGTTGTAAATAGTGCTGCAATGAACATTGGGGTGCATGTGTCTTTTTGAATTATGGTTTTCTCTGGGTATGTGCCCAGTAGTGGGATTGCTGTGTCATATGGTATTTCTTTTGTTAGTTTTTAAAGGAACCTCCATACTGCTCTCCATAGTGGTTGTATCAATTTACATTCCCACCAACAGTGCAAGAGTGTTCCCTTTACTCCACACCCTCTCCAGCATTTGTTGTTTGTAGAATTTCTGATGATGCCCATTCTAACTGGTGTGAGGTGATACCTCATTTTAGTTTTGATTTGCATTTCTCTTATAATTAGTGATGTTGAGCAGCTTTTCATGTGCTTCTTGGCCATCTGTATCTCTTCTGTGGAGAAATGTCTATTTAGGTCTTCTGCCCAAATTTCTTTATTATTATTATTATTATTATTATTATTATTATTATTATTATTATTATTTTGCAGTACGTGGGCCTCTCACTGTTGTGGCATCTCCTGTTGCGGATCACAGGCTCCAGACATGCAGGCTGAGCGGCCATGGCACACGGGCCCAGCCGCTCTGCGGCATGTGGAATCTTCCCAGACCGGGGCAGGAACCCACGTCCCCTGCATCAGCAGGCAGACTCTCAACCACTGCGCCACCAGGGAAGCCCCCAATTTTCTTTGTGTTGTTTTTTTAATATTGAGCTGCATGAGCTGTTTATATATTTTGGAGATTAATCCTTTGCCCGTTGATTTGTTGGCAAATATTTTCTCCCATTCGGAGGGTTGTCTTTTTGCCTTGTTTATGGTTTCCTTTGCTGTGAAAAAGTTTTTAAGTTTCATTAGGTCCCATTTGTTTATTTTTGTTTTTATTTCCATTACTCTCAGAGGTGGATCAAAAAAGATCTTTGCTGTAATTTATGTCAGAGCGTGCTTCCTATGATTTCCTCTAAGAGTTTTATAGTGTCTGGCCTTACATTTAGGTCTTTACTGCATTTTTAGTTTATTATTGTGTATGGTGTTAAGGAGTGTTCTAATTTCATTCATTACATGTAGCTGTCCAGTTTTCCCAGCACCACTTATTGAAGAGACTGTTTTTTCTGCATTGTACCTCCTTGCCTCCTTTGTCATAGATTAGTTGACCATAGGTGTGTTTGTTTATCTCTGGGCTTTCTCTACTGTTCCATTGATCTATATTTCTGTTTTTGTGCCAGTAGCGTATTGTCTTGATTACTGTAGCTTTGTAGTATAGTCTGAAGTCAGGGAGTCTGATTCCTCCAGCTCCATTTTTTTTCCCTCAAGGCTGCTTTAGCTATTTGGGGTCTTTCGTGTTTCCATACAAATTTTAAGATTTTTTTGTTCTAGTTTTGTAACAAATGCCATTGGTAATTTGATAGGGATTGCATTAAATCTGTTGATTGCTTTGGTAAGTATAGTCATTTTCACAATGTTGATTCTTCCAATCCAAGAACATGGTATATCTCTCCATCTGTTTGTATCACCTTTAATTTCTTTCATCAATGTCTTATAGTTTTCTGCATTTAGGTCTTTTGTCTCCCTAGGTAGATTTATTCCTGGGTATTTTACTCTTTTTGTTGCAATGGTAAATGGGAGTGTTTCCTTAATTTCTATTTCAGATTTTTCTTCATTAGTGTATAGGAATGCAAGAGATTCCTGTGCATTAATTTATTATCCTGCAACTTTACCAAATTCAGTGATTAGATCTAGTAGTTTTCTGGTGGCATCTTTCGGTTTCTCTCTGTAGAGTATCATGTCATCTGCAAAAAGTGACAGTTTTACTTCTTCTTTTCCAATTTGTATTCCATTCTTCCATTTTATCACTTTCAATATATCATGCCACTCCCTTCTGGCTTGTAGAGTGTCTGCTGAGAAATCAGCTGTTAACATTATGGGAGTTCCCTTGTATGTTATTTGTTGTGTTTCCCTTGTTGCTTTCAATAATTTTTCTTTGTCTTTAATTTTTGTCAGTTTTATTACTCTGTGTCTCGGCGTGTTTCTCCCTTGGTTTACCCTGCATGGGGCTCTCTGTGCTTCCTGGACATGGGTGGCTGTTTCCTTTCCCATGTTAGGGAAGTTTTCAACCATAATCTCTTCAAACATTTTCTTGGATCCTCTTTGTCTCTCTTCTCCTTCTGGGACCCCTATAATGCGAATGCTGTTGCATTTAATGTTGTCCCAGTGGTCCCTTAGGCTATCTTCATTTCTTTTCATTCTTTTTTCTTTATTCTGCTCTGCAGTAGTGAATTCCACCATTCTGTCTTTCAGGTGACTATTCTGTTCTTCTGCCTCAGTTATTCTGCTATTGATTCCTTCTAGTCTATTTTTCATTTCAGTTATTGTCTTGTTCATCTATGTTTGTTTGTTCTCTAATTCTTCTAGATCTTTTAAAACATTTCTTGCTCTTCTTGATCTTTGCCTCCATTCTTTTTCCAAGGTCCTGGATCATCTTCACTACCATTATTCTGAATTCTTTTTCTGGAATGTTGCCTATCTCCACTTCATTTAGTTGTTTTCCTGCAGTTTTATCTTGTTCCTTCATCTGGTACATAGCTCTCTACCTTTTCATCTTGTATATCTTTCTGTGAATGTGGGTTTTGTTCCACAGGCTGCAGGATTGTAGTTCTTCTTGCTTCTGCTGTCTGCCCTCTGGTGGATGAGGCTATCTAAGAGGCTTGTGCATGTTTTCTGATGGGAGGGACTGGTGGTGGGTAGAGTTGGCTGTTGCTCTGGTGGGTAGAGCTCAGTAAAACTTTAATCCACTTGTCTGCTGATGGGTGAGGCTTGGTTCCCTCCCTGTTCATTGTTTGGCCTGAGGCGACCCGACTCTGGAGCCTACCCAGTCTTTGGTGGGGTTAATGGTGGACTCTGGGAGGGCTCATGCCAAGGAGTACTTCCCCAAACTTCTGCTGCCAGTGTTCTTGTCCTCATGGTGAGCCACAGCCACCCCCTGCCTCTGCAGGAGACCCTCCAACAGTACCAGATAGGTCTGGTTCATTCTCCTATGGGGTCACTGCTCCTTCCCTTGGGTCCCAATGTACACACTACTTTGTGTGTGCACTCTAAGAGTGGAGTCTCTGTTTCCTCCAGTCCTGTTGAAGTCCTGCAATCAAACCCTGCTAGCCTTCAAAGTCTGATTCTATAGGAATACCTCCTCTGGTTGTCGGACCTCCAGGTTGGGAAGTCTGACGTGGTGCTCAGAACCTTCACTCCAGTGGGTGGACTTCTGTGGTTTAAGTGTTCTCCAGTTTGTGAGTCACCCACCCAGCAGTTATGGGAATTGATCTTATTGAAATTGCACCCCTCCTACCGTCTCATTATGGCTCCTCCTTTGTCGTTGGATGTGGGGTATAATTTTTGCTCAGTTCCAGTGTCTTCCTGTCAATGGTTGTTCAGCAGTTATTTGTGATTCTGGTGCTCTCTTAAGAGGGAGTGAGCACACATCCTTCTACTCCACCATCTTGAACAAATCTTGGTAGAGTAATCTTAGTTGTAGGTTTTTCTCTCTCATCACTTTAAATATGTCCTGTCACTCCCTTTTGTCTTTCAGAGTTTCTGCTGAAAGATCAGCTGTTAACCTTATGGGATTCCCTTGTATGTTATTTGTTGCTTTTCCCTTGCTGCTTTTAATATTTTTTCTTTGTATTGATGTTTTGATAGTTTGATTAATATGTGCCTTGGTGTGTTTTTCCTTGGGTTTATCCTGTATGGGATCCTCTGTGCTTCTTGGACTTGATTATTTCCTTTCCCATATTAGGGAAGTTTTTAACTATAATCTCTTCAAATATTTTCTCAGTCCCTTTCTTTTTCTCTTCTTCTTCTGGGACCCCTATAATTCAAATGTTGGTGAGTTTAATGTTGTTCCAGAGGTCTCTGAGACTGTCCTCAATTCTTTTCATTCTTTTTTCTTTATTCTGCTCTGCAGTAGTTATTTCCACTATTTTATCTTCCAGGTCACTTATCCATTCTCCTGCCTCAGTTATTCTGCTATTGATTCCTTCTAGAGAATTTTTAATTTCATTTATTGTTTTGTTCATCATTGTCTGTTTGCTCTTTAGTTCTTCTAGGTCCTTGTGAATCATTTCTTGTATTTTCTCCATTCTACTCTCAAGATTTTGGATCAACTTTACTATCATTACTCTGAATTCTTTTTCAGGTAGACTGCCTATTTCCTCTTCATTTGTTTGGTCTGGTGGGTTTTTACCTTGCTCCTTCATCTGCTGTGAATTTCTCTGTCTTCTCATTTTGCTTAACTTACTGTGTTTGGGGTCTCCTTTCCACAAGCTGCAGGTTCGTAGTTCCTGTTGTTTTTGGTGTCTGCCCCCAGTGGCTAAGGTTTGTTCAGTGGTTTGTGTAGGCTTCCTGGTGGAGGGGACTGGTGCCTGTGTTCTGGTGGATGAGGCTGGATCTTGTCTTTCTGGTGGGCAGGAACACATCCAGTGGTATGTTTTGGGGTGTCTGTGACCTTATGATTTTAGGCAGCTAAAATCATAATGGATAGGGTTGTGTTCCTGTCTTGCTAGTTGTTTGGCATAGGGTGTCCAGCACTGTGGTTTGCTGGTTGTTGAGTAGAGCTGTGTTTTAGCATTGAGATGGAGATCTCTGGGAGACCTTTCGCCATTTGACATTATGAGGGGCCGGGAGGTCTCTGGTGGACCAGTGTACTGAACTCGGCTCTCCTACCACAGAGACTAGAGCCTGACACCTGGCTGGAACACTAAGACTCTGTCAGCCACATGACTCAGAAGAAAAGGGAGAAAAAGAAATAAAGAAAAAAATTAAATATAACATAAAGTTATTAAATTAAAAATTTTTTAAATATTATTTTAAAAGAAAGTAATAAAAAAGAAAGAAAGAGAGAGAAACCAAACCAAAAAACAAATGGTAAAAGCATTTACCATGCTTTGGTAAAAGCAAAGCTATACAGACAAAATCACACAAAGAAGCATACACATACACACTCACAAAAGGAGAAAAAGGAAAAAAAAAAATATATATATATACATAAAAAAGGAAGAGAGCAAGCAAATCAATAAACAAATCTACCAATGATAATAAGTTCTAAATACTAAACTTAGATAAACATAAAACCAGAAACAAATTAGATGCAGAAAGCAAACCCCAAGTCTACAGTGGCTCCCAATGTCCACCACCTCAATTTTGGGATGATTCGTTGCCTGTTCAGGTATTCCACAGATGCAGGGTACATCAAGTTGATTGTGGAGATTTAGTCCACTGCTCCTGAGGCTTTATGGAGAGATTTCCCTTTCTCTTCTTTGTTCGCACAGCTCCTGGTGTTCAGTTTTGGATTTGGCCCCACCTCTGCATGTAGGTCACCTGAGGGTGTCTGCTCCCCGCCCAGACAGGATGGGGTTAAAGTAGCAGCTGATTAGGGGGCTCTGGCTCACTCAGGCCGGGGGGAGGGAGGGGTATGGAATGCAGGGTGAGCCTGCAATGGTAGAGGCCATTGTGACGTTGCAACAGCCCAAGGCACGACGTGTGTTCTCCTGGGGGAGTTGTCCCTGGATCTCGGGACCCTGGCAGTGGTGGGCTGCACAGGCTCCCGGGAAGGGAGGTGTGGGTAGTGACCTTTGCTTGCACACAGGCTTCTTGGTGGCTGCAGCACAGCTTTAGCATCTCATGCCCGTCTCTGATGTCTGTGCCTCGCGCCTGTCTCTGGAGCTTGTTTAGGCGGTGTTCTGAATCCCCTCTCTTCATGCACCCTGAAACAATGGTTTCTTGCCTCTTAGGCAGGTCCAGACATTTTCCCAGACTCCCTCCCAGCTAGCTATGGCGCACTAGGCCCCTGCAGGCTGTGTTCACACAGCCAACCCCAGTCCTCTCCCTGGGGTCTGAGCTCCAAAGCCCAAGCCTCAGCTCCCAGCCCCCACCTGCTCCAGTGGGTGAGCAGACAAGCCTCTCAGGCTGGTGAGTGCTGGTCGGCACCGATCCTCTGCGCAGGAATCTCTCCGCTTTGCCCTCTGCACCCCTGTTGCTGTGCCCTCCTCCGCGGCTCCGAAGCTCCTCCCCTCCACCACCCACAGTCTCCGCCCACGAAGGGGCTTCCTAGTGTGTGGAAACCTTTCCTCCTTCACGGCTCCCTCCCACTGGTGCAGGTCCTGCCCCTATTCTTTTGTCTCTGTTTTTTCTTTTTTCTTTTGCCTTACCCAGGTACATGGGGGAGTTTCCTACCTTTTGGGAAGTCTGAGGTCTTCTGTCAGCATTCAGTAGGAGTTGTTCCACGTGTAGATGTATATCTGATGTATTTGTGGGGAGGAAGGTGATCTCCACATCTTACTCCTCCACCATTTGAAGCTGTGTCCAAAATAAAAGTTTTTAAAAATGATTCCATGAACAGTAGACATTAATGTTTTAAATAATATACTGCTTTAAACATGTATCTGTAATGCAATTAAGGAATATAATATATCAGTGTACATTTTGACTAGTTTATCGACATCCACAAAAATTAAGTAGTTGTAAAATGTCCTTTTAAAATATCTTTCCAAGAGGAAGATGAGGTCCCCTGACATTTGGGATCACCTCAGATCTGGACACAAACATTTCGGGCTCCTCCTTGGTGCCCACAGCCCCTCTGGCCCAATCCTATCAACACAGAAAACCATGCTGTTTATCAGCATCTCCCTCCACTAGCTGCTAAGCTCCTTGGGGTCATAATCACAACCCAGACGTGGGCAGAACCAGCTTTGCTGCTCCCTTCCTGTTCATTGCCTTGCTTCCTCTCTCACCATCATCCATCAACGATGGATTCATTGATGGATGTGAGCGAGTGAGTGGGTTTACTCACTCATTCAACAAGCATGATGCCCTGTCACCTGCACTAGGTGCTGCATGCTGGGCGCTGAGTGTACAGAGGAATAAGGCAGATGAGATTCACACCCTTTGGAGCTGGCGTCCATGTGCAAGAGCTAAAAAAAATTAAAAATACAACAAACACAAAAGTAAACAAACCAGTGAGGAAGATCATTGGAAATCGTGACTACCACACTGAAAATAAAAGCAGAGGACAGAGAGGAAGGTACATGATAGGGTGGGGCAGGGCAGGGAGTTGGGTGGGGTGGGATGGTGTGAAGGCTACTTTCAATCAGATGGTCAGAGAAGACTTATCCTGCAAGGCCTGAGGAGGTTGAGGCCAGGCGATGGGAAGGGTCAGCAAGGCAGCGAGGAGAAGCCACATTCCAGGCAGGGGAGGGATATGTGCAAAGGCCCTGGGGTTGGAAATGGCTGAGTCTGTCAAGGCAGTGAGCCAGGGCCAGTGCACAGGAGAGCAGTGTCCAGGGCACATCATTGGAAGAACGTGGTGACCCAAGATCGCACCTTCAGGACCTAGAAGCTGGCTTAGTGTGGGCATCATGGAGGCTCCTGCTGTGCTGGTTCTCGTATGATACCCACCCATTCATTTTCAGAACCACATCCTGAGTTTTGAGAAAAAGGAAAGAACATCTTAAGATTCAGAATCCAACTTGCTGAGAGTATGGGTTCTACTCTGGACCTTCCCGAAGCTCTCTCTGGCCTCGTTCAGTGTTGAAAAGTGGAGGGTCATGTTGAAGCTGGTTCCTAAGTCCCCAAACCCACTCTTGGTGGCCCTGGGTAGGAGACTGAATGTGTCGGTGCCACCCTCCGACATGGGTGCCTCTACCTGGAATGCTCACCCCTCACCCACCGTATACAAACCCTATACAAGCACCTTGACCCAGCTTAATCCTGCACATCTTAGGGCCTCTGTCCTAAGCTTCACTTCCTCACTGACTCCTTCCACTCCTCCAAGCACACCCTCCACTCTAGTTTAGAGCAGTTTCCTTCCCATCACATGTAAGTAGCAGCTGCATTCATATTTGTCTCCACTGCAGGGAAAGCTCCATGGGAACAAGATCCTGTCCTGTCCTGTTCTCTGCTGCATCCCCAGGGCCCAGGAAGGTACCAAGCTCAGAGTGGGAACACAGTAAAATATGTGTTGAATGAATAAATAAAGAATGAATTGAGGAGTGTGGAGTCCTAGGTCCTGCCCATTTTCTGTCTCTGTCTCTGTCTCTCTCTCTGTCTGTCACTGTCAACCTCCATGACCAATATGCTAACCAAGCTGGCTAAGGACTGGAAGGGATGAAGGTCACCCTGTGTGGACCATGAACTATAAGTCATGGAACAGAGGACCTGCAAATCCCCAGTGGGCGCAGGGCTACCTGCCAGTAGGGCTGCAGCTCCTGTTCTTCTCTGAACACTGCAGAAGCCAAACCATACGTGGCCCTGAGGGTTCAGGTTCTTGTCAGCTACTATGCCCATGGCAACCTGACCAAACTGCTGGATAGATTACTGCCTCCTTGGCCTGCTCTTGGCATTTGTTAGCAGGAGGATAGGACTGGTGGGTGGCGACTGGGCAGCTGTTCTGAGGGGTTTATTGTGGGCAGTGCTATGGCTGAGGCCCACCTGGAGGTACTGCTGGGTCATGGGGCCAGAGCCAGCAAACTCTCATTCTCCCATAGAAAGTACAGTTTTGGAGTCGATGGGTAAAGGAAAACCACCTCTCTATTCATAACACTTCTGACACCCAGTGATTGGGTTTTCCACATCAATTTCCCAGTTCTCTGCAGACACCAACTGGGTGTCCTACAATTTAACTCAATTCTGACACTAACAACCTGGAGTTAGCACAGACCCCACAGGTTAAGGACTCAGCCCCATAGGACTGCTCCCCGAGTCCAGGTGCCAATTACAAGTAGTGGGTGCCCAGCTTACCAACATTTCTGTCCAACTGGCTACAAATCAGGGGTTCCCACAACCCCCTCTTCAGTTTTGATAATTTGTTAGAACAGCTTAGAGAACCCAGGGAAGCACTCTACTTACTGTTACCGGTTTACTATAAAGAATATTGTAAAGCATACAAATAAACATCCAGATGAAGAGGTACGTCAAGTGAGGTTCAGATGGGTCCCAAGCACAGGAACTGAGGAGTTTGGGGCGCACCACCCTCCAGGCACATTGGTGCTTTCACCAACCCAGAAGCTCTCTGAGCCCCCTCTAGGCTCATTACAGAGGCATAATTGATAAAATCACTGGCCACTGGCGACTGACTCAATCCCCTGCCTATCTCTCCTCCTAGAAGGTCGGGGATGGGGCTGAAAGTTCCAGTCCTCTAATCACCGGCCGGTTCTTCTGACAACCAGCCCCCTTCCTGAAGTGCTCTAGGGACCCACCAGGAGTCACCTTGTTAGCATAACTCAGTAGGGTTGAAAAGGGCTTATTATGAATAACAGAAGACACCCCTGACACCCCCATCATTTAGAAAATCCTGAGAGTTTTTAAAGCCCTTGCACCAGGAACTGGAGAAAAAACAAAATATAATGTCTTTCTCTATCACAACATCCTATTGGGAATGACCGAGTTAGGACTTTTAGTTTTCAAGGAGCAGCTAGCTGCCTTGAGGTACCTTAGGTCAAAAAGGCAAATGTGTGTCTCACAGCCCAAGGCCACATCTAATAAAGGATCCAAACCAGAGGCAGGGCTGGCAGGACCACTTCCCTCTGGGCATCTCACTCATTCTCTGTGATCTTAGAGACCTTGGTGGATATGAGGCTGTGACCCCCATTCCTGCATGCACGATCACCCAGATTGAGTGGGACCCCTGGTTGGTGGAGCTGAGGGAGGGTCCACGTGGAATGCAGTAACCCGTGACTGGAGTGAGAGGTTATCATGAATAAAATGCAAGGCTGAGGAGACCCTCTCCTGGACGTTAGTGGGAGATTAATGCACCAGTGACAAGCTGGGCAAATACCCTGAGGGACTTCTATAGGATTACCCGTGGATTTGGAATGAAGGGTCTGTATTGAACCACTAATAGGATTCAGAGGAGTGGGAAACCCAAAGTGAGGAATGCTGCCTTTCTGCTACGTATCTGTTTTGTTTCACCCTGCATCATGGGTGCATTATCCACAGTACAAGCCCGGAAGTCTCTGTGGTAAGAAACTGCGTCGTCTGGTATTCTGACAAATGCTAAATATTCTACTGAGGCCTCTAAATAAGTAACGGTGACATCACCACCATGGCTTTTTCATTACCTATCCTAGCATGGAAGCTTATTCATCATGTCTTAAGTAATCCCAAAGTAATCAAAACAAGGTACAGTTAGTTGGAAAACCCATGTGTTTCTCTGCTGGAGAGTGCTGTAATGTGGAGAAGTGGGACAGAATGAGAATCCTTAAGTAAGGGCTTTTACAAGCAGAGAACAACCGAACGTCTCCATCTGTTTTTCTGTTTTATTTGCCTATAAATTAGATGTCATATCCAACAACTTGTTGCCAAGACCAATGTCAATGAGTTTTCCCTCATGTTTTCTTCCAGGAGTTTTACAGTTTCATTTATGCTTAAGTCTTTAATCCATTGTGGGTTAATCTTTGTGAGTGGTGTAAGAATAGGAGTCCAGTTTTATTCCTCTGCCTGTGGTTATTCCGTTTTCCCAGCACTATTTCTTGAAAGCTTGGCTCCCCTGTCAAATATTAATTGGCCATATATGCAAGGGTTTATTTCTGCTCTTTCAACTTTTTTCCGTTGATCTCTGCCTCTATTTTATTAGTCTTTTCAATATATGGTGTTGGGAAACAACAGTGTTTTTGGATATGACACCTAAAGCACAAGCAACAAAAGCAAAAATAAGTGGGACTAACTTAAACTAAAAAGCTTCTGCAGAGCAGAAGAAACAATCAACAAAATGAAAAGACAACTTATGGGATGTGAGATAATATTTGCAAATCAAATATCCAGTAAGGGGTGAATACCCAAAATATGTAAAGAACTCATACAACTCTAGAGCAAACGAACAATTCCATTAAAAGATAGGCAGAAGAAATAAATAGGCATTTCTCCAAAAAAGACACACAGACGACCAACAGGTGCTTGGGACAACTTCTCTTGCAGTGGTGTGGGGAGTGGATTTCACTACATACACACCGGGGGCAGAATGTTGATCTTCTTTGGACCAAAAAAACTCAATTCTCACTTAACCCTTTCAACAGACAAAAGGCCAGGCAAGGTCTGCTCATTCGCAGGACCAGAGGGCTTCTGGCAAGATCCACCGGAAGGGGCCACAGCGTGTGTGCCTGGCCGTGGAATTGTGTCCTGAGCTCCTGCAAGGAGGAGCCGCGTTTCCTGAAACAGCCCGTCCCCATTATGACCCAAAGGAAGAGGATGTGATCAATATCCTCTTTGAAGAGGAGGGAAACTGGCCCCACTCCCTGTGCTTACACACCTTTTCCTACAAAGCAAGGAAGAGAGGGTTCCTCCCTCTCTGGGTCCATGAAGGTGGGCATCGGCTGGGTTACCTTCTACCTGCAAGGAGAATTCCAGGACTTACAAAATAGGTATAAAAATTCTATTTTAAGACAGATACACTCTGGTTGCTCTGATGCTCTTAATGGGTAGATTTCAGAAAATTTCCTCAATTTCCCCTCACACCTGAGGCTAACTTACCACTTGAAGATCTCAGCAGAAACATGGTCAGAGAACATCTTCGGATGGGTCTCGAGCAGTTAAGTGCTCAGGTGAAGGAACGTGGATTCACAGAGAAGTAAGAATTAAAAGGGCTCTGATTTTTGGTTCATTTGTTCACCAATAGCCTATGATCATTAACAAGCAGCATATTAACCATGGTATTTGGTCAAACCATTCGTCCTTCCTGTCATCTCTGAGGATAGCCTCTGTATTTAAAGCATACTTCAAAAGCAGGGATTATCTCTGGGCACAACAGTTTTCTTCACAAAGTCTTGGGCACCATTTTCCCACAACGCCAAGCTCTCTGATACCACCCCTCTTCCTTCACGAGGGCTGAGCCCATCAGTTACATCTGTAGTCGTGGGCAGCTGTGGAGCCCCAGCCAAGCCGCTGATCCTCGGAGACCACCACCAGGGCACAGAACACTACACAGTGTCCTGCACCTAAGGCAGCAACTCAGGTTGACTTCATCCACTTCTTTCAGCCAATTATACTTTGGTTTTCAACTCTGTTATAGGAACACATAACCTCCTATGTGGAAACACCCCATCTATGGCTGTTAGTATTCAAATACCAGGAAACACATCTAGTGCTGAAGGTCCTGAGTCTGTGGTAAGCCTTCAAACACTGTGCTAATAAGGGTTCTTGCTGGAGGTGCAGACACCCAGGGCCCATGATGCCTTTTCCTGGAAATCCAAGACCGGGAGACACACACACCAGGCCGGAATCAGGATCCACGGCCTCAAGCTCCTTCCACAACTCAGCTTCCTGGCGCCTGCATGAAGAGTCCCAACACGAAAATCACTATTGTCCCTTCTAATTAGACCAAATCCCGGACATGACTAGGCCTTGAAAAAATGAGATTCTGCAAGGGCTTCAGCTTACCTGTTTTTGTCCAGTCTGGACATGAGAATCCTTGTTATAATGCTCAGGAAAGGGAAAAACAAGTCACGTATTTCTTAACTTGGAATATTTTGAAATCATAAAACTTTTAATAGAGCATACTTGAGCCTGAACTATGCAAAAAAAAACTATTGTGTTTTCTCTGATTCCAACGCATACCCTTTCCCCCCATATGCTTTATGTTCCTGAAAAGTTTACAAAGTTTACATTTCATGTCATGCTCCTTTCTCTTGAAAACAGAAAACAGAAAGCAAAAAAACCCCTGCAGTTAAATTGATTCTTTATCTTCCATCTGAGCATCTGAATTAAGGGAATGTGGCGTGTGCTTTTCACTATACT
Organism: Lipotes vexillifer; assembly: GCF_000442215.2. Taxonomy (NCBI): domain Eukaryota; kingdom Metazoa; phylum Chordata; class Mammalia; order Artiodactyla; family Lipotidae; genus Lipotes; species Lipotes vexillifer. Next base: position 3,085,952 of record NW_006781263.1, read on the forward strand.
ATGAATTAAAGCATAAATACATACAAGAACCATGAAAGGGGTCTCTGATGCGTTCTGTCACCAGCATGCAGCTCTTCCTTGGCCGGGAATGTTTCCTGTCCCCATCAGATGGTCTCTCCCTAATTTTCGGTTCTTCTCTACTTGTCTGTATTTCTTGGCCCAACCTGACCTCCTCTGGGCTGTCCCATTGCTGTTTTAAGGTCCTTGCTATATTATTTGCACAAAAAAGTCCTTTTTCCTTGACTGTAACTGTGCTCAAAATTCACTGTAAGAAAATACACTTTTTTTTTCAATTAACCCCTCCCATCGTTTGCTCCTGCCTAACGCCCTTAAAAATGCCAGCCACCCTCGGATATTTCTAGAATTGGCTCTTTTAGACAGTTTGCTTAGGCCGGAAGCCAGTTCTCAAACCTGGGGCCCCTTCAACTTTTGCTACAATATTTGCCATGCATGGAGTGTTCTGATGTCTTCTGAAGGGAAGAGGCAGAAGCTGGCTGGACCACCGTGGGCAGGACTGTGGGTGTCCAGCTGTGTCCTGTGCCACACCATCCACTCTCTCCTCATTGCCTGCCCACTGCCCCTCCCACCCCACCCCTTGGACCCCAGCTGTCTAGCTCCTCTGGAAATATTGTTCCTGAAACTTTTCCCTCCAAAATGAATAGTCACCCAATAATATCTGCTTTTAAAGTGACTGTCTTGTGTCAACCACTGGGTAGGGCATCCCAGGGATAAGCAGGATAACCCGTGACATAGAAAGGTGTTGTTTTTTTTTTTTCAGGTATAAAGGCTCTGATCTCATAGTCATTTATTAGAAAAACAAAGGAAAATACATGGCTGTCCCAACACTAACTGGTGCCCTGTCAGTGGTCTGAATGCTCGTGTACCCCCAAAGCTCACACGTAGAAATCCTAATGCCAGATGTGATGGTGTTAAGAGGTGGGGCTTTTGAGAGATGCTGAGGTCATGAGGGTGGAGGCTTCATGAGTGGAATCAGGGCTCTTGTAAGAGACTCCACAAAGCTCCCTTTCCCCTTCCTCCATGTGAGGACACAGTAAGAAGATGGCTGTCTATGAATCACCAGAACACGCCCATACTGGAACCTTGATCTTGCACTTCCAGCCTCCAGAACTGTAATTGATAAACCTCTGTTCTAAGCCCCCAGGCAGTGGTATTTTGTTATAGCAGCCCCTATGGACTATAGCAGCCTGAATGGGAGAATAGCATCCAAGAGGCTCAAGCAGAGAGGAAGGGCCTTCGGGATCCAGTGTCTCTGGAGTGGATGACAGCCCCAGGGCTCTGCCAGGGAAATGCATATGTGAGACGACTCCACAAATCCAAGTCCAAAGACAGCAAGAGAGGAAGACCCATTCCTGCACTTGGTCGTGACAGGGATGAATTTGAACTCAGAAATGGACACAGAGACTGACCACGGGGGGAGTGAATGGGGCAGTCACAGAGGCCCAAATCCACCCCCAAGGCATAAGAGGTTTGAGGTGTGGAAGCAGATGACGGCCACACTCCAGTGACCCAAGAGGCTGCGAGGCAAGTGTCAGGCAGCGCTGGAAGACCCAGCAGAAAGGAAATGAGTCCTATAGCACCAGGCCTGAGCTGACTTGCTTCCCCGGGCCAGGCTGGGCTGCTTCCAGCTTCTCTGACCTGAAGTTTTACATTTCAAGGTATGATGGCTGATGTCAAAATAATACAAACCCTGTACCAGAAAACTGTATGTCCATATTGGTTCTGGTGCTTAAAACAAATTAAATGAAGATAAAACATAATTTTTAAAAATAGAACTGACTCCCCAAAGAACTTATCAAGTCAATATCAAAAATACAAACAACCCTCTGGTTGGGCACTTAGATTTCCATATCTTGGCTATTGTGAATAATGCTGCAATAAGTATGAGGGTGCATATACCTTTTGGAATTGGCATTTTATTTTCTTTGGAAAAATACTCATAAATGGAATTGCTGGGTCGTATGAGAGTTCTATACGTAATTTTCTGAAGAACCTCCATACTGCTTTCCATAGTGGCTGCACCAATTTATATTCCCACCAACAGTACATGAGGGTTCCCTTTTCTCTACATCCTCATCAACACTTGTTCTTTGTTGTCTTTTTGATGATAGCCATTCTGACAGGTGTGAGGTGGTATCTCATGATTTTGATTTGCATTTCCCTGATGATTAGTGATGTGAGCATCTTTTCATGTGCCTGTTGGCCATCAGTATGTCTTCTTTGGAAAAATGTCTCTTCAGATGCTCTGCCCATTTCTCCACTGGGTTTTTTGTTTTTTGGTTTTTGTTTTTTTGATATTGAGTTGTATGAGTTCTTTGTATATTTTGGATATTAACCCATTATCAGATGTATCATTTGCAAATATCTTCTCCCATTCAGTAGGTGGCCTTTTCCTTTTGTTGATAGTTTCCTTTGCTGTGCAAAAGCTTTCTAGTTTGATATAGTCCCATTTGTATATTTTTGTTTTTGTTTCCATTGCCCGAGAAGACATATCAAAAAAAACATATTTTTAAGACTGTTGTCAAAGAGCATACTGCCTATTTTCTTCTAGGACTTTTATGGTTTCAGATCTTACATTCAAACCTTTAACCCGTTATGAGTTTATTTTTGTATACAATGTAAGAAAGTAGTCCAGTTTGATTCTTTTGCATGTAGCTGTCCAACTTTCCCAACAGCAAACTAAATACCAAAACTAAAAATATTTAAAAAAATAAAGTATATCTGGTGTCTCTTTTTAATCACCCAATCTTTTCCTATAGCTTTATTTGAGAATAGGGTTTTAGCCTATTAACCATTTATTTTCTGAAATTTGAAATAGGACCCAATTATTATGTAATCCTTTCTTTTTTATAATCACTTCTTGTTTTATACACTGTAATAACAAAACAACCACAAAACACCCTTCAATTCAGGGTCGCATTGAAGTAGAATAGAGAAAAAAAAGAAGCCAACTCTTATTTTTCAGGCGAATGCTCATCAAATAAATGTAACAAAAAATAAATGAACATCATTTATGCAAAGACCTCTCTGCTTTATAGGTCTGAGCCCACAGAAAATGTTACTTATTGTATGAGCTGACATGCTCTTCTGAGTCTGCTTGCTAAATTTTAAATGCTGACCTATTCTCACTGCTTTACACTGGGTTCAATGGGGACACTTTCTTTGGTGGAAGCCTTTCTGGAATCAACACTCCTCTCTTCTCCCCATTACTCCACCCACTCCTATGCCCGCCCTGAGTGGCTGTGGCTATCAGCAGGGGGACCAACGGGATGTCTAATAATAGCCACAGAACTTGGTGATCACAGGGTTACCATGCACACAGCCAGAGGACTCAGGGCCAACGTCAATGTTGTTACTTAACGTCTCCAAGTTCCAAACGGTACAAAGGAAGGAATGGTCCCCACTGAAATGAGGAAGGGGCAGTGTGAAGGTCTCTAAGAGTCCCTTCCCCCTCACAATCCCCACTCCTGGGGTGGTCGGAGGGCTCAGTTCAGTGCGGTGGCTCCCATGCCATCACGGGCCATGCAGTGCCTGTCTCCTGCATTCACTGATTGATAGATTGATTAATTCAGTCATCGTTCTGCACTTCATCCCTATTGCCACTGTTATTCCCCCTCCTCAGTAGGGGTACATGCTCATATGTTTAATGAATGTCCTCATATATGTACGTATCCTTGAAGGAGAGTGACTTGGTTTCTCTTTCCATTTTTTATTATTCAATCCAAGAATTTTCATGAAACAAAATCATCCCCAAAGGGTGTCTCGACTGAAGCGGCTTGAAATTGGTCACCTTGCCAGGACTGCAAGAGAGTGGCGCATGGGGACACAGAGGGGACATCCCACATGGGTAGGGGAAGCCACCAGCTGTGGCTGGGACTCAGAAACAATGGAAGACTTCACCAAGATCAGAGTAAAACCTTGGACTCATGTTTAATTTGGAGCTGGATGGAATTTTATATGAAGTAAACTCAGCTGCCGTCGACCCCAAAGTGAGGCCCTTGAAGGGTGACAGAACACGCCACCCCAATTATGTCACTTCGGCATGAGTTACTTTGAGCTAAAGGTACTTTAAAAATAGCAGATGCAGGCAGACCCGTTCTAATCTTCCCTCTTCTTCTTGGAAACACGAGATTAAACCTCCCCTTAAAGTGAAAGATGTCCTCCCTGTACCAGAAGGAAAGTAACATTTTTATCATCAAGAATGAGAAGTTGAGGGCTTCCCTGGTGGCGCGGTGGTTGAGAGTCCGCCTGCCGATGCAGCAGACACGGGTTCGTGCCCCGGTCTGGGAAGATCCCACATGCCGCAGAGC
>NW_006781264.1:0-247 GCF_000442215.2 Lipotes vexillifer
ACAAGTGAAATCATAAAATAATTTGGGAGGAATGGAAAGGAAAATACAGCACATCAAAACTTATTGGATGCTAATAAAACATTGTTTATGAGAAATTTATTGTTATAAATGTTATTTTTAAAATTCTTTCTTAAATCAATAACCTAATGTTCTCAATTAAGAACTAGAAAAATAAGGGTAAACTAATCCCAAAGCAAACAGAAGAAAGGATATAAAACAAGAGCAGAGATAACAGAATAGGTGTTAT
>NW_006781265.1:0-1044 GCF_000442215.2 Lipotes vexillifer
CATGTATATGTATAACTGAATCACTTTGCTGTATACCTGAAACTAACACAACATTGTTAATCAGCTATACTCCAATATAGAATAAAAACTTAAAAAAAAAATTCTAGTGAACTGTAACTTTCCCTTTACATTTTGGTGTTCATTTTCCAGCTCTTCTCAGTTCTTTCTGGACGTGTTCTCTATTTTAAAAACACTTGTGCTGTTTCTGTCCCCCCGCCAGCCCTCTGTACCGTGCTGCATCTGACAGAGAGACTTTTCCTTGACCATCCGCACAGGCTCACAGGCAACAAAGTTCAGTACGTGGGGCTCGTTTACTTTTCCCCTTGGGCCAAATGACACAAACCCTGACAGGAGACTGAGACGTGGCGGTGTGTGAGGGGTGGGAGGCTGGCTGTGGAGAGCCCCACACCTGGCCTTCCCCCAGGACGCCCTGTCCCTCTGCTGCAGGCAGTACCACCGGGCTCTGGTGGCGGTGCTCCTGAGCCGCACCTGGCACGTGCGCAGGCAGGCCCAGCAGACGGTTCGGAAGCTGCTCTCTGCTCTCGGGGGCTTCAGGCTGGCCTACGGACTCCTGGAGGAGCTGAAGACTGTCCTCAGTTCTCACAAGGTCAGGGCATCTGGGCTGCAGAACTGGGGCTCTCAGACCCCCTTAGCTGACCCTGCTTATGCTGTGGGATTTTAACTAGACTGCTCCTGGGCTGTTCTCACTCACTCAGACTCTGTGTGATGCCAGAATCTTCTGCCCTGCCCTGGAGTTTGGGTAACACCTTGTTTCATATAAGTCCTTTTCCTTTTCAGATGCTTTTCTTTCTTTCCATGTTTTATGACATGTAGCTCAACCTTTTTATTCTTGAGTAATGGAAAAACACTTCACTTTTTTTGCAGTACGTGGACCTCTCACTGCTGTGGCCTCTCCCATTGTGGAGCACAGGCTCCAGACGCACAGGCCCAGCGGCCATGGCTCACCGGCCCAGCCGCTCTGTGGCATGTGGGATCTTCCTGGACGGGGGCACGAACCCGTGTCCCCTGCATCGGCAGGCGGAC
>NW_006781266.1:0-322 GCF_000442215.2 Lipotes vexillifer
TGTGGTCAAAGTGTTTGCCATGTTTTCTTATTTCAGTAATAGAGCCCATGGAATTAGTGGCTAGAATGAAAACGTCTTAGTTTTCTTTTTTTTTCCCCTAATTTAAGTTTTTTTTTTTTTTCCCCTAATTTATCCCTCCCTGACTCCCCTTTCCCCTTTGGTAACCATAAGTTTGTTTTCTGTGTCTGTGAGTCTATGTCTGTTTTGTAAATAAGTTCATTTGTATCATCAGTTTTTAAATTCCACATATAAGCAATACCATATGATATTTGTCTTTATCTGGCTTACTTCACTTAGTATGATAATCTCTAGGTCCATCCAT
>NW_006781267.1:0-471 GCF_000442215.2 Lipotes vexillifer
TATCAATTTACATTCCCATCAACACTGCAAGAGGGTTCCCTTTTCTCCACACCCTCTCCAGCAGTTACTGTTTGTAGGTTTTTTGATGATGGCCATTCTGAGTGGTGTGAGGTGATACCTCATTGGAGTTTTGATTTGCATTTCTCTAACTATTAGTGACGTTGAGCAACCTTTATGTGTTTGTTGGCAATCTGCATGCCTCCTTTGGAGAAATGTCTATTTAGGTCTTTTGCCCAGTTTTGGATTGGGTTGTTTGCTGTTATGATATTGAGCTGCATGAGCTGCTTGTAAATTTTGGAGATTAACCCTCTGTCAGTTTCTTCATTTGCGAATCTTTTCTTCCAGGCGGGGGGTTGTCTGTTTGCCTTGTTTAGGGTTTCCTTTGCTGTGCAAAAGCTTTTAATTTTCTTTAGGTCCCATTTGTTTATTTTTGTTTTTATTTCCATTTCTCTAGGAGGTGGGTCAAAGAGG
>NW_006781268.1:0-982 GCF_000442215.2 Lipotes vexillifer
TGATTTGCGTATATTGAAGAATCCTTGCATTCCTGAAATAAACCCCACTTGATCATGGTGTATCATCTGTTTAATGTGCTGTTGGATTGTGTTTGCTAGTATTTTGTTGAGGATTTTTGCATCTATGTTCATCAGTGATATTGGCCTGTAGTTTTCTTTCTTTGTGACATCTTTGTCTGGTTTTGGTATCAGGGTGATGGTGGCCTCGTAGAATGAGTTTGGGAGTGTTCCTCCCTCTGCTATATTTTGGAAGAGTTTGAGAAGGATAGGTGTTAGCTCTTCTCTAAATGTTCGATAGGATTCGCCTGTGAAGCCATCTGTTCCTGGGCTTTTGTTTGTTGGAAGATTTTTAATCACAGTTTCAATTTCAGTGCTTGTGATTGGTCTGTTCATATTTTCTGTTTCTTCCTGATTGAGTCTTGGCACGTTGTGCATTTCTAAGAATTTGTCCATTCCTTCCAGGTTGTCCATTTTATTGGCACAGAGTTGCTTGTAGTAATCTCTCATGATATTTTGTGTTTCTGCAGTGCCAGTTGTTAACTTCTCCTTTTTCATTTCTGATTCTATTGATTTGAGTCTTCTCCTTTTTTTTCTTGGTGAGTCTGGCTAATGGTTTATCAATTTTGTTTATCTTCTCAGAGAACCAGCTTTTAGTTTTATTGATCTTTGCTATCGTTTCCTTCATTTCTTTTTCATTTATTTCTGATCTGATTTTTATGATTTCTTTCCTTCTGCTAACTTTGGGTTTTTTTTGTTCTTCTTTCTCTGATTGCTTTAGGTACAAGGTTAGGTTGTTTATTCGAGATGTTTCCTGTTTCTTAAGGTAGGATTGTATTGCTATAAACTTCCCTCTTCAAACTGCTTTTCCTACATCCCATAGATTTTGGGTCATCGTGTCTCCATTGTCATTTGTTTCTAAGTATTTTTTTATTTCCTCTTTGAGTTCTTCAGTGATCACTTCGTTATTAAGTAGTGTATTGTT
>NW_006781270.1:0-271 GCF_000442215.2 Lipotes vexillifer
GTTTGGATTTCCAAACTTAGTATATACAGCAGAACTGCCTTCCGGATGAGGCCTCTGGGTTTGCGAGTGCGGGACTCCCGGCACTTCTCTGATGTCCCACAGGGGGGCGCCGAAACCACCTGTCTGACCCTGGGGCACAGGTGCACCCTGCCCACAGACTTGCTCTGTGACAAGCAGACAGGAGCTTTGTCTCCTGTCAGGGCTTAGATTTCTGGACCATGAGGCATTGTCCACACTGACAGGAGCTGGGTTTTCTCAGGAACCACTGGTG
>NW_006781271.1:0-1270 GCF_000442215.2 Lipotes vexillifer
GCCGTGTGGCTGTTGGGGTGGGTGGGTGGGTGTCCCTGTATGCGTGCTGGGCGGCTTATGTTTGAATCTGTGTGATTTGGTGACAGAGTGACTGTCTCCTGACTCCACACATGACTCTATCCAGAACTGTGTCTTCTGTGTAAACACAGCTATAAATGCTCTGTCTGGGTCACTGTATTTCTAAGCACATACCTGACTGTTTGCTTGTGTGTGTGTAATGGAAATTGTGTGCTGATGCCTCTGTGTGTGAGATATTATGTGTCTCTCCACATGGGGGCTGTGATCGTATGTGGCCCCATACTTGTTGGTGTGACTTACGTGTTTGCAGGAAGAGAGACCGCGTGTTTCTCTGTGATGGTCTGACATGGTACAGCTGGGGGTGGGATGGTGGGTAACTGTGAAATAGGTACCATGACCATGATATATGGCTGGGTAACGTGGACACTCATGCTGTGGGACTTTGCATACATGACCGTTTCTGAAATGCGTATGGGTGTGACTCTGAGCCACTGACTGTCTGGCTGTGTCTGAGTGTGTCCGTCTTTGGGGAGAACTGTCTCTGGATGGTTGTATGCATGTCCTGAGTTTGTGCGCCCATTTCTCTCTAATGCATGGGCCGTGGCCATCGGGGTCTGTGTGTGTGCTTGGGTATGGAGAACCATCCATATACGTGGGGCTGATACCATGACCAAATGTGTTCCTCTATGACTGGGATGTATGGCTGTGTGACAGTGTGTGACCAAAAACATGTGTTGGTGTGACTGATACAGTTGGGGTTGAGTGTCCTTGTGCAGCTGTGTGCTGGTCGATGATTAAACACATGTGGCTGTGGCTGGGTGTGACTTGGTATGACCAAATGTGTGTCAGTATGTCTGCATGCATCCCTGACCAGATGTCAACAGGCAGCAAGGGAGCTGTATGTGACAAGTGTGTGTGCCTCAGAGCTAATAGGTGACCTCCTGCAGGGTGTGATTCTACATGGGTGGGTCTGTAATGTGAGTATCTTGGTTGGGTGCCCGAGGAAACAACTGTCATTGGTTGGCCATGGGCTGCCCCAGTGGGTGTGCCCAGACCCAGCTCTTTGTATATGGCAGAGAAAAGAGAAGTGACAAAATATCAGTTACTGATATGACCAGACATTTGTGGCAGTGCCTGGGCAGCCTGGGACTCTACATACCTGTGGACAAATGGTCTGTAGCAGAGACTGTATGTCTTTGAACTTGGAGATGTGGCCAGGTATTTACAGTGGCTGTGACTGTGGTGTTTCTGC
>NW_006781272.1:0-3681 GCF_000442215.2 Lipotes vexillifer
GGAGCCTGTGCTCCACAACGGGAGAGGCCACAACAGTGAGAGGCCCGCATACCACAAAAAACCCCAAAAAACAAAAAACAAAAACTTGCCACTGTTTCAACTAATGTCCTCTCTTTGGTCCAATATCCAACCTAGAGTCCCACGTAAAAATGCATCCATCCTAAGTGTACATTTCAATGAAAAAATTTATGTGCCATGTAGCCACTACCAAAATTAGTAAGTAGAACGCTTTCACTAATCCCCAAGATATTCCTTATACTTCCATCACCCCACAAAGTTTATTGTGTCCTTTCCTAGTCCATCTCTACGCACTTGCAGCCCTGGCAACCACTGACCTGCTTTCTGTCACTGTAGATGATTTGTCAAGTATTTCAAATAGCTGGAATCATATAATGTATATGCCTCAGCAACTGGCTTTTTGTGTTCAGTATAGTTCCTTGGAGATTCATCCATGTTGTGGTATCAGTAGTTCTTTTCCTTTATTGCCAAGTTTGGAAATACCCTAAAATCTGTTTATTTGCTTACCTGCTGGTGAAGGTTTGGCTTGTTCCTGGGTTTGAGGTATCCAGAGGCGGAATCATAGGAAGATGGACCCTTCCCTATCCTTCTGCTTATTCTTCCTTTAGGTAGAATTTTTGGTGCACAAAGGTAAATATGAAGAACAATAGCAGACTGGACATCAGAACACCATTAGATACCCCTGATTCAGGGCCCACTCTTCAATGCCGCATGGATGAAATTGCTTTGGGCTTAAGGCTTAAGTGAGGCTTCTTCTTCCCCTGCTTTAAATCTGAGATATCTGGGGGTGCAATCCAGCCCCAGACTAAATTATTCACCCATTACAAGCATAAAATTAAGATAAAGAGAAAGAGAGATAATGTTGAGAGTGTGGTCTCAGGAACTAGACCCATAGAGGTCTGGTCTCTGTTCTGCTCATTACTGAACAGGTGACCCTGGGCAAGTGAATTCATGGCTCTGTGCCTCAATTTGCTTTTCTATAAAATGGGGATTACAATAGCACCTGCTTCCTAGTACTTTTGTGAGGATTAAAAATGTTACACACACACATGTTTAGAACAGAGTCTGGCCCCAGCATGCATTCTGTTATTTTTAGCTATTGTTTTTGAAATACTCAATGTGTGCATCTCTTTCAGGCTTCCCTGGATATTCCTGTGGTCAGAGATTCACAGATATTTTTTCTATCTTTTGCATTACCTCTAGGTCCACCAAAGGGCTGGGCAGGTAGTGGTTTTTCATATAGAATATTGATGTCTGACTTGTTCACCAGTTTCTTTTTTTTTTTTTTTTTCTTTTTTTTGCGGTACGTTAGTTTAATTGCACAAAAATTTATTGACCCCTGTATCCTAACTGAAGATTCAGAAAATATGATTACAGCACCTTTGGCTGTTTTTAATCTTCTTAGTGCTAAGGTTACTTATGCATGTGCATGAGTATGTGCTGCAAGTAGCAGTGATTTTACTTGCATGGATTCCTTGAGTCTGTGCTGTGCAACAAGTTTGGACAGATGGAGATCGAAGAAAGAACTCACTAAATTCTATATCCTATGGTCATGTAGCTAAGAGAGCACTGAACTTCAGAAGACTCAAATTCTGGTTCATTGTTCACTGCCTCTGGCCACTTTACCTCTGTGAGCCTCATCTGTAATATGGGGACAGTGCTTGCTGTCCTGCCAACTTCACAAGGATCTTTCACTCATTAAATAAGAACATGGATGGAAAAGCCCTATGTAACCTATGAAATACAAATACATAATGGGTCTATTTATGTGAGTGGTTAAATATTCTGGCAAATTAAATGTTGTGATAAGAGAGAATTCTCATACATAACAATTTAATAACCAATTAGTAGAAGACTAAAGTGTATTGAGAAAATACTAAGCACCTAAATCATATTGATATATATATACTATATACTTTTCTCATTTCATTCTTTTCCACAATTAAGGGAGTCTTTACTTCCTACCATTAGAGCATCCTCAAGATTTCTAAAAGTTCATCTGATTACATCTCAGATGTTTCCCCAAAGCACTGTTGTCTACTTTTTATTCTGGCTCTCATCATTTATGTTTCCCTCTGGTCCTTGGGCCTTGTCTTTGCCATCCTTTATCTTATACCACTGTGGTGCTTTCTGCCATGGATCTCAGAGTGCCACTGTACAAATGTTATATGCTGCAGATGTTACCTTTCTTGAAATCTGATTGTGTCATCTGTCTGCTGAAAGCCCTTTCCTGGCTCCCCACTGCCTTCAGAATAAAAGTCAGACTCCTCAATAGGCCTCAAAAGTCCAGTTTCTTCTGACCCTTCTCTTTTTCTTTCTCTAGCCTCTCTTCTCACATTTATGCCAGTGGTTGATACTCCCTCTGTATTTGATATCCTTGAGTTTTTCCCCACATGCCCTGCTTTCTTTCAAGCCTAACCTTTTGTGTATGCTCTTCCCTCCAAGTCACCTGCCGTCATCTCGTGAATTCTTCATCATCATCCTTCTTGTGCTGGCTGCAGCCTGGGGTGTAGATTTGAGTCTTTGGGGCTGGTTGATTCTCAGAAATTAAATGCAGCCAGCTGGCCTAGGGTTTGCCCTCTCTGTTATGTACTCTCTTTCTGTGCTCAGCTGTTTTCACTTAGGGTTTCTGAATCAGCCTGTTCTACTTGGGGTTCTGTTTTACCTTTCAGTATCCAATATGTACATTTATATTTTAAAATATTTTGCAGAAGTCCCTTTAGTCCTGTACACTGCCTAAGTTCATTCTTTTTTTGATGAGCATTTATTTTGTATCAACAGTGTGCCAGGGACAATTCTAATTTAAGGAGACATCAAAGATACGTAAATGAGGTTGTTGATTTGCAACAACATGAATGGACCTGGAGAGCATGATGCTAAGTGAAATAAGTCAGATTGAAAAAGACAAATACTGTATGATATCACTTATATGCGGAATCTAAAAAATACAACAAACTATGAATATAACAAAAAAGAAACAGACTCACCGATATAGAGAACCAACTAGTGGTTACCAGTGGGGAGAGGGAAGGAGGGAGGGGCAATATAGGGGAAGGGAATTAAGAGGTACAAACTATTATGTATAAAATAAGGTATAAGGATATATTGTACAATGCAGAGAATATAGCCAATATTTTATAACTATAAATGCAGTATAACCTTTAAAAATTGTGAATCATCATACTGTACACCTGTAACTTATATAATATTGTACCTCAACTGTACTTCAATTAAAAACAAACAAACAAACAATAATCACTGTATTACAGACACTCAGAAATACCAGTGAATAAAAGGTAGGTTGAAAATATGCTGAATAAATAAAACTTTATTTGTAGAGGATATAGATTAGTTGATGTCTTTGGCTTTGGCTTTGGGTCCTACCTCTACCACTTTCCAGCTCTGGACTCCTGGATAAAAACCTCTTTCAGCCTCATCTGTAAAACAGAAAAGAGTTATGACTCAGATGGTTATTGTGAGGATTAGATAAGATGAAACACACAATGTGCTTCACACAGGGACTAGTACATATTAAATACACTAAATTAAATAATCATTATTAAAGTAAAACTTCTCTGAGGTTGTTAATGACAGAAGTGGTCAATAGCACCAAAACTGATTAAAGCTATTCATTTTTTTTTTTTTTTTTTTTGGCTGGGCCCC
>NW_006781273.1:0-6801 GCF_000442215.2 Lipotes vexillifer
CGAACCCGTATCCCCCGCATCGGCAGGCGGACTCTCAACCACTGCGCCACCAGGGAGGCCCGGGGATGACTCTTTATAGTACCTCTTCTGAAGATGCTCTGGATCGCAACTTCATAGAGTACCACAGAAGAGGAATGATATCAAGTTTGGTGACACAAAGAGACTTGCTCTAAGTGTGTACTAGACTCAGAGAGACACCACACATCTAGAGAACTTCATGGACTATGCAGGGAAATGTACCATGAACTTCAAAGAATTTTAAAATCATTTCAGGAAGCCTAGGTAATGATAAGTGCATGGAGTTTATATTCAGACAATCAGTTCTAATCCCAGCTTTAATGTTTAGAGCTTTGAACAAGCTAATTTCTCCATCTTCTCATTTGGTAAGTGAGATTATCACCTATCTTTCACGGGTTAATTGTGAAACTTATGCAAGTTCACATACATAAAGCACTTAAACACTAAGTTAATAATAATGATAAACTGTAAGAAGAACCCAGCCAATTTATGTTGTGTGATTTTATTAGTGAACCTTCCCTCATATCTGAGGATCAGTATCCTTATTTGTTAAAGAGTTGAGACACCAAGGTCCCAAGAGGGGAAGCAATTAGCTTGGTGACTCACGGGGTCAAGCTAGACTTAGAACCCACTACATGTTCTCTTGTTTACTCCACTTCTCACAGAGCTTTGAAACAAGAGAGGGAATGGTTAGTACCACATCTCTGCCTCTACAGATGATTTTCAACCCACACTTGAAAGGCTTTCTGTTTAGTAATAAAAAATGTCAATTCCAAGCACACTCAAAGTTCAGCTGCTCAAACGCAGCTGGCAGCTTCTCCTGCACTTACTCAGATCTTGACATCGGATAGTGTTGAAGTCAAAGTTAATGCAGAGATAATCGCACGTATCTCTAAGGTCTGGGATAGAGATGCCATCAGGACAATTGATGATACCAGTTTTGTAATAATCCTATAAATAAATTAGGAAGAAGAAATGTAGGCAAAGAACAACATGAAAAATTCCCTCTTCAACCCCCTACTCATTCCTGGTTCTATTAAAGTGGTAGGTTACTAGAACTATCACCAAGTTGGTGACTCATTAAATAGCAAAGTGGCTCCTGGCCATCTTGACATGTTTAATCACAACTTGATACCTGACTGAGCTCACATGAGCAAGAATGACTTAAGAATTATAGAAACAGAAAATAAAGTGGGAAAGGCAATAACTAGAAATGAGAAACCCTAAAGTCAGAACACAGTCTGATGGAACTCTCAAGGCTTCTGACCATGCACGCCCCCAGAGAAGATGATGTAACAAGAAGGCCACTACACACCAGCACCGTTCGAAATACAGTTGCACTGATTCCTTCGGCAATCTCATACTCGCCCTTCTCATTGGGCCGTGTGAAGTTGTACTCTCTTCCTGGTCCAAACATCCTGAAAGACACCCAGGCAACAACGTTACCCGCTGCAGCAGGATTCTTCACAGATGAGACTTCTCCCTTCTTCACCTCATTCTGGAAGACTCCGTTCCACTCTTTCAGTGTAAGTTAAAAACACAGCACTAAGACTCAACCCCTATACGACACACTCAAGTCTTAGGAAACTCCCTTCAGATAGGAAAAGAGGGCAGCAATTGCTTTCAGTGTTTGAGTACAAGAGGAACAAAGCAGCAAGCCCTCACAGTCCACCATAGTGAGCTTCTGTGACAGCAAAGAAAGTAGAACAGCACCTGCAGAGGTGGCCCTTGGAAAGTGTCTGGAGGGCGTGACAGTCGCCTCTCACGCCCTCCGCAGCGCCCAGGAACCTGCCCACGCACTGGCAGCTCAGGAAGACAGCGTCTCCTCCTCCTCACCCATCAGCATGTACCTATCCAGCACACCATCCTTGATATTTCTGAGTTTTGCTTTTCAATATCTAATCTGATAGATGAATCTGTATTAGTAGGTGCAGATGTTACTGCTTTCCCTTTCCTGGTAGATTTTAATGGCGTAACTCTGGGGAAAATGCTCTTCGTCAATCCAAGGAGTAACTAATGACAGGAATTTCAGGTCAAGTAGAAAAGGAGGGTAGGTATTAGGATCATCAGCAATTTGACATACTTCAGAGGCAGGCCTGCTCTGGGCATGAATTCAGAGCTCATGAGGGCACAGGGAGGAAGTCTTGCTTTTACATTCATCTTTTCCCATCCTTCCTCTCTCTCTCAGATCCCCTCCAGTAAAACTGGCCCCATGACTTCTACTACTCCTGCTGCACGTCTGTGTAGGAGCTGTGGAAGGAGAAGCCAGGACAGGCAGGTGCTGGTACCTTCAGCTGGCCCACTGGGGACTCACTGCCTTTTCCTTCCTTAACCTGTTGGGAAGCCCTGCTGTCCAACTGTTCAAAACTGTTATCCTCCACCCTGAACTGGCTGTTTTCCAAGATCTGAAAAAGACTCACATGCTTTCCAAATCACTACACCACACATAAGAAATCCATTTAGATAAAAGCAGTCTTCAAAGGATGCTGACATTTTTCTGGAATGTTCCGGTTGAAGTGTAGCCGAGACAGCTATGGATCAAAATAGTGAACATGCCATAAATATAATCCCCCCTCAGAGTCATTCATCCAGTAGTGGCACGGATCTGCATTAATCCATTCTCAGCTTCTTACTTTGTCCCCCTTGTGACCAGTGGCCCACATTTGTAAGCTCACTGGCTAGGCTTATGAATACTTTACGTAGCCACAGGACAGAACAAACCTAAGAAACTCAGAATTCATGACCTCGGCTGACTCAGCTGATGAACCATGTAGATAAAGGGGTCTATTACCCAGAAAATGCTTGCTTTTCTTTTCTTGAGCGCTACTTTTGGAGGCAACCTACTTCAGACAGACAGCCTACCCTGAGGAATGCCTTTCTGGAAGGGCCTGGGGGGAAATGGTGGCGATACCAAGACTGAGGACATGAAGTCAAGTCTGATATAGGGCCAATTTAGAAAATGTTTTAATGTTCTATCTTAATTCAGATGTTTAAGAAATATATAGGTTTGGCTCTGGTTAAAAATGGTTCATCATGCATTTGTATGTATATGTTTAAGTACACACATATTTGAACAGCTAGATTCCACTTAGCCTAAAATTCAGCAAGTTAGTATGGTCCATTCTGATTTCTAATTCAGTTCAAATTAGCTCAAAGTCGGAGTGAGGTTAGATCCACTTTCAAGTACTAGATGAAATCCTCAAAAGCCAAATGTTTGTGTGTGTATCACTCAAATGATTTCACTCTTATCCCAATCTGCTCTTCATGTCAAGGTCTACAGTTGGCCAGAAAGAGATCTCCTAACTCCCAGCCCAGGCTCTAAAAGTACTTCCTGGACAGTGCTCCTCCTCAGTAGACTCCTTCCATTCCTGAACTCTAACCCTAAAAAGCTGGAGGCAGGAGATGGTGAGGGGAGGGTAAGACTATAGTCTGAACGAAGAACACAGATGAAGGAACACGAAGAATAAAGAGAGCAATCATCAAACAAAACAGCCAGATACAAAGATCCAGTTTCAGAAAACTTGAATAGTAGTGGAGCCATTAGAAATTGACACCATTTGGACCTTTTGCACTCCCTTTTGTAGGGGAGCTTATTTCACTATACTGGCTTTGTAAATGAAAGTACCCACCCCCCAAAATCACCAACACATATAAGGTTTTTATGTCCTCTGTCTCGCAAAAGTATGAAGGTAGAAAAATAAGCAATGAAATGTTTTTATGCTCAAATCTAATGCAAAGCAAATAGCAGGTATTTCTATTCACAGAGAACAGAGTGAATTTGGAAGGAAATTATTATCAATTACCTTCCCAACATGGTATCCGGATGAGCAGTGAAAATTTGTGGATTGACAACAAAACGTGTGCCATCTACGAGAAGTGTCACTTTCTCTGGTGCCTGAGAATGAATGTTACTGCCAAAGCCCACAGTGCTGCTTCCAAATCGTTCTGGAGCGATGAAGGGTTCATGGCTCCGTTTATTCCCACTTTGGAAGCAAGAGCCTTTGATGTCTTCAGGAAGTGGCATCATGTGAGGGAACTGAAGATTTGCTGGCTGAGAGGGAGAGTCAAGTGGAAGGTCTAAAAGATCATACAAACAAACCAAAATAACTTGACGCCCTGGGGAAAAATAAACCTTGTCCTCTTTAAAAAAAACAAGAACAAAAACCATTACACAAACAAAAAAACCCAAACTTTAAGTATGCTTACGCAAAAACTCTTGCCTAAAACACGTAAAGAAAAAACACAAACTAGAGACTCATACTGGATCCCCCTGAACTTTTTCGTGTGTGTGTGTGTGTGTGTGTGTGTGTGTGTGTATGTGTGTGTGCTGGGGAGGAGAGAATCAAGGCAGTAATGCCTACACTTTAAAATAGAACAACTGAACAATTTTAAAGTAAACTACACACATGGTTAAAAATAATTAAACACTAGAGAAGCATTTCTGTGGAAAACAAGCAATCCTCTGCCATACTGCTTAACCTTCCCTAGTCTTGTTTCACAGAGGCATCGCTTTTTTATTTCTGTTTTCACTTCTATCTCCAAATAACACTCATATTTCCTGTGTTTTATTTAAGGAACTTGATAACTCTGTTAGCCAAAACTATTTGTTTTCCACATTCTTAAAAAACGTTTCTAAATGTTATTTTCCAGAAAGGATAGTGATAGTCTCTAATTGTCACTTTTCCTAGAAATTCACTGAAAAATGCATTTTCACTACACATAGGAGAATCCTAACATTACCAACACCGTTTTTTGAACAGGCAGGTCTTGCTCTCAAAAGAAAAGTTCCAGTGCAGATGGTCCTGGATTAGAATTCATTCATGGAACCTGAGTTTTTGTCCTAGTATAACCAAAGAGCCATTTTCTTTAAGTAATTTATTTGATTTTTCTAAACCTGATTCATCATCTGTGAAATGAAAATAATGTTCACTCCACCTACCTCACAGGATTGGTTTGACTATCAACTGAAATAAAGTATGTGAGAGCACTTAAAAATGTATTAATACCACATCATGTAAAAAGGCTTAAAACTAAATATATGAAATCTGGATGTATATAGAAGAGAATCAGGGGAAAGTATTTTCAAAAGGATTACCAGAAGATTCTTTTTTTAATTGATGTTTTTATTATATAGCTGTACTTTTTTTTTAGAAGATTCTTTTAAATAGGGAGTTCTCCTGAAATATTAAAATAATGTTTTTTATTTAATGAAAAATTTCAAATATACCAAAGCAGAGTTACTACAATATGTATACATCACCTAGATTTGGCTAGCTAACATTTTCCTACATTGGAAAGAAAATGTTATAGATACAACTTAATGTCTCACTCCCACCCTTCATGTATTTTAAGTTTGTATACAATAATTCATTGGTAGCTTGAGTACACTCAATTTTTTCCCCATTGCTTCTAGAGAAAAGGAAACCAAAATCTAGACCAAAATCCTGTTTAGGGATCATATCCTAGAGCTTCTGATAAATTTTCAACTTACAAAGAGCTACGTTTCCACACAATCCATGGGCAAGCTTGTAGCAAGAAACGCTTTAATCACCAAGACAGGCTTTCAACACTCGAAGTGCTATTCTTAAAAATGAAAGTAGGCACCTAACTTATTCAGTTCTTTAGAGCAGTTGATTTTCCCCCAGCTATGACGCAATTAAATTGGGTTGATTCTTGAAGGATGCCTCAGATTCCACCCTGCTTAAATGGGTGAGTAGGAAAAGAGACTCATTGCATAAATTCTCCGTAATGGGGCACTCTAGGGTGGCAGTCACACTCTGTTTTTTTGTCCGTTGATATATATAAAATAACAGCGAACGCTGGCCGGAAAGGGAGAGGTTTAAATCCCACCCAGTCCCCTACCTCCTGGCAGTGTGAACCTGAGCAAGTTATGCCTAAGCTTTTGAAGCCTCAGTTTCTTCATCTGAAACAGGAGGATTAATCTAAGCAGGGATCAGCAAACTTTCTGTGAAAGGCTAAAAAGTAAATATTTTGAGCTTTGTGGGTCACAGTCTCTGCCACTATAGCAGGAAAGCAGCCATATAGACAGTATGTAAACAAATGGGCATGATGACTGTGTTTCAAAATTTTATTTACAAAAACAGGCAGTGGTTCAGATTTGACCAGTTTGCCACCCTTGATCTAAAAACAGTCAAGTTTCTAGCACAGTGAGTGCTCAATAAATGGTAATTGCTATTATTATTGTTGCTATTGTTTTCATTAAAAGTTAAAAAGAACCTGACAATTTACCAAGAGGCTTCACATCCATTAACTCAACAGTCTTCTAGCCTTGTGAGGTAAGAAGAATTATTAACAACCTTGTTTTCTAGATTAAGAAAGCAGGGCTCAGAAAGATTAAGGATCTCATCCATGGTTATAGCTGATAAGCAGCAGAGCTAGAATGTGAATCTGTCTTCTGGCTCCAAGCCTAAGACTATTTTTCTTATACCATTACCAAGTTAGATGTACTAAACTGATTAAATAAGTGGAGGTTTTTTGTGATAGATTTATATAACTGTGGTATATAAGCGAAGCAAATTAACTGGATATTTTATTTATTAAGAACATTTATGCCTTCTGGGCAGAATAGGTGCTGAGGAGTCAGAAAGCCCTCCACATTAAGTCAAGATCTAATCATCGTACCATCATTCCTGGGACCTAGAGGATAAGTAAGATTTTGAACACCAGAAGAAGCCGGGCTATTTGCTTCTTTTTCTTGGGCTGCAGCTGAGGCTTCATCCATCAGGCAGCTGGCCTCCTGCCACAATAACCTGTCGGTCTCAG
>NW_006781274.1:0-351 GCF_000442215.2 Lipotes vexillifer
AGAAGGAATCAATAGCAGAATAACTGAGGCAGAAGAATGGATAAGTGACCTGGAAGATATAATAGTGGAAATAACTACTGTAGAGCAGACTAAAGAAAAAAGAATGAAAAGAATTCAGGACGGTCTCAGAGACCTCTGAGACATTAAATGCACCAATATTCAAATTATAGGGTTCCCAGAAGAAGAGGGCAAAAAGAAAGGGACTGAGAAAATATTTGAAGAGATTATAGTCGAAAACTTTCCTAATATGGAAAAGGAAATAGTTAATCAAGTCCAGGAAGCGCAGAGTGTCCCATACAGGATAAATCCAAGGAGAAACACACCAAGACACATATTAATCAAACTATCAAA
>NW_006781275.1:0-315 GCF_000442215.2 Lipotes vexillifer
GGAAACTTTCTAGGCTTTTAGAATTGTTATCTATCTTTATGGGGGTGGTAGTTATACAAATGTGTACATTAATTAAAAGTCACTGAACCGTTGACTAAAACTGTCTGCATTTTATTGTATGTAAATGATACCTTAATGAGGTTGATTACAAAATGAACCTAAAACACAACAAAGCAGAAGAAAAAGCTCTCAAGACCTCAAAGGAAATACACTGTTTTCTTCCAGGGAACCAGATTGGAAATGAGGCATTGATCTGTTCTACCCTCAGATTATCCCTAGGATTATCTAGTCTATTTTAAAGCACTAGAGTCCCCT
>NW_006781277.1:0-580 GCF_000442215.2 Lipotes vexillifer
CGGAGTGCGGGGCGGGCCTGCGGCGGCAGAGGTCAGCGTGACATTGCACCAGCCTGAGGCCCGCCCTGTGTTCTCCCTGGGAAGTTGTCCCTGGATCCCGGGAACCTGGCAGTGGCGGGCTGCACAGGCTCCCCGGAAGAGGGGTGTGGATAGTGACCTGTGCTCGCACACAGGCCCCTTGGTGGTGTCAGCAGCAGCCTTAGCGTCTCCCGCCCGTCTCTGGTGTCCGAACTTTTAGCCGCACCTCGCGCCCGTCTCCTGGGTCTGCGCTTTAGCCGCGGCTCCGGGTAGATGTATTTTAGAATCAACTATTAAAATATATGGAAATCTAGCACTGATGGACTCATTAGGTATTTTAAAGGAGATTGATCCTCCCATTTTGGATGCTGCTTCTCAGGATTTTAATTTATCTAAGTTTTGTGCCATTTGGGGCCAAGAAATGAAGGGAGTTCCCTTTCGTGCTCATTAACAATTTCATAATCTAAAATTCTTCACTAAATCGGGTAGGAAATTAATCCTGCCGTCAAAGAAGCCATAAGGACCAGTGCAACACTCTGGCATTACTGCATCACATTTTTTC
>NW_006781278.1:0-326 GCF_000442215.2 Lipotes vexillifer
GGTCACTCTTACTCTGAGTACTATCACCTTGAGAACTGTCACCATGTACACTGTCACCATGAGTGCTCTCACCATGGACAATGTCACCGTGTGCACTGCCACCATGAGAACTGTCACCCTGTGAACTATCAACAGGGGCATTATCACCATACGCAATATCACCAAGGGTAATGTCACCGTGAGCACTCTCTCCACGAGCACTATCTCCATAGGCACTCTCACCATGGGCACTATAACTCAATTCACTATTTCCATGGGTACTCTCACCATGGGCACGCCACCATGTGCAATGTCAACACGGTGATTATCATCGTGAGCACTCTAAA
>NW_006781279.1:0-304 GCF_000442215.2 Lipotes vexillifer
CTTAAAGCGATGCCAGTTATATTGGATTAAGGTCCTTGTAAGTATGACTTCGTCTTAACTAATGGCACCTGCAAAGACCCTATTTCCAGAAAAGGTCACATCCTGAGGTTCTAGGGGTATGAACCTTTTGGGGGGATGCTATTTAACGTGATACACCCACGCATGTTATTTCTAGAAGAGCCTTCTGCCCTCCTGCTCTATCTGGGCTGATCATTCTCTAGACTTGCTCAACTCCCTTAATCTTCAGGCTGAGATTTCCTTCGTTTTCCTCCACGAATCCTATTCCTTGACTTCTTGTCTGCCT
>NW_006781280.1:0-227 GCF_000442215.2 Lipotes vexillifer
ATTTCGTTCCTTTTTATGGCCGAGTAATATTCCATTGTATATATGTACCACAACTTCTTTATCTATTCGTCTGTTAATGGGCATTTAGGTTGCTTACGTGACCTGGCTATTGTAAATAGTGCTGCATTGAACACTGCGGTGCATGTGTCTTTATAAATTATGGCTTTCTCTGGGTATATGCCCAGTAGTGGGATTGCTGGATCGTATGGTAATTCTATTTTTAGTTT
>NW_006781282.1:0-1428 GCF_000442215.2 Lipotes vexillifer
TGACTGATCCAAACAAAAGTGAGACATGGTTGTATCAGCGCATTTTAAAAGTAGTTAAAGTCCTGCTAAGTGTCTGAGCTCGCCCCGCCCAGGAGAGAGCGTGAACTCCGTGAGGGACACAGGAAAGGCTGAGTGAACCCTGCCTATGGTCCCTTACCTGGTGCACGGGTGTGTGAATTTCTGCGGAGAGCTCTTAATTTCTGTCGTTTCTGCTGACTTGACCCGGTGGTTGGCAAACGGTGACGTGTTCCGTACATTCAGGACATGATGGTGGTTACTAATAATCACTTTGTTTTGTACTGACAGCTCCACAGAGAATTTACTAGTGAATATCCATTTTACAGAAGAGAAACTGAGGCGTAGGAAGTGAAGTGACTGAGTAAGAGGAAGGACTCAGACAATTGGTGTTAGTAAATTACCCCTGCAAGGAGGCCGTTAGCCTGCGGTGGCTCTAGTGATGCGGCCGCCTACCAAATCTAAGCCTGTCAACGCGTCAGGGTGACGAACACCGCTGAGGACACCCGGGCACAAACCACCAACTAGGCGTTAAAGCCGTAGAAAATCACTCGTTTCCTTGCTTTGCTTCTGCCCTTTTCAAATCAACATCTCTGCAACTCCTATGGCTGGAGTGCTCCTCACCTCTTCCGCTTTGTGGTGCCTGAATTGAATATATTTTTGCGCACGTAAAGTGTTAAAATTTTAAATATGCCTCAGTTTGTCTTCTAAGATTGTCCGTAGAAGTTGGATTTGTGTGCAGTTTCTAGAGCAGTGGTCGTCCTCTGGTCAGGCCTTAGGCGTTACGTGTACAACGTTCCTCTTCTACCACCACCTTCTGGATGCCTCCACCCACTACCAGCTCCAGCGCATCAGATCCCCTAGATGTGGTCAGCAATGGCTTTCACATGCAGTGTGCTCACATTATAACATCGCAGACACTCCTCCGTCCTCCAGCCAGCGTGTGAGGTGAAACATTACCATTCCTGTTGAAGAGTCTCTGGGTGTGACCACTTTCCCAAACACAGCCACTCCCCAGCTGACCCTGGGTAACCTCCACATTGACTTGGTGGTCTTGACGAAATGGATGCAGAAGACAGCTTGAGTGTCAAACTGGAAACTGTTCTTTTCCTTTTCCTTTTCTTTTTATCTTTCCTATCAGGTCTTCTGCCCACTCCTGCCCCCCTTCTTTCAAACAGGAAAGACACTAACTAGCTGCTTTTTTGTGTTTTTGGTAAAGCAGCTATTGTTTTGCGTTTCTTGTTGTTCGGTGAACATGATTGTTTTTCCTGCCAAATGAGCTTCGGTGGTTGATGTAGGGGGTCTCTTGGGAGCTTAACTTTTTCCAGTTGAAGTGGAAAAGCTTTTTGATTGAATTGGCTTTTACCGGGTGCTTCAAGGTTTGCTCTTGTCTCTTTGAAGGGGGACTGAATA
>NW_006781283.1:0-2567 GCF_000442215.2 Lipotes vexillifer
CACGAACCCGCATCCCCTGCATCGGCAGGCGGACTCTCAACTACTGCGCCACCAGGGAAGTCCTTGAGTGCTTATTTTTTAATTCATAATTATGCCATGGTTTTTCACACAAAGAACTCAAGGCATTCTCCGGAATCCATAAGAAATGAATATATGTTCATTAGCTTACATCCAGTTATTTTAAACACAAAAAAATCTTAGTTTCTCTTGGTTTGTATTTTAATGATTTGCAGTCCTAGTGTGGTATATTTCATAGGTGGTCTTTAAGATACAGTCATTTATATTTTAATTATATATGAGTTTATGTAGAATAATAAAAAATGATAGGTATTTTTTGCAATGTAAATTTATGTTTGATGATCCTGACTCACAGCTGGGAAATGAAGTAATCTGGATCAGCAGATATACGAATTGATTAAATAATCTGTATTTCCTTAATTCTAATTATATTGGATGACATCTTTAAAATTAGTGGCTAATTTTTGGGAAAACATGAAATTTATTTTTTCAGCCTTTTCAACATGCATTGAATCACTGTTATCAAAATAATTTTATTTTAAATATGTTTGACTAGAATATTTTATCAAGCTTCTGCTTTTTCCTGAAGCTCTTCCCTCTATACATCACATGATATCACATCACCTTTCATCAGTCATGCAAAGCAGAAAATCTTCAAAATTCTAAGCATTTATCCCTCATGAGAGATGTTACCTCATGCTGTTGAATCCTTCCATGCAAATTAGGTTTATTCCTAGTTCTACATCAGCACTGAGAGAAATTAAAGAGAAGAAAGTACAAAACTTGCCAGCTGGAGATAGTCGTGTTAAATATTTTGCCCTTTTGTATTCTTGCATCTGTATACTTCCATCAAAAACAAAATAATCTTTGAAGTTTTGTGGAACTTCAAGAAGAAATTTTTTTAAAGGAGAAACAAAGTAATGTTTCCCTAAATTTAGAAGCAACTACAGCCAGATTATTATGGATAATTTTCATGCAGTACCCAGACAGGATGGCCATCTTCATCCAAAAGTATTTCTGTGGAGTGAAAGTACATTTTTCTCTTGGAATCTTTCAAGATAATTAATTTTCAGCGCACACAGATGATTTAGTGGACAACCTGGCCTTGTTAAACATGTATGCTGTTTCTGACCATCAACATTATAACTCATCAGACTTTTCAAAGCAAGAGCTGTTTAAATCAAAGGATTTTCATTACAGATCCCTGACTGCTGCTGGCTAGATGTCAGAGCTTGGAAGATACTCTCTAAGTAATTGTAAAGCACTGTTCTCCAATCAGCATACATTATTACAGAGCAAGAACTACACTGTCAGAATTTCTATTGAGGTTTTAACCCAGCCATTTGAACTTTGAGTCATACAAATGTAAACGTCTCTACTGGATTAAAGGAATGTTACCTTATTCCTTACATAATGATGTTCAGGACAAAAATACACTATTTTGAGTTCTTGAATTACACACTGAGGATAACTGTCATTGTTTTTGTGATAGGATTTAATATCCATAAAGTGTTTTATGTTAGCCTTCATATGCAGAGTATATAACTCTTAAAGGACAGAAGAAATTGGGGGACTTTGAATATGAGACTAAAGGAAGAGAAATACATTTGTAGTTTGGTTTGGTTAAGTCTTTTATTTATTTTTTTATTTTGTATTCTTTTTAAGGGAGTGGAAGATGAATTCAGTAAGAAGGGAGATATAGATATAAATATAGATAGGTATATATTTATATATATTTGTTTATATATCTATTTTTGCCTCCAACTTTTAAGAGTAGAAGTAGGAAATCACCATGGAATCTTCACCAACTTTCACACAAAGTTTTTATATTATTAGTAGCTGAAAAAGAAGAAAAGGCACCCTATGTTGAGATTTGGCTGTGTTAGAAATAGGGAGCAAAATGTTCTCTGAGACTATGCATCAGATTACTGTTAAAGCGGAAATAAAAGTTGAGGTTATCAAAATTGCTTTCAAGGACAAAATTCTATTATTCTTGTGAGAGAGCATATTTTAGTAAAAAGAGCATCAAAATAGGAACCTCCATTTTCACCCTTCTTAGGAAATAAACCAGGCAATCTGTCAGCCTCTGTATCCCTCAATTTCCATATTGTGAAATTATGGAATTGGGCTAAAGATTTTTAAAATTCCATCTGGTTTTAAATTTGATTTTTTTCTATGTGCTGGATGTTTTAAAATTAGCCAATATAAATAAAATGTGGATGTTTCAAGTAAAAACAATTTATTATAAAAATTATAATAATTTAAAAGCTATTTTAAATTCATATAAAGATTGAGGCTAATGAAGAATGTTAAATTACAAGACAGAAAAGCAATGATTAACATTACAAAAATAAATCTAAGTCATAAACATTATTGATTTTTATCCTCCCACATTTTTGGTTTTGATTGAATTGTAATTTCAGACTGTACTTTTAAGACTAAACATAAAAGAGCCTAATAGCTAGCAATAGATCGTTCCTAAAATTGGGCCAAATATAATTTCCTGCACATTTATAATCAAGCAATTCTTTTTTTTTTTTTTTTTTTGC
>NW_006781284.1:0-617 GCF_000442215.2 Lipotes vexillifer
TCTAAAATCCATTAACCTGTATTTTCCACTAAGAGCTTGAACGTTGTTTTGGGTTTTGTTTTTAATATTTGAGTCTTAGAACCATTTGAAGTTGATTTTTAAATTAAGACCCAATTTAATCTTTTTCTGTATGGATAACCATTTTTAACTGAACATTTCATCTTTTCGCATTGATCTGTGTTATGGACTGAATGTTTGTGCCCCACCACCTACCCTAGTTCATATATTGAAGCCCTAGGCCCCACTGTGATGGTGTTAGGAGGAGGGGCCTTTGGGCACTAATTAGGTTTAGATAAAGTCATGAGGGTGGAGCCCATGACGGGATTAGTGTCTTTATAAGAAGAGGAAGAAATATCAGAGCTTCTTCTTTACACAATGAATACATACATGGTGTATGTATACGTACATGATGTATGTATACGTACATGGTGTATGTATACGTACATGGTGTATGTGTACGTACATGGTGAGGAGGCTGCAGCCTGCAAGCCAGGAAGGAGACCATCATTAAGAAACCAACTGCTACCTAGAGAATGGACTTGAGGACACGGGGAAGGGAAGGGGAAGCTGGGACGAAGTGAGAGAGTGGCATGGACATATATACACTACCAAATGTA
>NW_006781286.1:0-20657 GCF_000442215.2 Lipotes vexillifer
GGAACATACATATTGATAATTACCTTAAATGTAAATGGATTAAGTGCTCCAACCAAAAGACATCACTGGCTGAATGGATACAAAAACAAGTCCCGTGTATATGTTATCTACAAGAGACCCACTTCAGACCTAGTGACACATACAGACTGAAAGGGAGGGGATGGAAAAAGATACTCAAGGCAAATGAAAATCAAAAGAAAGCTCGAGTAGCAATTCTCAGATCAGACAAAGTATACTTTAAAATAAAGACTATTACAAGAGACATAAAAGGACACTACACAATGATCAAGGGATCAATACAGGAAGAAGATATAACAATTGTAAATATTCATACACACAACATAGGAGGACCTCAATACATAAGGCAAATACTAAGGGCCATAAAAGGGGAAATAGACAGTGACACAATCATACTAGGGGCCTTTAACACCCCACTTTCACCAATGGACAGATTATCCAAAATGAAAATAAATAAGGAAACATAAGCTTTAAGTGATACATTAAACAAGATGCACTTAACAGATATTTATAGGACATTCTATCCAAAAACAACAGAATACACTTTCTTTACAAGTGCTCATGGAACAGTCTCCAGGATAGATCATATCTTGGGTAACAAATCAAGGCTTGGTATATTTAAGAAAATTGAAATCATATCAAATATCTTTTCTGACCACAATGCTATGAGACTAGATATCCATAAAAGGAAAAAAATCTGTAAAAAATACAAACACATGGAGGTTAAACAATACATTACTTAATATCCAAGAGATCACTGAAGCAATCAAAGATGAAATCAAAAACTACCAAGAAACAAATAACAATGAAAACACTATGACCCAAAACCTTTGGGATGCAGCAAAAGCAGTTCTAAGAGGGAAGTTTATAGCAATACAATCCTACCTTAAGATACAAGAAAAATCTCAAGTAAACAACCTAACCTTACACCTAAAGCAATTAGAGAAAAAAGAACAAAAATACCCCAGAGTTAGCAGAAGGAAAGAAATCATAAAGATCAGGTAAGAAATTAATGAAAAATAAATGAAGAAAACGATAACAAAGATCAATAAAACTAAAAGCTGGTTCTTTGAAAAGATACAGTAAATTGATAAACCATTAGCCAGACACATCAAGAAAAAAGGGAGAAGACTCAAATCAAAAGAATTAGAAATGAAAAAGGAGAAGTAACAACTGACACTGCAGAAATACAAAGGATCATGAGAGATTGCTGCAGGCAACTCTATGCCAATAAAATGGACCACCTGGAAGAAAAGGACAAATTCTTAGAAATGCGTAACCTTCTGAGACTGAACCAGGAAGAAATAGAAAATATGAACAGTCCAACCACAAGCACTGAAATTGAAACTGTGATTAAAAAATCTTCCAACAAACAAAAGCCCAGGACCAGATGGCTTCACAGCCGAATTCTATCAAACATTTAGAGAAGAGCTAACACCTATCCTTCTCAAACTCTTCCAAAATATAGCAAAGGGAGGAACACTCCCCAACTCATTCTACAAGGCCACCATCACCCTGATACCAAAACCACACAAAGATGTCACAAAGAAAGAAAACTACAGGCCAATATCACTGATGAACATAGATGCAAAAATCCTCAACAAAATACTAGCAAACACAATGCAACAGCACAGTAAACGGATCGTACACCATGATCAAGTGGGGTTTATTACAGGAATGCAAGCATTCTTCAGTATACGCAAATCAATCAACATGATACACCGTATTAACAAACTGGAGGAGAAAAAACATATGATCATCTCAATAGATGCAGAGAAAGCTTTTGACAAAATTCAACACCCATTTATGATAAAAACCCGGCAGAAAGTAGGCATAGAGGGAACTTTCCTCAACAGAATAAAGGCCAGATATGACAAACCCACAGCCAACATTGTCCTCAATGGTGAAAAACGGAAACCATTTCCACTAAGATCAGGAACAAGACAAGGTTGCCCACTCTCACCACTATTGTTCAACATAGTTTTGGAAGTTTCAGCCACAGCAGAGAAGAAAAAGAAATAAAAGGAATCCAAATCGGAAAAGAAGAAGTAAAGCTGTCACTGTTTGTAGATGACATGATACTATACAAAGAGAATCCTAAAGATTCTACCAGAAAACTACTAGAGCTAATCAATGAATTTGGTAAAATAGCGGGATACAAAATTAATGCACAGAAATCTCTAGCATTCCTATATATTAATGATGAAAAATCTGAAAGTGAAATTAAGGAAACACTCCCATTTACCACTGCAACAAAAAGAATATAATATCTAGGAATAAACCTACCTAAGGAGACAAAAGACCTGTATGCAGAAAATTATAAACACTGATGAAAGAAATTAAAGATGGTACAAAAAGATGGAGAGATATACCATGTTCTTGGATTGGAAGAATGAACATTGTAAAAATGTCTCTACTACCCAACACAATCTACAGATTGAATGCAATCTCTATCAAACTACCACTGGCATTTTTCACAGAAACAGAACAAAAAATTTCACAATTTGTATGGAAACACAAAAGACCCCAAATAGCCAAAGCAATCTTGAAAATGAGAAAGGGAGCTGGAGGAATCAGGATTCCTGACTTCAGACTATACTACAAAGCTACAGTAATCAAGACAGTACAGTCCTGGCAAAAAACCAGAAATATGGATCAATGGAAAAGGATAGAAAGCCCAGAGATAAACCCACGCACATATGTTCACCTTAACATTGACAAAGGAGGCAAGTATATACAGTGGAGAAAAGACAGCCTCTTCAATAAGTGGTGCTGGGAAAATTGGACAGGTACATGTAAAAGTATGAGATTAGAACAGTTCCTAGCACCATACACAAAAATAAACTCAAAATGGATTTAAGCCCTAAATGTAAGGCCAGACAGTATCAAACTGTTAGAGGAAAACATAAGCAGAACACTCTATGACATAAATCACAGGAAGATCCTTTTTGACTCACCTCCTAGAGAAATGGAAATAAAAACAGAAATAAACAAATGGGACCTAATGAAACTTAAAAACTTTGTCACAGCAAAGGAAACCATAAACAAGATGAAAAGACAACCCTCAGAATGGGAGAAAATATTTGCAAATGAGGCAACTAACAAAGGATTAATCTCCAAAGTTTACAGGCAGTTCATGCAGCTCAATATCAAGAAAATAAACAACCCAATCCAAAAATCGGCAGAAGACCTAAATAGACATTTTTCCAAAGAAGATATAAGATTGCCAATAAACACATGAAAGGATGCTCAACATCATTAATCAGTAGAGAAATGCACATCAAAACTACAATGAGATATCATCTCACACCGGTCGGAATGGGCATCATCAAAAAATCTACAAACAATGAATGCTGGGGAGGGTGTGGAGAAAAGGGAACCCTCTTGCACTGTTTTTGGGAATGTATGTTGATACAGCCACTATGGAGAACAGTATGGAGGTTCCTAAATAATTAAAAATAGAACTACCCTACGAACCCACGAAATCTACCCAGCAATCTCACTACTGAGTATATTCCCTGAGAAAACCATAATTCAAAAAGAATCATGTACCAAAATATTCAATGCAGCTGTATTTACAATAGCCAGGACATGGAAGCAACCTAAGTGTCCATCAACAGATGAATGGATAAAGAAGATGTGGCACATATATACAATGGAATATTCCTCAGCCATAAAAAGAAACAAAATTGAGTTATTTGTAGTGAGGTGGATGGACCTAGAACCTGTCATACAGAGTGAAATAAGTCAGAAAGAGAAAAACAAATACCGTATGCTAACACATATATATGGAATCTAAGAAAAAAAAGAATAAGGTCATGAAGAACCTAGGGGCAAGACAGGAAGAAAGACACAGACCTACTAGAGAATGGACTTGAGGATAATAGGGAGGGGGAATGGTAAGCTGGGACAAAGTGAGAGAGTGGCATAGACATACCTACACTACCACACATAAAATAGATAGCTAGTAGGAAGCAGCCACATAGCACAGGGAGATCTTGGTGCTTTGAGACCACTTAGAGGGGTGGGATAGGGAGGGTGGGAGGGCGCGAGATGGAAGAGGGAAGAGATATAGGAACATATGTATAACTGACTCACTTTGTTATAAAGCAGAAACTAACACACAATTGGAAAGCAATTTTACTCCAATAAAGGTGTTAAGAAAAATGAATGTGAGTAGTATAGAAAAATGAGTGCATTATAGATAGAAACTATTAGTATGGTTTTGTGAAACTTTTGATTCAGTTATGTAATGTGTGTGTTTGTGTGTGTGTGTGTGTGTGTGTGTGTGTGTGTGTGTTTTCATGTTGTTTTCTTTCCTGTTGGATATACCTGGGTAAAACATGAGTAATTCAAAACTGAGAGTTTTGCATGCTAAGTATCAATGTACTGACTGAATAGAGCACGTCACTTCCTACTGCCTAAGATGGTACCAAGGGGGCCTTCCCACCTTGAGAAAGACAAAGAAATACAGTCACCATGAAAAGAAGTCAGGGTCTTCTTTTACTTTTATTTATTTTTTTTTTGCGGTACGCGGACCTCTCACTGTTGTGGCCTCTCCCATTGCGGAGCACAGGCTCCGGACACACAGGCTCAGTGGCCATGGATCACGGGCCCAGCCGCTCCATGGCATGTGGGATCTTCCCGGTCCGGGGCACCAACCTGTGTCCCCTGCATCGGCAGGCGGACTCTCAACCACTGCGCCACCAGGGAAGCCCCAGGGTCTTCTTTCAAATGGGGACCTATTGACCTGGAAAACCACTACATCAAAACTGAAATAAAAAGTGTACTGGATCTTTATTTATTTATTTTATAAATTTATTTTATTTTATTTTTTGGGGGCTACATTGTGTCTTCTTTGTTGCACATGGGCTTTCTCTAACTGTGGCGAGCAGGGGCTACACTTCGTTGCAGTGCATGGGCTTCTCATTGCAGTGGTTTCTCTTGTGGAGCACGGGCTCTAGGCACACAGGCTTCAGTAGTTGTGGCATGCGGGCTCAGTACTTGTGGCTTATGGGCTCTAGAGCACAGGCTCATTAGTTGTGGTGCACGGGCTTAGTTGCTCTGTGGCATGTGGGATCTTCCCAGATCAGGGCTCGAACATGTGTCTCCTGCATTGGCAGGCAGATTCTTAACCACTGCACTACCAGGGAAGCCCCTGCACTGGATCTTTAAAAAATAAGAAAGAAAAATCAACTGAAGCAGTTCCTGAAAGGATTAAATCCCCAAATGGCCAGAGAGAATGGATTGACCCCCAAACTCAGGGAATGAAGAGAATGCAAACTATGATCAAGCAGGACCAAACCTCCAGACACAGATGTATGAGGTTTCCAGATAAACAAGGTTGCACGGGCGACAGGCTCCAACAACTGCCCATCCAGTAGCCAAAGCTCAGCCAACAGGACTCAGGGAGGGAGAGGGCCCGTGGTTACTGTCCATGGTGCTGAACCACAAGCCCTCTCCAGGACCCAGGCATTTGTCTTAACCTGGAGATACAGGACTGGTCTCCCTCCTGACACCGCCAAGAGAGGAAAGAGGTGGTGAAGGGAAATAAGGGAGGAAGAAGAGCTGGGGAGACAAACAGATACTGCAGGAGGGGTGGTGAGGGAGAAGGGAGGCATGTTTTGACACCATTTACAAAGAATGGATATATCAAGAGAGACATTAGGGCTTCCCTGGTGGGGCAGTGGTTGAGAGTCCGCCTGCCGATGCAGGGGACATGGGTTCATGCCCCAGTCCAGGCACATGCCACGGAGCGGCTGGGCCCGTGAGCCATGGCCACTGGGCCTGCGCATCCAGAGCCTGTGCTCCACAACGGGAGATGCCACAACAGCAAGAGGCCCGCGTACTGAAAAAAAAAAAAAGAGAGAGAGAGACTTTCACCTCTTGGGAAGTCCACTGCTGGGCATAGATCCATTAGAAAACTCAGCCCCAGCACCTCTCAGCAATCACAGGCTGCCTTGTGAAATTCCCAAGCATCTTTCTCACAAATGGGTGTCTCCTGGGCAAGGTTGTCAACCAAGTTTATGGCAACTCCAGACATGGCGGGTGAGCCAGCCATCTCTGGGATGTTTGCTGGAACCCTGGGCTTAAGAGGTGGAGGAGGCTGGTGTAGAGGATTTCCAAAAAACAGACAGACTAGACAGTGACTGGAGACCCCAGAGATTTTGGAGATTCCTGGGAATGAGCTTAGAGTTTGCAAGGAGAAAAAGGAGACAAAGCAACCCTATACTTGGTTACTTAGCATCCATTACGTCTGTCCAGAGTCCCTGGATCGGGGGTGGGGGTGGGTGGGGTCTCTTCCCCAGAGAAGGGCTTTCAGCAAGACCCTCCCTTCCTGCATTTGGACCTAGAAAAATCACCTGGTTAGTTAGCACTGTGGGGGAAGGTAGGTAGAAAGAGGAAATGAGAAGAAACTAAAAGGACCCCTCATTCATCATTTGTCGTGAAGCCAATTTGGAATGCTTCTTTCATGCCAGTAGCTCAGGTCATGTTTAGAAAAGGACTTTGGAGAAAAAGACTCTCAGGGTAGGTCTGATGTTTGAGAGGGAAAGGCACTGCCATTTGGGCTGTAGTTTTTCAAACCCTTGACACCAAGGGACAAATGTCACCTTACAGAAATCAGAGCTCGAATGAAAAGGAACCAGAAAAATGTATACAAGTGTGACAATTAGAATTTTTTAAAAGCTTGGGGTAGGGATAAGATAACCTAAGATGATTGGATACATCGGATACTTGGGCACGTGCGTGTGTGTGCGTGTGTGTGTGTGTTTGTACTTGGTTAAAATGTAAAATGTATTTCCTGTTGTGGGTTGCAGTCTGTATTAGTTTTCTATTGCTATCTAAAAAGTACCACAAACTTAGTGGCTTAAAACAAAGCACACATTTATTACTTTATAGTATCTGTGGATCAGAAGTCCACAGAGGTATAGCTCAGTTAGGTCCTATTCTTAGGGTCTCAAAAGGCTGCACTCAAAGCATTGGCTAGGGCTTCAGTTTCATCTGAGGCTGAACTGGGGTCGGATCCATTCTCAAGTTCACTCACGTTGTTGTCAGAATTACTTTCTTACAGCTGAAGGACTGATGGCTTCTGTTTCTTGTTAATTGTAGTCCAGAGATCACTCTTACCCCATAGAGGCCACCCTCAGTTCCTTGCTGTGTGGGAGTCACCAACATGGCCACTTGCTTCCTCAAAGCAGTAGAGACTCCCGCAAGATAAGTGCTACAATTTTACATATGTAATGACATTAATCCCATGACCTTTGCTGTACTCTATTGTTTAAAATCACAGATCCCGTCCACACTCAAGTGAAGGGGACTACACAAACGTCTGAAAATCAGCAGGTGGAGACCATGGGTGGGCTATCCTAGAGTTTGTCCACTACATAGTCAGAAAAGTTTGAAACGATTCCCCAGAGAAACTCTTGGACATATGTACTAAGAGAAATGGAACATCACTATTTGTAAAAGCTAAAACTTTAAAAAAACTCAACTGTTCACTGAAGGACTGAATATAAAAATGTATTCATAGATTGGAATATTTTTCAGCAGTGAAAATGAATGAACTACAGTTACAAGAAGCAATATAAATAAATCTTTGGGGCATGATATTGAGCAAGAAAAGCAGCTCTCCCAAAATATCTATACCATGATTCCATTTATATAAAGTTTGTAAACATGCGAAAACAAAAATTGTATGCTTTAAATATACTATATATGTGGGGGAAAACATAAAGGAAGGCAAGGAAATGATAAGCACAAAATTCAGGCTATTGGTTACCTCTGAGGAGGGAAGAAGGGAATGAAATCTGTCAGAGACTCCTGAGTTTTAAAGTGGGTAGAGAAAATGAGGGTATTTGAGGGGTATGTGATTCTTTCTTTCTTACATATATTTTATTTTAAAACCCCTTATGTAATTATTCAATATTTAATGAAAACAATTTTTAAAACCCAAGTTCCAATTTGTTAACACAGCTGACAATTTTTCTGGTAAAGTTTCTTTTTTGCTTTGAATGTAAGAGGATTAAAATTTTTCACAGAATGTTTTTTATTATTTCTTTTTGTGCATTTTCTAGAACTCCATCTAAGAGAGGCCAAAGAAACATACCTTTTCGTCACTATCTAAAGTTGACGTTTAAGTATTTCAACCCTAGAATAAAGAGAAATAAAATCTGCATTTCTGGAGGATAAAGGAAATATCTCCCATTCTTTTCTTAAATCTCTACGTTCTCTGTATTTCCTGAGGTTACCAACAAGGCCCTTATTGAGCTGCTCATGTTTTAGACAGTTTTGCTAACAGTTACATGAAATGGCTTAGCAGCATAAGTAGAATAATCATATATGTAAAAATTCATCAGCTCTGTGCTCATAGGAGATTTGTGCAATGGCAGAGAAGTACTTGAAATATATGTGAATTGAAATCCAGAGATTTACATATAAAATGACAAGATCATGAAAATGCACCAATCTGGAAGATTAACATTATGCTTTACAATGAAAGCAAAAGTATCACGAATATTATGTGTATTATCAGCTGGGTACTCAAAACTGTGGTCAATCAGAGCATGAAAATGGAGAAAGCATTTTCCTGTTGAGTAGTCTTGAAATTGATTTTTAATTATTTTATTCTATGCTTCAGATAATGAAATAATCCTGTTTATTAGTGTTAGCTATAGTATTGTAAAAATATAGAATGGTCCTTGGAAAGAGAATTGAATCATGGAATCTTTTATCAAATGAAAAAGCAAACAAATAACTTTGTCCAAAAGCTATTTTTGTGATTCCAGTATACCGTCTGTGGAGGAAAGAGTTGACATAGCAGGCCTGAGACTGCTATCTTTAGAAAAGCCTAGTTGCAAGATTGGATTTTGGCTTGTGTCTGGGAACTTGGATCTGGGACCACTACTCCCTAACTGATAAGGGTGGCTTATTGTGCCTAAACTGTACAATGGGCTGAATCCTGCTTTCCTTCTGGAGGTGGGAAATCTTCATACATGCTAGACAGTGGGTGACTACATGATCAGCCCCAATAGAAAACTGTGGCACTGAATCTTTAATGAGTTTCCATGGTAGATACCTCACATGTGTTGTCACATTCAGTGCTAGGGTAATCAAGCACCTCCTGTGTGACTCCACTTAGACAGAACTCTTGGAAGTTTGTGCCTGGTTTCCTCTGGATTTTGCCCCATGCAGTTTTCCCCTTTGCTGATTTTGTTTTTTATGATTTTGCTGTGATAAATCTCAGCCATGAATACGATTATATTTTGAGTCTTGAGTCCTTCTAGCTAATAACTTAAACCTGAGGGTGGTTTTCCAGAGCCCCCTGCCCGTTATGCTATTTTTATATTCTGAAACCCTGGTGTTTTTGTTAGCATGTTAAAAAATATATGAGTTTTGGGGCTTCCCTGGTGGTGCAGTGGTTGGGGGTCCGCCTGTCAATGCAGGGGACATGGGTTGGTGCCCCAGTCCGGGAGGATCCCACATGCCACGGAGCAGCTGGGCCCGTGAGCCATGGCCACTGAGCCTGCGCGTCTGGAGCCTGTGCTCTGCAATGGGAGAGGCCACAGCAGTGAGAGGCCCGCGTACCACAAAAGAACAACAAAACAACAACAACAACAAAAATATGAGTTTTGAATCATTTACATATTGAGATGTATCCAGAGAGATAATTATATGCTATATTAATATTTTGAATCAAACAAAAGTGAACTGAATTAGGAAGTGTTCAGCCATATTTCTCCCTTTTTAAAAGCTTTACAAAATATTTTGTTTTAAATTCCCTGGTTACTAAAGAGGCTGACAATCTTATGTTTATTAGCTAGCTATATTTCCCCAGAGCTCAGAAATTGGGGTGGTGGTGGTGAAAAGACTTAGGTACACGAAAACAGGAGGAGGATGTGGTAAAGAGTTTAGGACAAAAAAAAAGACCAGAAAAGTTCCCAGGCTCAAACACCAAACCTTATCTTAAAGCCTAATCACTACATTTTTACCCTCAGACCCAGAATCTCTCCGTTTTCTAGCCTCCTTATCTCTGAAGTAGGAATAAGAATGGTACTAATCTTATAAGATTTTTAAGGTGCTTAAATAAATTAACACGTGTAAAGTGCTCAGCATATACCTGGCATATAAGTTCTTAGTAAATGGTTATTATTATCATTATTACTGTTATTGCTGTCTATTTCTGATGTCTCTAACTAAGGCTAGACCCTCATCATCTTATGTTTGGATTACTGCAATAGCCTCCTTCTGACTTTCACCTCTTTGGTCCATCACTGCCACAATAATCATTCTCACTTCCTTTTTTCAGAACACCCAGAAACTCATTTCCTACTACATCAAGTGAAACAACCACCTGCCTGGCTTTCAAGGCACCTATTTTACCTTACAATCTTATTTCTCTCCATTTTTCAACATCAGTGATTCTGTATTCCTCTACATCACTGGTTCTCAAACTTGAGCATGCGTCAAAATCAATGGGATGGCTTGTTAATATGCAGATTTTGGGGGGCCCCACCCCTAGAGTTTCTGATTAAGTAAGTCTGAGTAAGGCTCAATATATGCATTTCTAACAAGTTCCCAGGCGATGCTGATGCTGCTGGTTTGGGGACCACTGTTTGAGAACCACTGCCTTACATGATCTCTCTACTTAGTTTTCAGTCTTTTTGCATTCTGTCAGTCCCATTAATTTATTCTTTTCTTCTTATGTCCATCCATTCTATTTTCCTTGCCTGGAATGTTCTCTCCTCCACTCTCATCCTGGTCTTAAGAGCTTATCCAGTCCAGTTCAAGACTCCATTGATCTCTCTGTTCTTTGGACTAGTATTGCTCAGTATAATCCATATTACACAGTTTTAATCCTTTATCTTATGCTAGTTGCTCTTATTTCATTCCTGTGACCATTATGTCCAATAATGT
The DNA here is from genome assembly GCF_000442215.2 of Lipotes vexillifer. Taxonomy (NCBI): domain Eukaryota; kingdom Metazoa; phylum Chordata; class Mammalia; order Artiodactyla; family Lipotidae; genus Lipotes; species Lipotes vexillifer. The sequence goes on from NW_006781286.1 coordinate 10,933, forward strand.
AAATATTTTATGGCAGGAATTATACTGTATTTCTGCATCTCCCAAAGACAGAGCTTAGCACAAGACTAAACACATATAAGGTGTTTAATAATTACTTAACTGATTGATTTATGTGGTTGGTTCATAAATTCTGATTGTGAGATCATATGCTTTTCATTCTGTCCATAACTAGGCACCAATGAAGGTAAACATCTCAGAGGTCCAATTTCTGCTTGCAGCCTTACATGCAGAAACCCACAACAACTCTCACACCTGCAGAGTGAATTTTGCCTGTCACATCTTCCCAACTTTGTGTCTGTCTTAATGCACTCAGAATTACAGGGCAATGATTATTACAGAGACATTATATAGAAAAATGTGCATGATTGCAGTCTTATACTTAAGGGCAAATGGTAGCTGATTGTTTCATTCTGCCTTAGAGTGAGGAAGCATGCAGTAAAAAACAATTTGATGCTTGTTGCCACTTCTGAAGGCTTCAAATGCTTCCAATGTTTATGACTCTGGCAGACAGTCAAGAGACATACAGCATTTTATTTTTCTCCTTATAAGATGGGTTGCAGGGGCTTCCCTGGTGGCACAGTGGTTGAGAGTCCGCCTGCCGATGCAGGGGACACGGGTTTGTGCCCCAGTACGGGAAGATCCCACATGCTGCGGAGCGGCTAGGCCCGTGAGCCATGGCCGCTGAGCCTGCGCGTCTGGAGCCTGTGCTCTGCAACAGGAGAGACCACAGCGAGAGGCCCGCGTACCGCAAAAAAAAAAAAAAGAAAAAAAAAAAGATGGGTTGCAAATTTCTTTCTTTAGTCTATGTTGCTTTATTGAGCAGAAGATGTAGCTACCTTTTCAGGTTCAGACAAGAAAAGACCTTGCTGAAGTTTATAGTTGCTTGGGGCTGTGGTTTTTACAAAATGTCATTCAATGTAAAATTAAAAAATATGTAAGTCAATCACGAAGCTCAACAATTTGCTTTTATATTTGACTGTCAGAAATGTTATAATACTCAACAGTGACTAAAGAAGGTGTAGCAATACCCCCATTCAATGCGTTCTCAATGATTTCTGGATGATTTCCATACAATAATGTGGTTCCCCATTATCACAATGAGCCAGTGAAGCAATACCACTTTATCCCTCTGTTTTAGATACTAGAAAATTATGAATTTCATTGGCATTTATTTACTTGTTAAGTTTGAAAACATCAGGTGTAAAAAATGCCTTGGAGTACATTACATATATAAGTAATTTCAGTATCTTTAAAAACAACAGTGGCATGAAAATAGGAACCACTGCTGCTTTGTTTGTTCTTCTTAAAACTTTGGCTTTGTAGTAACTTAAAATAAGGGCTTTCTTCTACACTGTTCCCTAAAAACCTGATTATCAGCTCATGGGTCAAGGGATAGCAAAAGGCAGTGTCACAATATAAATAGTTCGCAACAAATATTTATATTTGTCAATGTAGTCATGCCCAGCAGGTCATCTGCAACCCCAGTCCATGAATACAGTATTAAAAGGTTCTAGTATTGCTCTGTGGCTGCCTGTCTGGAACTGGAAGAATTGAGGAAGAGGGTTCTCCTCAGTTTGAAGCCACCTTGGAAGACTCAGTCCAGTACCATAGCTCAGAAAATCATATGGATTTATGAGTTATGTGTCCAAGTATACCTAGGTAAACTTAAATGTAGTCTTACAATCTGTCAAATAATATTTATAATATAAAAGTGATATCTTATAAGAAGAAAGAGGAGAGATTGGTTCAAGATGGTGGAGTAGGACATGTGTTCACTCCCTCTTGAGAGAGCACCAGAATCACAGCTAACTGCTGAACAACCATTGACAGGAAAACACTGGAACTCACCAAAGAAAGATATCCCACATCCAAAGACAAACGAGAAACTGCAGTGAGATGGACTTTGACAAGACTGGGGGAAACAGAGACTCCACAGTTGGAGGGCACACACAAAGTAGTGTGCACATCAGGACCCAGGGGAAAGAAGTGACCCCATAGGAGACTGAACCAGACTTACCTGCTAGTGTTGGAGGGTCTCCTGTGGCGGCAGGGGTGGCTGTGGTTTGCTGTGGGGACAAGGGCACTGGTAGCAGAAGTTCTGGGAAGTACTCTTTGGCATGAGTCCTCCCAGAGTCCACCATTAGCCATGCCAAAGAGCCTGTAGCCTCCAGTGCTGGGTCTCATCAGGCAGAACAATCAACAGGGAGGGAACTCAGCCCCACCCATCAGCAGACAAGCAGATTAGAGTTTTACTGAGCTCTGCCCACCAGAGTGACACCCAGCTCTACCCACCACCAGTCCCTCTGATCAGGAAGCTTGCACAAGCCTCTTAGATAACTTCATCCACCAGAGGGCAGACAGCAGAAGCAAGAAGTACAACGTTGCAGCCTGTGGAAAGAAAACCACATTCACAGAAAGACAGACAAAATAAAAAGGCAGAGAACTCTGTCCCAGATAAATGAACAAGATAAAACCCCCCCAAAACAATTAAATGAGGTGGATATAGGCAAACTTCCAAAAAAAATTGAGAATAATGATAGTGGGATGATCCAGAGCCCCAGAAAAAGAATGGAGGAAAGATTAAGAAGATACAAGAAATGTTTAACAAAGACCTAGAAGAATTAAAGAACAAATACCTAGAAGAATTCAAGAACAAACAAACAGAGATGAACAATACAATAACTGAAATGAAAACTACACTAGAAGGAATCAATAGCACAATAACTGAGGCAGAAGAATGGATAAGTGACCTGGAAGACAGAATGGTGGAATTCAGTTATAGTACAGAGTAAAGAAAAAAGAATCAAAATAAATGAAGACAGCCTAAGACACCTCTGGGACAACATTAAATGCAACAACATTCACACTATAGGGGTCACAGAAGGAGAAGAGAGAGAAAGGACCCGAGAAAATATTTGAAGAGATTATAGTTGAAAACTTCCCTAACATGGGAAAGAAAATAGCCACCCAAGTCCAGGAAGTGCAGAGAGTCCCAACAGGATAAACCCAAGGAGAAACATGGCGAGACACATAGTAATCAAACTGACAAAAATTAAAGACAAAGAAAAATTACTAAAAGCAACAAGGGAAAAACAACCAATAACATACAGGGGAACTCCCATAAGGTAAAGAGTTGATTTCTCAGTAGAAACTCTACAAGCCAGAAGGGAGTGGCAAAATATATTTAAAGTGATGAAAAGGAAGAACCTACAACCAAGATTACTCTACCGCACAATGATCTCATTCAGATTTGATGGAAAAATCAAAAGCTTTACAGACAAGCAAAAGATAACACAATTCAGCACCACCAGACCAGCTTTACAACAAATGCTAAAGGAACGTCTCTAAGTGGGAAACACAAGAGAAGAAAAGGACCTACAAAAACAAACCCATAAAAATTAAGAAAATGGTAATAGGAACATACATATCGATAATTACCTTAAATGTGAATGGATTAAATGCTCCAACCAAAAGACACAGGATTGCTGAATGGACACAGAAACAAGACCCATATACATGCTGTCTACAAGAGACCCACTTCAGATCTAGGGACACATACAGACTGAAAGTGAGGGGATGGAAAAAATTATACCATGCAACTGGAAATAGAAAGAAAGCTGGAGTAGCAATACTCCTACCAGATAAAATAGACTTTAAAACAAAGAATATTACAAGAGACAAGGAAGGACACTACAAAATGATCATGGGATCAATCCAAGAAGAAGATATAACAATTATAAATATATATTCACCCAACATAGGAGCATATCAATACATAAGGAAAATGCTAACAGCTAAAAAAGAGGAAATCGACAGTAACACAAAAATAGTGGGTGACATTAACACCAATGGACAGATCATTCAGACAGAAAATTGATAAAGAAGCACAACATTTAAATGACATCATGAAAACATGATGACCCAAAACCTTTGGGAAGCAGCAAAAGCAGTTCTAAGAGGAAAGTTTATAGCAACACAATCCTACCTCAAGAAACAAGAAACATCTTAAATAAACAATCTAACCTTACACCTAAAACAATTATGGAAAGAAGAATTAAAAGAAACCTAAAGGTAGCAGAAGGAAAGAAATCATAAAGGTCATAATAGAAATAAATGAAAAAGAAATGAAGGAAATGACAGCAAAGATCAATAAAACTAAAAGCTGGTTCTTTGAGAAGTTAAACAAAATTGATAAACCATTAGCCAGACTCATCAAGAAAAAAAGGGAGAAGACTCAAATCAAGAGAATTAGACATTAAAAAGTAGAGGCAACAACGGGCACTGCAGAAATACAAAGTATAATGAGAGATTACTACAAGCAACTCTATGCAAATAAAATGGACAACCTGGAAGAAATGGAGAAATTCTTAGAAATGCACAACCTTCCAAGACTGAACCAGGAAGAAATACAAAATATAAACAGACCAATCACACTGATATTGAGACTGTGATTAAAAATCTTCCAACAAACAAAAGCCCAGGACCAGATGGTTTCATAGAAAATTCTATTAAACATTTAGAGAAGAGCTAACACCTATTTTTCTCAAACTCTTGCAAAATATGGCAGAGGGAGGAACACTCCCAAACATATTCTATGAGGCCACCACCACCCTGATATCAAAACCAGACAGAGAGGTCAAAAAAAAAGAAACTACAGGCCAAAATCATGGATGAACATTGATTAAAATCCTCAAATAAATACTAGCAAACAGAATCCAGCAGCACATTAAAAGGATCATACACCATGATCAAGTGGGGTTTATCCCACGAATGCAAGGATTCCTCAATATGCAAAAACCAATCAATGTGATACATCATATTAACACACTGAAGGATAAAAACCATATGATCATTGCAATAGATGAAGAAAATGCTTTCAAAAAATTCAAATCCCATTTATTATAAAAACTCTCCAGAATGTAGACATAGAGGGAACTTACCTCAACATAATAAAGGCCATATGTGTCATACCGACAGCCAACATCGTTCTCAGTGGTGCAAAAATGAAACCATTTCCACTAAGATCAGAAACAAGACAAGGTTGCCCACTCTCACCACTATTATTCAACATAGTTTTGGAAGTTTTAGCCACAGCAATCAGAGATGAAAAAGGAATACAAATCAGGAAAGAAGTAAAGCTGTCACTGTTTGCAGTTGACATGATACTGTACATAGAGAATCCTAAAGATGGTACCAGAAAACTACTGGAGCTAATCAATGAATTTGGTAAAGTAGCAGGATACAAAATTAATGCACAGAAATCTCTGGCATTCCTATACACTAATGATGAAAAATATGAAAGAGTAATTAAGGAAACACTCCCATTTATCATTGCAACAAAAAGAATAAAATACCTAGCAAAAAACCTACATAAGGAGACAAAAGACCTGTATGCAGAAAACTATAAGACACTGATGAAAGAAATTAAAATGATACAAACAGATGGAGAGCTATACCATGTTCTTGACTGGAAGAATCAACATTGTGAAAATGATTATACTACCAAAAGCAATCTACAGATTCAATGCAATCCCTATCAAATTACCACTGGCATTTTTCACAGAACTACAACAAAAATTTCACAATTTGTATGGAAACACAAAAGACCCCAAATAACAAAAGCAATCTTGAGAAAGAAAAACAGAGCTGGAGGAATCAGGCTCCCTGACTTCAGACTATACTACAAAGCTACAGTAATCAAGGCAGTATGGTACTGGCACAAAAACAGAAATAAAGAAAAACAGAGCTGGAGGAATCAGGCTCCCTGACTTCAGACTATACTACAAAGCTACAGTAATCAAGGCAGTATGGTACTAGCACAAAAACAGAAATATAGATCAATGGAACAGAATAGAAACCCCAGAGCCAAACCCACGCACATATGGTCCTCCTATTTTTGATAAAGCAAGCAAGAATATACAATGGAGAAAAGTCAGCCTCTTCAATAAGTGGTGCTGGGAAAACTGTACAGCTACATGTAAAGGAATGAAATTAGAACACTCCTAAAACCATACACAAAAATAAACTCAGACTGAATTAACAAACTAACTGTAAGGCCAACAAATCTTAGAGGAGAACATAGGCAGAACACTCTATGACATAAATCACAGCAAGATCCTTTTTGACCCACCTCCTAGAGAAAAGGAAATAAAAAGAAAAATAAACAAATGGGACCTAATGAAACTTAAATGCTTTTGCACAGCAAAGAAAACCATAAATAAGATGAAAAGACAACCCTCAGAATGGGAGAAAATATTTGCAAATGAAGCAACTGAGAAAGGATAAATCTCCAAAACATACAGGCAACCCATGCAGCTCAATATCAAAAAAACGAAACAAACCCAATCCACAAATGGGCAGAAGACCTAAATAGACATTTCACAGATGAAGATATACAGATTGTCAACAAACACATTAAAGAATGCTCAACATCACTAATCATTAGAGAAATGCAAATCAAAACTACAATGTAGTATCCTCGTACACTGTTCAGAATGGCCATCATCAAAAAAATCTACAAACAATAAATGCTGGAGAGGGTGTGGAGAAAAGGGAACCCTCTTGCACTGTTGCTGGGAATGTAAATTGATGCAGCCACTATGGAGAACAGTATGGATGTTCCTTAAAACCTAAAAATACAACTACCATATGATCTAGCAATCCCGCTACTGGGCATATACCCTGAGAAAACCATAATTCAAAAAGAGTCATGTACCACAATATTCATCGCAGCACTATTTACAATAGCCAGGACATGGCAGCAACTTAAGTGTCCATCAACAGATGAATGGAGAAAGAAGATGTGGCACAAATATACAGTTGAATATTACTCATCCATAAAAAGAAACAAAACTGAGTTATTTGTAGTGAGGTGGATGGACCTAGAATCTGTCATACAGAGTGAAATAAGTCAGAAAGAGAAAAACAAATATCACATGCTAACACGTATATATGGAATGTAAAAAAAATGGTCTGAAGAATGTAGGGGCAGGACAGGAATAAAGACGTAGATGTAGAGAATGGACTTGAGGACACGGGGATGGGGTAGGGTAAGCTGAGATGAAGTGAGAGAGTGGCGTTGATATATATACACTACCAAATGTCAAATAGATAGCTAGTGGGAAGCAGCCGCATAGCACAGGGAGATCAGCTTGGTGCTTTGTGACCACCTAGAGGGATGGGATAGTGAGGGTGGGAGGGAGATGCAAGAGGTAGGGGATATGGGGATATATGTATACGTATAGCTGATTCACTTTCTCATACAGCAGCAAATAACACAACAATGTAAAGCAATTATACTCCAATAGAAATGTTAAAAAATTAAAATATTAAAAAAAGCAAAACAAAGAATAACAATATTAATTCTTCCAAAAAAAAAAAAAAAAGAAATATTTTTCTGGGGCTTCCCTGGTGGCGCAGTGGTTAAGAATCCACCTGCCAATGCAGGGGACATGGGTTTGAGCCCTGGTCCGGAAAGATCCCACATGCCGCGGAGCAACTAGCCTGTGTGCCACAACTACTGAGACTGTGCTGTAGAGCCCATGAGCCACAACTAGAGAAAGCCGGTATACAGCAACAAAGAGCCAACGCAGCATAAATAAATAAATAAATAAATAAATTTGTAAAAAAAAAAAACCTTTTTCTTTTTAATCTGTAATCTAATCTGCAATCTTTTTTTCAGTGTTTAAAACAGTTTTAATTAAAGGTAGCAATTCCACAAAAGGAGAGGATAAAGAATGGGATGACAAGAAGTATTTGGTCTTAATAAAGCAATACAAGATAGAGCCATTATCAAAGACCATTTAATTTTTAATTGAAATATGGTTGGCATACAACATTATATTGGCTTCATATGTACAACATAATGATTTGATTTTTGTATGTATTGTGAAATAATCACCCCAGTAAGTCTAGTTAACATCTTTCACCATACATAGTTACAGAATTCTTTGCTTGACATGAGAACTTTTAAGATTTACTCTCTTAGCAACTTTCAAATATGCAACACGATTATTAACCACAGTTACCATGATGTACATTACATCCCATGAGCTATTTATTTTATAACTGGAAGTTTATACCTTTTGACTCCTTTCACCCATTTTGCCCACCCCCCACCCCCTGCCTCTGGCAACCACAAATGTGTTCTCTGTATCTATGAACTTGTTTGATATTTTTAAGATTCCACATTTAAGTAAGATCATAACAGTGTTTGTCTTTCCCTGTGTGACTTATTACACTTAGCATAATGCTCTCAAGATCCATCCATGTTGCCATAAATGGCAAGATTTCATTCTTTTTTATGGCTGAATAACCTTTCATTGTACACATGTATTCTTTCAATGGCTGAATAACATTCCATTGTGTGTGTGTGTATATATATGCATATATATACATATATATCATATTTTCTTTATCTATTCATCTGTTTATGGACACTTAGTTAATTCCCTACATTTGGCTGTTATAAATAATGCCGCAGTGAACATAGGGGTGCATATATCTTTTCAAGTCATGTTTTCATTTTCTTTGGGTAAATACCCAGAAGTGGAATTGCTGCATCATATGGTAATTATATTTTTAATTTTTTGAGGCATCTCCATAGTGTTTTCCATAGTGGCTAAACCAGTTTATATTTCTACCCACAGTGCACAAGTGTTCCCTATTCTCCACATTCTTGCCAACACTTGCCATTTCTCATCTTTTTGATATTAGTCATTCTCAGATGTGTGAAGTGATATCTCATTGTGGTTTTGGTTTGCATTTCCCTGATTATTAGTGATATTGAGCATTTTTTAATGTACCCCTTGGCCATTTGTATGTCTTCTTTAGAAAATATCTATTCAGATCCTCTGTCCATTGTTTAATCGGATTGTTTGTGGGGTTTTGCTATTAAGTTATATGAGTTCTTTATATATTTTGGATATTAACCCCTTATCAGATATATGATTTGCAATATTTTCTCCCATTCAGTAAGTTGCCTTTTCATTTTGTTGGTGGTTTCCTTTGCTGTGCAGAAGCTTTTTAGTTTGATGTAGCCCCACTTGTTAATTTTTGTGTTTGTTGCTGTGTCTGAGGACACAGATTCAAAATACTATTGCTAAGACTGATGCTTTTGGTGTCAAATCCAAAAATTCATCACCAAGACCTATGTTCAGGAGCTTACCACCTATGTTTTCTTCTAGGAGTTTTATGGTTTCAGATCTTACATCCAAGTCTTTAATCTATTTTGAGTTAACTTTTGTGTATGGGTAAAATAATTGTCCAGTTTCATTATTTTGCATGTGGCTGTCCAGTTTTTACAACATCATTTATTTTAGAGACTGTCCTTCCTCCGTTGTATATTCTTGGCTCCTGTGCTGTAAATTAATTGACCAGATATGCATGGGTTTATTTCTGGGCTATCTATTCTATTCTATTGATCTGTGTGTCTGTTTTCTGTAATATAGTTTGAAATCAGGGAGCATGATGCCTCCAGCCTTGTTCCTTTTTCTCAAGATTGTTTTGGCTTTACGGGAAAGGCCATTTAATTTTTAAAGATTCAAAATACCATAAGCATAAATTGGAGTGTAAGAAAAAATCTGTAAGCATGATTTAATTAAATATTTTACACCTATTTTCTCCCACAGTAATTAAGCATGAATTTTAAAAAGCATAAGAGCTGGGGCAGTGGAAAGATGGCGGAGGAGTAAGACGCGGAGATCACCTTCCTCCCCACAAATACA
>NW_006781288.1:0-4226 GCF_000442215.2 Lipotes vexillifer
AACCGCAAAAAAAAAAAAAGGCTTAGACAATCGCATGTTATCCCGTTGGTGACGTGTTTCCGCAACTCTGTCCTCATACGTGGGTTCTACATGCAGGTTAAATAGAGACCCCGGCAGCTTCACAACCCAGAGGGTCCCTCCCCTCAGAAGCGTTCAGCCCTCAGTTTCCTCCAGTAGAGGGAGGGCAGTGGACTTTAGTTAGAGCAATATTTTCTATGAAATTTCACACTAAACCCCTAAACAAAAATTCCCCCTGGACATCAGGCAAAATATGAGGACCGTTCGAGCTTCAGACCCAGGCAGAACCCGCTGCTCACCCCCATCTCCGACCACGGAACACCCCTCCCCCAGCAAAGGTTAGCTCAGGGCTGCCCTTGGTCTTGGCAACTGCTTGGTGGGGAGAGAAGGAACCAACCTGAGGGGATAGGAGAGCAGCAGCAGGAAAGGGGGGCTGGGAGGGGACAACGGAGCCAGGACGGCAGAGGCGTTCTTAGTCACTGTTGCCTGGATCCCTCCAGCTTCCCTGGGAAGCCCTCTTCCTCTCATGCTGCAGATGAGGAAGCCGGAAGACAAGAGTTTAAATAACTTGCTGTCATGCAACTTGGTTAAATAGTTTTAAGTCGTTAAAGAGAATCTAAGCATTGTATTTAATCCCTGGGGAGAATGAAGGATTTTTAATCTCAGCCTGGCAGCCTAGCCCGTGGTTCTTTCCACCACCCACTGATCCCTCTAATAAGGGTAACGGTAAGCCGCTTAGGAATGAAAACGGGGGAACTTTCTAGATGTGAGCCTGTGGCACTTAGCCAAGTAACGATAGTTGTCACTCTCTCTTGTTTAATCCTATAGTGGAGGACGACAAGGAGTTCTCCCCTCGCCAGCGACACCACAAAGAGTTCAAGTTCAACCTATCCCAGATTCCCGCGGGTGAGGCGGTGACGGCTGCAGAGTTCCGAATCTACAAGGACTGTGTTGTTGGAACGAGTTTTAAAAACCAAACTTTTCTTGTCGGCATTTACCAAGTCTTACAGGAGCAGCAGCACAGGTACGGAGGCTCGAGGAACCCCAAAGGGTGGGGCTGGCCCCCGTTTGTCACCCCGTCACCTTATAACCCCGACTGTGTCTCTGCAAGGTGGCTTGGAGTTCAAGGGCAGCACACGGGCGTGACGGGGGCTGTGTTCCCAATGGTAGCGTTGAGCCAGCAAGACGACTTTTTTGCTCTTAAGGTGAAAATTTCCCCAATAGTTTTCTTTTCTGAAGCAAGCCAGTGAATGGTATCTACTAAGCATCCTTTGTGTTCGGAAAACATATAACTCACTGGGACTAAAATGTTTCCCGCTATGTTTTAGTCCCTACTTCGAATGGTGGATGAGGGTGGCTAACATAAGTTCGCACATGGAAATTATATGAGGATGCTTAACTGCAAATGCTGCTGATTCAAGCGAATAGAAGGCTGTGTGCTTGTGCATGTAATATACACATATATGATATAATATGTCTTTGAGTAAGTGAGTGTGTGTGTATATGTGTGTCTCAAATGTATTTTTTATCATGTAGTTGCAAGGGACCGGTAGACTTTTTTTCCCATGTCTGTATTATTCTTGTTTCTTGAAATGAGGCCACACTGTTTGACAGAAGAGCTGTGTTCTTGGGGCTGCCTAGCAAATAAAGGAAAACTTCCGTGGAGTGATTTTTAGAGCCTCGGAGGGGCTAAGGGATGAATTATTACAGCAGTTATTTCAGTCCTACATACAGCACACAGAAAACAAGCCCATGACCTTGAACTTTGCTTGTATGTAGGGCTCAGTTGAGTGGTCTGGCCAGAACAGAGAGTCCGATGCAGAGGTCAGCACTGCCCATGGTTCTCAGAGGGCAGCAGGTAGGAACTCGGCCCGTGATGGTACATTCTGCCAATTGTATGGTAAATACGAAGATAAAAGGGAAAGGAAGAGAATGCAGAGGAGAAGGGACATTTATGTCCTCTGTTTATGGACTCTGTTAGCTTTGGTTTTATAAACCACCTCCAGATTCTTGCTTTTGGTCCTGGAAATCTGTTAATTTCCCAAGAAGGTCCAAAAGTTTGGATTAAGAAGGTCCAAAGGAAGGAGTCGGGTCTCTCCTGAACTTACGGATCTGTGTGTGGGTCTGTCGCAAATACACACACTAAAATAACAAACGTGAACTTGCCCCATACAAGGACCATCTTGAGAGCATTGCCAACATTTGGCCCCAATGCGTATTCAAGTCTGTAATGAGGGAACTGGAGAAGGAGGGACATGCCAGGCCGTGGGGACATGTCCTGGTGTTGGACAGACACACGGATGGCTGTCTGTGAATTCTTAGCTGTGGCAGTTAAGTAAAACAGGGCCATTGCAGGATCTTTATAACAGACCAGAATGTCAGAACGGAAGGCAGGTTTTCTGATGTCTGATGTTCGCTCCTAAATAAAAGTGTATTCATTGACTTAACTCTTAAGGGCCTCTTTTGAGTAAATTATTCGTTGCTAGATTATTCGTTGCTAGATTTTCATCTTTCAATATTTCAGAGAGAATTGCTATTCAGTGATTCTTCGGAGCTGCTTTAGCCATTGGTTTTCAACCTGCCGAAGTATTGGTCCCATAGCCTTTCTCCGATGGAAATAACCTGCTGGAGCCTTTTTGGGCTCAGACATTTGTTTGGAAAACATAGTTTTCTGTGTTCTGCAGGAAAAGCTTTAGGGTGAAAACACTAGGTTGGAGGTTTTGTGACTAATGGATTTTTTTTCAAAATTATTATTATTTTAAAAAAGAGAGAGAGCACGCGCTGGCGGACCGTTTGTAAGGTTTACGCTGAACTCCAGCCAAAAACGAACAGCTGCCTTCAGCCTCAGATCGTGGTGTCACGCTTCCTCCAGGCCAGCAGCGAGCTTGGAAAACAAAACTCCCAAATGGTCCCAACCTTTGCTGACTCCGTGTCAAAGCAGAGTTGTAATTTCTCTGCGTTTTAGGATGGGAGCATTTGGTGATTGGATGTGTTTAATTTTTGTGCATAGGAAAAGGGGAAATCCTGGGAGAATTGGGAGAATTTCATGCTTTTAAAGAGTTCCAGGTTGGCCAGGAGAAGATTTTCTTATCAGTGGGCCTGGAGCCCAGGCTGCCTGCGGTTTGCTCATGTCCTTCCAGAGGCCTCCAGATTGAACTGTGGGACCCCGTCTGGGGAAGGTTCGATCTCCCCATCTTGGGGTGTCTTGGCTGAAAAGGACCCTCCAGGCCTGTGAAGAAACGTAGCTGCCTAATCCGTTTCAGTGAAATTTGTAGCATTTGATGGATCAGCTTAACACACGTGTGTGTTGCAAAAGAGTTGGCCTCCTTGGAAAAGAAAAAAGGCAGGTGTTTCAATGCTGAGTCATACCCTCAGCTGAGGCAGGAGAAGTTCTGTGTTGGGCCTCCTGGTGTAAAGGGCAGCTCGGGAGCCTGACCCAGGGAGGGTCAGAAACGATTCTTGGAAGATAGGCCATTGCTGTGAACTCTGCAGAAACCTTATTTCTCTGACTGGTAAGAAATCACTGGACCAGGTAAGTTCAAAAAAGTGATGAGTTGAAGAGATGGTGCTTTGAGGTAAGACAGGGTAACAACTGATACAGTATTCAAAACCTGAGAATAAGCCAAGAGATGGAATCTAAGTCCTGAAAAGATCTGGAGCAACTCTCAGAGTGGAGTGGGGTTGGCAACCCCACAGCATACGCAGTCCTATCAGAGGAGCACAGGGGACCCTTTGTAGTTTACTTTACAATTTTAGAGTATGGTGTGGGGTTGATACCTTAAGATGAGTTTGGTGTTACTGTCTGATGTAAGAAATTGTTATGTTTTTATGATGACCTTGGTGGAAACTGGCATTTATACAGTGCTTAGGGTTTGGGAAAGACCTTCCCCCACGTTCCTTCCTTAGGATTTAGCCATGACCCCATCAGACAGCTGGTCAGGATGAAACGTGGCGCATACGGATTTTGCCAAGTCCAAATTAGGCCTGATCTGTGATCTGCTTTGATTCCCTCAAAGTCATCCCAGTGACATGGGGACAGTCCTGAGATAAAGGTGAAGTGCCAGAAAGAGGTAAGCGGTCCCCTTATGGCATGCCTTGCATCTTCATCTCCTTAGCTTGGATGCGAACATCTCAAGGATGCTTCTGTTTGGATGGCATAGGAGACAGCTCCGTTGGGGGTAGAAATCGGGGGGGGGGGGGAAAATTCA
>NW_006781289.1:0-238 GCF_000442215.2 Lipotes vexillifer
ATTAGGATGGCTATTATCAAAAGGACAAGAGATAGCAAGTGTTGGCAAGAGTGTGGTAAAAAGGGAACACTCGTGCCCTGTTAGTGGGAAAGTAAAATGGTGCAGCCACTATGGACAACTGTACGGAGGTTCCTCAAAAGACTGAAAGTAGAGCTATCAGATCAGCCAGCAATCACACTCCTGAAAACAGATCCAAAGGAGGTGATTTCTGCTCTGCTCTCTTATGCTCATTGCAGCA
>NW_006781291.1:0-485 GCF_000442215.2 Lipotes vexillifer
AAAAAAAAAAACAAACCCACACACACCCATCAGGATGTCAACCGTCAAAGAATCAGGATGTCAGGATCAACTACCAAAGAAACAGATAATAACAAGTGTTGGTGACAATGTGGAGAAACTGGAACCCTGTGCACAGCTGGTAGGGATGGAAAATGGTGCAGCTGCTGTGGAAAACAGTATGAGGTTCCTCAACAAACTAAAAACAGAATCACCATATGATCCGGCAATCGCACTTCTTTATACCTGGAAGAACTGAAAACAGGGACTTGAAAAGATTTTTGCAGATCCAGGTTCATAGCATTACTCACAGTAGCCAAAATGTGGAAACAACCCAGGCATCCACTGATGCATGAATGGATAAACAAAAATGTGGTCCGTCCACACACTGGAATATTGTTAAGCCTTAAAAAGGAAGGAGATTCTGGGCTTCCCTGCTGGCGCAGTGGTTGAGAGTCCGCCTGCCGATGCAGGGGACACGGGTTCAT
>NW_006781292.1:0-3941 GCF_000442215.2 Lipotes vexillifer
CGGAGCGGCTGGGCCCGTGAGCCATGGCCACTGAGCCTGCGCGTCCGGAGCCTGTGCTTCGCAGCGGGAGAGGCCACAACGGTGAGAGGCCCGCGTACCGCAAAAAAACAAAAAAAACCCAAAAAAACAAAAAACATGACCCATGAGGAGGTGTGATGTAATACCAAAACAATTGCCAGTTTCTGTTTGCCAATTTATATCAAGAGAAAACTGGGGCATATGTATGGAAATGGGTCTTAAGAGTGATGAATCAAGGTGGAAGAATACAAAGTGGGTCAGGTCAAATTTATTGACATTGGTCTACTAAACAGAGATTCTGGATTCAGTGGTTGAGGTAGAGGGGCTAGGAATGGCTTTGACAGTTTACTTGGTTATTTGACTGATGTATGTTCCCAAAGGTGGCCTATCCTGGGTGGAAATGTCAGAAGTTCCTTGGTAACCTACAGAGCATGAGTCAGCAAACCTTTTCTGTAAAAGGCCAGATAGTACACGTTTTAGGTTTCACAGGCCAGTGTCAGTTGTGACTATTCAATTCCCCCGTCATAGCCGGAAAGCAGCCAAAGACCATCTGTAAATGGATGAGCATGGCTGTGTTCCAATACAAGTTTATTTACGAACACTGAAACTTGCAGTTCATATCATTTTTTTAAGTGGCACAAGATATTCTTCTTTTGATTTTAATTTCCATTAAAAATGTACAAACCCTTTTTAGCCTGTGGGCCATACAAAAACAGCCCTGAGGGCTAGATTTGGCTGCTGGGCTGCAGTTTGCTGACGCCTCCTTCACCAGGAGGGTCAGGGGGATGCGATTTTCACTGTAGCTATCAGAAATAAATTCATGAGGGAGAGTCTGAGCATCCTTGAAGAGCTCTGTGATGGCGCTTCTTTGTAGGTCAGAAATTCTAGTGGAAATGGCTACGATTAATTGGGATCTCTAAATGCAATAGGCATGCAGGAACACAGAGGTGGCAGGGATCCTGGTGGCACTCATATGCCAAAGATAAGTTATGGTAACTACGGTTACCACAGTGGATAGTGAAGCCAAAACAGTAATGAGCATAGTGTGACTCACAGAGATCTTTAGCGTTCACTAGTTTATCATGGCAGTAGATGGGAAGCCTACTGAAGTCTTGCTTGAACTGAATAAGCGAATGAGTTCTGGGTCTGGCGAATGGAAGCCTGACCAGAATGCTCAAAACAGAGAGTCATGGACCCTCAATCACTTCCCATGCTTGAGCCCTTGATTAAAGGAGAGGCCAGGTTCCTTGAGGAAGGACCCTGTTACACTGCCAATAAAGTATGCTGTTAATCTTCCTCCCGGACTTCTCCAAAGAGCCCTGTGGCCATTCACCCGGTGATTGTACAAAGGGGAAAGGGAAATAGTCAGACTTTCCACTGATTACTGGACACGGCGTCTGAACTGACTCTAATTCCTGGAATTCCAAAACATCACTGTGGTTCACTAGTCAGAGTAGGGCTATGGAGGTCAGGTGATCAATGGTGTTTTGGGGAAGATCTGTCTCACAAAAGGCCTAATCGGTCCCTGAATACACCTGGATATTTCTTCAATGCTGAAATGCATCATTGAAATAGACATCTTGAGCAATTAGAAAAATCCCAACATTGGTTCCCTGACCCATGCATGAGGGATTTTATCACAGGAAAAGCCAAGTAGGAGCCACTAGAACTCTCAATACCACATTGTTGGAGGGATTGCGGAGATTGGTGTCACCATTAAGGACTTGAAAGATGCAGGGGTAGTGATTCCTACTGCAACCCCATTCTACTTGCCTATTTGGCCAGTGAAGAGGATAAATGGGTCATTGAAGAATGACAGTGACTCATCATAAACTTAATCAGGTGGTGACTCCAATTGCAGCTGCTGTTCCAAAGGGGGTTTTGTTTCTGGAGCCATCAACACATCTCCTGGGACCTGGTATGTAGTTATCGATCTGGAAAATGCTTTTTAATCTATATCTGTTAGTAAAGGACATCAGAAGAAGTCACTTTTCAGCTGGCAAAGCCAGCAATATGCCTTCCCTGCCCCCCCTCAGGGGTATATCAGTGCTTCAGGCCTGTGTCATAATATGGTCTGGATTAACCTTACCTTCCTTTTCCACAGGACCTCATGCTGCTCCCTTACATTGATGATATTATGATGATTGGATCTGATGAGCGAGAAATAGCAACCCCTTTAGACACATTTGTAAGACACTTGCATGCCAGAGGCTGGGAAGCCAATCCCACCCACAAAAATTCAGGGGCCTGTTACCTCGCTGAAAGTTCTTGGGGTCCAGTGATTTGAGGCATGTTGATGGGGAAGGAAGAGTTGCTGCACCTGGCCCCTCCTAACATTCAGAGAGAGGCACAGACCTGGGGAGCCTCTTTGGATTTTGGAAACAACACATACCTCATGTGCTGTGATTCATTTACTGAGCGACCTGAAAAGCTGCCAGTTTTGAGTGGGATCCAGAACAAGAGAAAGTTCTGCCACAGATTCAGGCTGATATGATGGTGCTTGATGTGTCAGTGGTAGATAGGGATGATGTTGGAGACGATGGCAGCCCCCAGCTGGGGAATCACTGTGTAGACCTCTAGGATTTGGAAGAAAGTTATGTCATTCTTGGAAAATAATTACTCTACTTTTGAGAAGTAGTTTTTGGCTTTCTACTGGGCTTTAGTGGAGACTGAACGCTTGACCACGGGCACCAAGATACCATGCAATCTGAGCTACCCAACTCTGACCCAACTCTGTGTTGTCTGACCCAACAAGCCATAACATTGGGCACGCACAGCAGTGCTCCGTGGAAAAGTGGTTTATGCAAGACTTGGGCTCTAGCAGGTCCTGAAGCACAGGTAGTTTGCATGAGGAAGTTGCTTGGATGTCCAGATCCCTTATTCGTGATTCATTGTCTTCTGTCTCTCAAACAAGACCGATGGCTCATGGGGAGTTCCCTGTGACCAGCTGACTGAGGAAGAAAAAACTCAGACCTGGTTTACATATAGTTCTGCAGGACACGCAGGCACCACCCACAACTGGACAGCCATATCACTATAGCCCCATTCTGGGACATCCCCGAAGGACTGGGGTAAAGGGAAATTTTCCCAGTGGACAGAAATTTGAGCAGTGCGTCTGGTTGTCCATTTTGATTGGAAGGAGAGATGTCCAGAAACATGGCTCTACATCATTTCACATGTTGGGGCTAATGGTTCTCGGCTAGATGGTCAGAGACTGCTACAGAGTCTGGGGAAGAGGTATGTGGATAGATCTCTACAGAGTGTGACGATATTTGTGTCCTGTGTGAATGCTCAACAAAGAGTGACCTCAGAAAATAAAATTTTAGGAATAACCCACACTGTGGGTTACTTTAGGGTAACCCACTCTGTGGACACCAGTCAGCCACTTTCTCCAGTGACTCCTGTATTTGCCCAATAAGTTCATAAACAGTGTGGCCAAGGTGGCAGCAATGGAGGTCGTACACAGGCTCAGCAACAAGAACTTCCACTCGCCAAGGCTGATCTGGCTCCTGCCACTGATACGAGCCCCATCTGCCAGCAGCGGAGACACTGAATCCCTGCTATGGCACCATTCATTCTTCAAGAGGATCAACCAGGTGGACCATGGCTGATTGATTACATTGAACTCCTTCCTTCATGAAAAGAGCAACACTTTGTTCTTTTTCTTTTTTTGGTAACAGGTTTATTGTAATATAAGTCACTTGTCATACAATTCACATCTTTAAAGTATACAAGTCAAGAATTTTTAGTATAACACTACTATATATAAAATAGGTAACCAACAAGGACCTACTGGATAGCACAGGGAACTATACTCAATATTTAATAATAACCTATAAGGGAAAAGAATCTGAAAAAGAATATATATATGTGTGTGTGTGTGTGTGTGTGTGTGTGTAATAAATAAATAAATAAATAAATAA
>NW_006781293.1:0-220 GCF_000442215.2 Lipotes vexillifer
TCATTGTCATCAGGCCCGTAGCAGCATAATGAGTGGATTTGAGTACGATGATTCTAAGTGAAAAAATTCACACAGAAAAAGAAACATCATAAGCTATCAATAATACAGGGAATGTACATTTGGCTACACATGGAATGAATTACAAAACAGAAGAGAGTCATTTAGAAAACAAACTTATGCCTGCATAAGGGGAAAGCTGAGTGGGGGTGTTGCATAAAAC
>NW_006781294.1:0-547 GCF_000442215.2 Lipotes vexillifer
TGCCAATGCAGGGGACATGGGTTTGATCCCTGGTCCGGGAAGATCCCACATGCCACAGAGCAATGAAGCCCATGCACCATAACTACTGAGCCTGCACTCTAGAGTCCGCAAGGCACAACAACTGAGCCTGCATGCCACAACTAATGAAGCCTGTGCACCTAGGGTCCGTGCTCCGCAACAAGAGAAGCCACCTCAATGAGAAGCCCGTGCACCACAACAAAGAGTAGCCACCACTCACCACAACTAGAGAAACCCTGCGCACAGCAACAAAGACCCAAAGCAGCCAAAAATAAAAATGAATTAATTAATTTTTTTAAAAAAGTTATGTGGAACATATATTGTTTTATTCTGAATTCTTATTGTATATTTTCTTAGATTATAGTTTATCATGAGCCGTTCCTTTCAAATAATAGATCTTGTGTGTCAGTAAAAATTCTCTGTTTAAAAATTGTCTGTTTACCAGTCCCTCCCATCAGGAAACTTACACAAGCCTCTTAGATAGCCTCATCCACCACAGGGCAGACAGCAGAAGCAAGAAGAACTACCA
>NW_006781295.1:0-2484 GCF_000442215.2 Lipotes vexillifer
TTCAGCAGGTCTGCTCCTTCCCCGAGTCCCCTGTAGTCCGGACACCTTATCTTTTTTCACCTTGGGTCCCTCAGAGCAAGATCTGATTAGAGTAGGAATCAAATGGTGTTTGTGGGAGGGAAGAAGGGAGAGAGGATGGAAAGAGAGGGGAAGGGAGGAAAGGAAGGAGGAAAGAAGAAAGTGAGGGGTTGGGAAAGGGAGGTCAGCTGTGTCCTATGAGATCAGATCTCTGAGGTGAAGGATTGCATCATCTCCGAGGTCCCAGTGACCAGCACAGGACCTAGCTTGGCTAACTGGCATTGGCTGACTGTCTGAATGAATGAATGGGCAAAAGAATGAGGCCAGCAGCCTATTGACATGAGTGAGCTCTGAATCCCTCCCTAGTCTTAGCTGACCTCCCAGAATTTGATCTCTTGTCTGTCTTCACCCTGTGTCATCTTCCAGATCCTTCCTGCTAAAGTGAACTGGGCCCCTCATCCATCTATCTATCCCTTCATTCAGTCACTCATTTAACAAATGTTAATAGTTTTGTGCTGGGACCACTCATCCATTTGATAACTGTTTATTGGGCACTTCCTGAGGGCCAAGTCCTGTGTCAAAGATGAATGAATCTTGGTCCTTGTCCCAGAGATGGGCCACCCTCCAGGGCAGTAGATGAGCCACTGAGATCAGCTCACGACTACTGAAGGAAAGTGTAATCTCATTGTTCACTCCTCCAAACAACCAGAGGCAGGTAATATATTTATCCCCATTTTATAGACAAGGAAACTGAGGCACAGAGAGGGAAAGTGAATTGTTCAGGGTCACTCACCTAGTAAGTGGCTGAGCTGGGATTAAAACCTAGGTAGCCTGATCCCAGAGCCCATGCTCTGAGCCACTTACATCACACTGTCATTTACATGTTAATCACTGACTCTGATCCATCTCCGTTTCCCTAGCATCACTCTGTGTCAGAGGGGGCCACTCCATAAAAGTTTGTTGGTTGAAGGAATGTGTGTTAGCCCTTTCCCCTCTGCTAGACTGGGTCTCCTTCAGGTCAGGGAGCACGGTTCTGCCATCTTTGTGTCCCCAGGAGCCATCTAGGGCCTGGCTTGTGGTAGGTCCCAATAAGCACTACATTGAATTAAAGTGAAAAGAGCAACTTAATCAAGTTTGACCAACTGGCTGAATAGATGAATGTAGGGGATGAGACCCAGAATCTAGCAAGAAGAATCCAGAATTCCATCCATCCATCTATCCATCCTCCCATCCTTCCATCCATCCACTCATCCCATCATCCATTCATTCATCACATTTGTTTGGAACTTCTGTTCTGGCCCTGCCCCGTGCCAGGCTCTGGGGTCCCAAGGAGCACTCGTGTGTGTCCACCTTCAGTGCCACCAGCAGTGGGTGGAGGCAAACACACATACTGACAACTATTTTCCCCAAAGCAGGTAATGTTCTTGAAAATGTTCTGTACATTGAAAACTTCATGCAAGTGGTCAGAAATTTCCCTCTTCCTGCCTTGGCTTCTGTCCCTGGCACAGAGCCTGGTCCCGAGGAAGGCCTTTCATAAACACTGAAATGGGTTGAATTGAGCACTTTGGGACGTGAAAGAAGAAACAATATGACATTATGGTGTAGCTGGAGATAATACAGATAATACAAAAGGCCGACGTTGGCAGAATCCCCAGACTTGGGGTAGCTGTGAGTGTGTTTGTCTCACAGGCTTTCAACAATTAGCCAGACTTCAGCTGGAGCCCTAACCCTGCTGCTGACCAGCTGTGTGACCTCGGGCCAGTTACATAACCTCTCTGAGCCTCCATTCCTCCTTTGCAAAGTAGAGCTCACGATAGTGCATTTGATAAAGTTGGTGTGAGGATTAGGTGAGATTTAAGCCTGAAAGCAGTTAGCCCAGTGTCTGGCACACGGTGGGTACTCAGGAAAGCTAACTCTGCCCAGGGGAAGGATTATGGGTGAGAAAAAGGACAGGGTCTCTTTCCTGACCCTACTTCTTACAGGTGGTGATTTTAGGCAAGTCAGCTCTCTGAACCTCCTCTCTAAAATCAGATGCTGATCCTGGCTGGGAGACACTGGGGATGCACTGAATAAAAAGGAGAATAAAACATCCTGGAGCCTTACGTGGTGGCCACTGAATTAAAGGGGAGGAAATGCAGAGAAAATAGCAGGACTCTTTGCTTCCTCACGGGACACGTGTCTTGTGGGGTCTCTCGCACTATCACTCTCAGGCTTCTTGTCTCTCTGGACGATCCCCAGGGCCTCCTCTCTGGCTTCCTGGACCTGCTTTGCACCAACTCCTCCCTGTGCCCAGAGCCAGGTCTGACGATGTCACACCCTGCAAATCTCTCCCATCTGGCAGGACAGGAATAAAGGCGCAGACGTAGAGAATGCACTTGAGGACACGGGGACGGGGAAGGGTATGCTAGGATGAAGTGAGAGAGTGGCATGGACATATATACACTACCAAATGTAAAATAGATAGCT
>NW_006781296.1:0-1518 GCF_000442215.2 Lipotes vexillifer
CCCGCGTCCCCTGCATCGGCAGGCGGACTCCCAACCACTGTGCCACCAGGGAAGCCCCATGTCTTCTTTTTAGCTCCTGAAAAGTCTGTCTTCTCTTCTCAGTTTCATCCTGTTTTTCACTCCCTACCTATAGGCATATCTCCTATGTCCTCCTATATAATACGTAGGAAACTTCTTCAAGCCATAAAACGTATTCCTGCTTAAAAGACTGGTGTGGACTTTCCGGCCAAAGGCATTTACTACACCTTCTTAGAAAGATCATGCTAACCTTCAGCTCCAAAGAGACTGTCATCCAGGCTACTCATCCCAGGAACTCCATTTCCTCTCTATTCTCTTCCATTGACTAACTGGATCGCACCCAAATGTATCTATTGCTCAGCCAGAACCAGAGTCCAATAGTCAAATTATTCTAAGAGAACAGTCAACTTGACACTTTCCTGTCTCAAGCCTATCCATTTATTGCATAATATTCTATCAATACTGACAAGATTATTCAAGAATATATAAATAACATGGCAGCTTTTATAACCATGTTTCTTGCACACAGCACCATAAAGAGACCCTTGAAATCATTGGAATTAACGCATAATCATTGAATGGGAAAATTCAACTGAACAAGTGAATATAATATATTAGCTTTCTTTACAAACATTTATTTCTCTTAGGCCTAAGTGACAATCTGTGGTTTTGAAATCAATATGTCTTTAAAACAAAAGTCATTCAACCTGAAAGTAATCCAATATCCAATAAAAATATCTTCAACTTTCTAATTTCTTTTTTTCATCTCATAAACATCAATGAGGAAACACTGAAAAACATGTGGGAATTTTTTGGTTCATTGTTGTTGTACTTCAGGTGGCTATAATTATCTTACATTTTATATCAATATTGAAAGACATATAAAAATATTAATGTATATTATTTCACCATTTATAATTTAAGTTATACAACTAACTCTGTCTTCAAAGTTTGGCAAGAAAAGAAACAATTGTTAAGGGTTTATTTGCTAAAGTAAAGATCATTAGAACCTAAATTATTTATCAGGAAAATTCTTCTTTGAGAAGGAAATCATCCAATTGAGACTGTTTTTAAATATCGTATTTTATAGGACTACATAAATATTTAGGCATCAGAAAACCCAAAAAGTTGCAAAAAATAAAGAGTAATTAATCATTCATATTCCCAAGACCATATTCCCCAAATAAACCACTGTTATGACTTAAATACTATTACCATTGGGGTCCCCAATTTTTTAAAAAAGAAAAATCACTGTACTACACCTTATAAAAATGATACATATTTATTATTAAAAATTCCTACAGAGCACAACTGTATAAAGATGAAAGTGAAAAAATTCAAATCCCAAGTTGATATAGATAGTTAGAAATCATACAACAGATGAGTCTTTTAAAACATTAAATTTAATTTTACTTGAATTTAACAAATAAGAAAATTGAGGTGAGGGCTTCCCTGGTGGCGCAGTGCTTGAGAGTCCGCCTGCCGATGCAGGAGACGCGG
>NW_006781297.1:0-7056 GCF_000442215.2 Lipotes vexillifer
CGTGAGCCATGGCCGCTGGGCCTGCTCGTCCGGAGCCTGTGCTCCGCGATGGGAGAGGCCACAGCGGTGAGAGGCCCACATACCGAAAAAAAAAAATGGAAATTACTGGTCATTATAAATGAGCAGCAGCTATGCCAAAATCACTAATGACACATTTTTCTTGAGCTGTCATTAGGAACAGTCAACATGGACTTTCTTTGTGTTCAAATGATTTCTACCTTTCTAACTTCTTGTTATTAACCAGTAGAGTTCTAACAATATGGACTAGATGCCATAGGCAACGGGAATTCATTTGTATCTGTTGTATATCTCAACAACAGGAATGTCAACATCCTCAATTTCTTCCCAACCCTATAGAGCAAAAATCTCTTTGATTCAGTTAAAAACACTTGCAGATTTGTTCTTTCTTCAGCAACCTACAAGTGGCAGGTAGGTCTCATCATTTATTCACAACCTTCCTTTACATTTCATCTGCAATCTCAGTGAAGACCATGGAGAATATATTCATAGAATATACTAGAAGTTTGGTAAATATTCTTAAAGTGTAAGTCTTGGTCACCAGCAGACTGAAAGTAAATGGTGGGCATAGGCAGGATGTTGGTGACAAGATGTAGGCCATGAGTTTTCACATATAAGTTTTGAGATTTACTGTATGATTGTATATTTATAGGTAAAAGTTAACTGCTTTAGTAATACTTATTTGTTTACTCACTTGTTTATTTGTTTATTTATTTTAGTTCTCCTCCAAAAAGTGCAATGACGTGTGATCTCCCACTTGTGATTTAATAATATCACAAATATACTGGCCAAAAGAGACGTTCAGGCATACCTCATTTTATTGTTTTGCTTTATTGCCCTTCACAGATATTGCACTTTTTATAAATTGAAATTTTGTGGCAACCCTACATAGAGCAAGTCTATTAGCACCATTTTTTCTAACAGAATTTGCTCACTTCAGGTCTCTGTGTCACATTTTGGTAATTCTTGCAATACTTCAAACTTTTTCATTATTATTAAATTTGTTATAGTGATCTTTGAGTAGTGATCTTTGATGTTACTACTGCAAAAAGATTATGACTCTCTGAAGGCTCAGATGATGGTTAGGATTTTTTAGCTATAAAGTATTTTTAATTAAGGTATGTACATTTTTTAGACACAATGCTATTGCACACTTAATAGAATACAGTATAGGGTAAACATAACTTTTATATGCACCGGGAAACAAAAAATTCATATGACTAGTTTTATTGAGCTCTTCATTTTATTGCAGTGGTCTGGAACCAAACCCACATATCTCCAAGGTATGCTTGTATTAGGCAAAACATATTTCAGTCCTACTTCCACTACTTTCTAGCTGTATGAACATGAGACCATTACCCTATTGCTAAATTTTCTCCTCTGTAAAATGGGGATTCTGTCAGTATCTATTTCATAGAATGACTGGGAGGAATAACTAAAATAGAATATGAAGCATCTAGTATACTATTTGAATATAATAATTCTTCTCTGTCAATTATAGTTATTATACATAGTCTACATTTAAGATGAGAGGAATCTGGGTTAAAAGATAACACAAGTTTACTTGGATTAGTCCTGGGAAGATTCATGGAGGATGCATATTCAAATTTTGACTCACAAACACTAGAGACTAGGACAGATCCTACTTTTTAGTATGAGTGACAAGAATGAAGAAAGGAAAATAAACAAAAGGACAAGGAGGCATTTTGTAAATCACTATGTCTGCATTGTGACTATCTACCTAAGTCATGTGATATAGGCCCTGGGGTGATCACTAAAAAGAACCCTTTGGGCAATAAGCAAACTCCAAACTCTAATCACATTTTAAGGATCTCATAGCTCCTCCAAGGTCAGTAGGGCTCAAACACTAATTTCCTTCCTACTGTATAGCACAGTGACCTATAGTCAATATACTGTGATAAACCATAAGGGAAAAGAATATGAAAAAGAAAATATATATATTTATAACTGAGTCACTTTGCTGTACAGCAGAAATTAACACAATATTGTAAATCAGTCAATTTTATACTTCAACAAAATTTAAAAAAACACTGATTTCTTCAGGAATCCCATCTCTACCAGGTTAATAGACATGAGTTCATACAAGTACACATATCTACTAACTCCTACCTTTTAAGGTAATCTATCCAGGAGAAAGCTTATCCAGTCCTTTTCCATCCCTCCCTGGTTTGAATTAGCTGCCCTTTTTTCTTTCTTTCTTTCTTTTTCTTTTACTTTTATAATACAATTTTTAAACTCCCTTTATTAAGTGTTTATTACGTGCTTCTGTAACAACCTGGACTTCCCTATGTAATGGCACTTATTACCATGCACTGTATTGTTAAACTTACATTTTTTTCTCCAGTAAAGTGTAATCTCCTTGAAATCAAGGACAATATTTTGTCACCATAAGGGAATACCCAGCACATAGTTAATTCTTAATATTTGCATAAAAAAATGATACCTCCACTTTCTTCTCATCCTTTAAATCAGGATTACATTACTTCATGAACATCAAGTTCCCTTAGTTTTAACATTCCAATAAGATACTGGTCACAGTCATAGTATCTTGAATTAATGTAGACATTCTTTTGGTTTCAATTTTCAAAACTGTAATCACAGCAAAAATCTGTGTTCTTGCAACAAGGCTGATTATCATAAAAAGTATGAAAAAGATCACTAAAAGATTTAAGAAGACTGGGGCACAATTAGAAACTTTTAAATTACTTTCTGTCTCAGATTCTAAGAACATATGTTTTCTTACTTTAACAGTGCTGATATTTGAAGCTAATCCACAGATATGGATGATATACATGTCACCGTTTTTTGTATTATCAACTGAAAACACAAAATGTCCCGTAGTATCCAGAAGCAGACTAGGGAAATTACACTAATTATTCTAAAGGGTAAGTGCTTGCTTTTCATTTACTGGGTTGGTTTTATGTTTCATGTGTTATATTTGGCATAAAGGCAGGAATCTTAACTTGGATTCATGTCTGTGATTGATATGAAAATAGAAGTTCACATTAACCTTCAGAAAGTATTTAAACCTTATTGTGTACAGAAAGTTCTTCCCAGATAAAATAGGAAGTATTTCTACTCAAAGATATTATATAAAATGTTTACAAATAGTATCATTGTTCTTTTTAAACAATGTGTTCTTTAAAGTATTTAGGTATATTACATACATGTCCATCTATATATGTAATAAGTATGGTCTAATATTTTGGAAGTAGGATGTGCTCAATAAATTTTAAAGGGTATTTTAACACTCTAGAGCAAGACAGTCCAATAGAAATATAAAGTGAGCCATAAATAATTTTAAATTATCTAGTAGCTTCATTTTTATAAGTAAAAATAATTAGGTGAAATAATATGTTATCAATGAAGTGTGCAATCAATAAAAAATTATTAATGAGATGTCATACTACTTTTTAATATTATCTCATTGAAATCCAATATAATTTTTATCCTTATACTGCATTGTAATTCAGATGTGCTTGATACTACATGTGGTTAGATACTTGATACTACATGTGGTTAGTGGCTACCATATTGGATCAGGTAACTCTAGAGCAGCGGTCCCTAACCTTTTTGGCACAAGGGACTGGTTTTGTGGCAGACAATTTTTCCACAGACTGGGGCGGAGTGGATGGTTTTGGGATGATTCAAGCGCATTACATTTATTGTGCACTTTATTTCTATTATTATTGCATTGTGATATATGATAAAATAATTATACCATCATAAGGCAGAATCAATGGGAGCCCTGAGCTTGTTTTCCAATTGATTTATTATGGTCTCTGTGCAGTCAAACCTCTCTGCTATTGATAATCTGTATTTGCAGCCACTCCCCAGCCCTAGGATCACCACCTCAGCTCCACTGCAGATCATCAGCATTAGATTCTCATAAAGAGCAAGCAACCTAGATCCCTCACATGCGCAGTTCACAGTAGGGTTCGTTCTCCTATGAGAATCTAATGCTGCCACTGATCTGACAGGAGGCAGGGCTCAGGCCGTTATGTGAGCAATGGGGAGCAGCTGTAAATACAGATGAAGCTTCGCTCACTTGCTGGCCCACTACTCACCTCCTGCTGTGCAACCCATTTCCTAACAGGCCAGGACTGGAACTGGTCCATTGCCCAGGGGTTGTGGAACCCTGCTCTAGAGAACAATAGTGTGTATATCTATATAGTAGCAATACACAGCCAATTTAGCCAAATACCTATCATCTACTATCTATCTATCTATATCTATCTAACTACCTACCTATCTACTGTAGTATATACAATGGAAGCAATAAAAGTAACACTAAGAAACTATATTTCAGAAAGAAGTGTTATCAATGACACTGCAAATTCTAATTTTTCTAAGTGTATTTTCTCTACAGAACAATCCAAGCTAAATGACAACACATTAATGTATTAATGTATTTAGTATATTAAGTATTAGGATAATAGTACATAATTAAGGTCATAAGATAATAAGATTCATAATCTTAGCCCCTTACTACACTACCACTTCTACAAAACCATCAGACACTTCTATAATTTATGAAATTTGCACTGGATGGACATGTAGAAAATATGATATCCAGATCCAACTATCATCTGTCTACCTCACTGACTGGTTTGGTTGATTTAATTTTGTCCCTGGAAAAGTTGCTATTCTCTTCCTCTCCCACTGGCTCAAGAAAAAGAAATGCACTTGCTTAAGGGAGAAAAATACTTTCCAGATAAAATAGGAAATATTTTTATTCAAAGACATTATGTCAAATGTTTACAAATAATACCAATGTGTTTTGTTTAATAGTGTGTATTTTAAAATATTTAGATAGGTTACAAAATTAGGAAGAGTTTCTATCTTCATGCCAATGGCAGTATTTGAGTCAAATGCCATTAAATACACTGATAAATCTATAAACACTAAAATGATCACTTTTAAGTTGTGGTGTTGAGGTGAGTAGCCATTAGCCACATGTAGTTAATTTAAATGTGGCTAATGAAACTGAGAAATGATTTTTAAATTTTAATTTAAGTAACTTGAATATAAGTTTTTTCCTAGTTTTATCAATATATAGCTGGCAGTTTATAATGTACAATGTGATGATTTAATACATGTATGTATTAGGAAATGATTGCCATAAGAAAGCTTATTCCTCTATCACTCTCATAATTACCATTGTGTGTGTGTGTGTGTGGTGATAACATGTAAGATTTACTGTATTGACAACTTCCAAGTATGTAATACAATACTGTGAACTATAGTCACCATGATGTACATTAGGCTCCCAGATCTTATTCATCTTATAACTGGAAGTTTGTACCCTCTGACCAATGTCTGTCCATTTCTCCCCCAACCCTTCCACTGCTGGTAACCGCCATTCTACTCTCCATTTCTCTAACGAAGCAGGACCCTATAGGGATTTCCTGAGGCAGACCCTTCTCCATATCCTTTGCTTTAGCTCCTCTCTGAAGTACCTAGATAATAGTACCTGATGAACAATTCCTGAGTTGCTAAAACTCCCACCAAATTGAAGAAATTAACTACTTGATGATCACGAGAGTGTTGCCCCACACCTACTGGAGCCTAAGGATTGATAATGTTAACCCCTGTGACATGGCCATGTTACTTCATCATCAACCAATCAGAGAATTGTGCATGAGCTGATCACACACCCTTGGATTGCCCTCCCTCATCTGGCCTTTAAAAATGCTTTGCTGAAACCCATCAGGGAATGTGGGCTTTTTGAGCACTAGCTGTCACAGACTGTTATTATGGTTCCTTACAATACATTCTGCACCCTTCACCACAACCCCAAACTGGTATCAGTTGATTGGCTTTATGGCGTGTGGGCTGACACACCCAAGTTTTTGTTCGGTAACATTTGTATGAGTTTGGCTTTTTACATTCCATATATAAGTGACATCATACAGTATTTGTCTGTTTCTGTCAATTTTTTTTTCTTTTTTTTTTGCTATTCAGTTGTAAGAGTACAGTATACACTTTGGATATTAACCTCTTCTTGGAGAGATGGTTTGAAAACATTTTTATTTCAATTTTAAAATTGATTCTTGGTTCAGTTTGTTTGCTGGAAAATTTTTAAATATCTCAGGAACAGCTTCAGCATATGAATCTACTTTTTCAACTGTAAATTTTATTAAATCTAAGTATAGATCAAATATTTTCAACAAAATGTTCATGTTCAAATTGAGATGTGTTATAAAATATACACTCAGAATGATAAAAATGATTTGACAAATTGCTAATAAATTTTATATTACTTATACATTAAAATGATAATATTTTAGATACATTGGGTTAGATACAGTGTGTTATTAAAATTAATTTCCTCTGTTTCCTTTATTTGTGTAATATGGCTTCTAGGATATTTAAAATTATATATGTGGTTCACATTCTAGCTCTAATGGACAGAACTGGCAAAAGGGGTTATTGTCCTTTCCATATATACTTGTTATCTCAACAAACTATGATAGACCTTATGGAGGGAAGGGCAGCTTTTCCAAGACAGAATTATCTTCAAAGGACATTAACTCAGAGCACTACCTTGTGTTAAATTATTTAGTAAAATGAAAATATCAATAAAACCAATGCATGTAATGCCATGTATATAAAGCAGTGTCATATAATTAACATATTAACATAAAGAAAATCAGATTACTATTAATGGCTGATAATTACAACACAGTTAAGCAATAAAATCATAAATCATTGCTTACCATGGAAGCCTTACTAGAAAAGAAGGCACAATGTATCATTGATCAAAGCACCTTTTATCCACAGTTATTGTTAAAATGCTTCATGCTTATTTATTTCACTTTCAAGGGGACTAAAAAACCTACAAAAATCATACTATGATAACATATAGCTTGCAGTATGTAACCATACAGTCTGATAATAATAATTTGATGCCAAATATAATGTAAGATATATTGATATTCAAATTTATTTAAAATTACCAAAATCCCATTATGTGCATGGCATTGTGGTTGGCTACTGGGAAAAAAAAAAAAAAAA
>NW_006781298.1:0-1208 GCF_000442215.2 Lipotes vexillifer
CAAAAAAAAAAAAAAAAAAATCACTCAAGATCACTGAAGGAGAATTAGGAACACTGAACCACCAAGGGGGACTCTCTGAACCATTTCTAATATACTCAGGCATTTGTGGTATTAATGGACAATAAAATATGCAAACCAGCCTATTGCATGCATTTTCAGTTACTTTCCATTCATTACTGTTGCCTTTAATCTGATTCTAAATGTGTTTTAGGGCATCACACCCCTTCTGCCTTCATTCCTCTCTGTCCCCCGTTAGTCCTTTGATATCAATCAGGAAAAATGAACAGTGACGCTAGTGTTTCTCCTCATTCTCATAGTTGTTTTGTTAGAGTGGTAGATACCAAAGAGATACCTGAAAAAGAAGTCCCTTTAAACTCAGTAACTCAATGGTCACTGAGTCATCTTTATTTTCTGGAGAAGAGATTACTTAATCGGCAGGGGTCTGGGGCAACAAAACAAAACTGTGAAAGCATTAACAGACTTGTAGTTTATGTAATAATCTTGTTGTCTTCTCTGCAGAGAAGTATCCCACTAGGGATTTAATTATCAAGGAGATGGAGAGAATTTTCTGCAGAACTCATTTCTTCCTCATAAAACAAAATTGCCAGGTTTTTTCCACAGTTTTTTAGGTTGAACTGAATAAATGTGTTCTATTGTATTTGGATTTAGTGACTTAAAAATCTTTTACTTCCCTTCCTACTTGGCAACCTTAAGGAAATTGATAAAAAGCAAATAAGTAAGTATCAGAATGTTCACTGTAGCCTTGTTAATGATAGCAAAAAACTAGAAACAGAAATGTCTATTAATAGGGAACTGAATAATTTGTTACAGTCTTAGAATGTCAGCCATTAAAAAGAATAAACTAGATACATGCATCGATATGAAAAGATCTCCAAGATACACTATTCAGGGAAAAAAGCAATATGCAGAACAAATATGTATAGTAAAATCCCACTTGTACCTTAAAAATCTGTCCCTCTCTCTCTCTTTTTAAAAAAATTTTATTGAAATATAGTTGATTTACAATGTGTTAATTTCAGGTGTACAGCAAGGTGATTCAGTTTTATATATATATATATGTATGTATATATACACACACACTATATATATATATACACATACACACACATATATATATTCTTTTTAGATTCTTTTCCATTATAGGTTATTACAAGGTATTGAGTATAGTTCCCTGTGCTATACAGTAG
>NW_006781299.1:0-7769 GCF_000442215.2 Lipotes vexillifer
AATATCTCTTTGACCCTCTGAACTCTTTTTTTTTTTTTTTTTTGATAAATACCCAGAAGTAGGATAGCTGGACCATATGGTATTTATATATTTTTTTGAGGACCCTCTGTACTGTTTTCCACAGTAGCTGAGTTATGCTAAGTGAAATAAGTCAGTCACAAATGGACAAATATTGCATGATTCCAATTTTATGAGGAATGTAAAATAGTCAAATGCATAGAAGCAGAGAATAGAATGGTGGTTACTAGGGGCTAGGAGGAGGGGGAGATGGGGAGTTGATATTCAACTGACATAAAGTTTCAGTTATGAAAGATGATTACGTTCTACAGATCTGCTGTACAACATTGTGCCTATAGGTAACAATACTGTAGTGTATACATAAAAATCGTTAAAAGGGTAGATCTCATGTGAAGTGTTCTTACCACAATAAAAAAAAGAATAAAGCAGAGTGTGAATTTTTTTTTAAATGAGAGCAGTTAATATCTTTGGCATTTAAGTGATATACAAAGGTGCCCTTGATATTACTTTGTTCAATTTTGATAATAAATGAGCAAGTGTAGCATTCATAGATTGAGAGGTCATAGTGATCAGGGACCCAGATCTCTCAAGGTTGAGGATTCTGGGTCTCCCCACCAGGGAAGCCACTTGGAGGTGATGGAAGTCAGAAAAGAGCAGAAGAGAGAGACAATGAATATCAGTTGCAGCCTCTAGTTTGTTTCCACTCACTGTCCCCCTGTAAGTCTCCCCAAGAAAAGAGAGCAACAATTCTGAAGAAGCTCCTTCCAGAATTATGTACATAAGGGATATAGAGTACAGCAGTAGAGGAATGGATTATGATGTGTGTTGCAGTACTATTGAGCTCTGCTCTTGAAGACTGAGGTTGTCTTTTCCCCAGCTGCTGGGAGCACTGGCAACTGAGAGCTCAGCAGAGATGATCTGGAAGAATTGCCTTTGGCTAAAGAGAGCCTCCTTATCCAAGTTTATCCTGTGGCCCTGGGACAGTGCACATTCAAAGACTGGATGCTTTGCCTGAAGGCAGACTAACTCTGTAGGGCCATCCCAGCCCCAGAAGCTCCCCAGGGATTGACTGACTGATCCCTCTGCCATGACCATGTTGAAGTTCAAATCCTCCCTCTGAGCAATTCTATGTCCTTCACTCTCCAATTAACTTGCCTGCATGCAAAGCTCCCTCCCATAGTCTGTTTCTGGGAAAGCCAACCTAAGACAACTAATTTTATATAAGATTAGATGTTAGAGGATTTCGTTAGTTTTTACTCTTTAGTTCAGAAGTCTTATTACATATACTCATTGTTTGTAGTATTTTCCTTTGCAAAAAGCTTTTATGTGGAAAAGACCTCAGAGACATAATCCTTTATGTTTCAGGACCTATGCTAATTCTATAGCATTTGTTCTGTATTTCTACTTACATAATTACTGGATAACTTGGCTTTGGGGATTTAGTACACTTTATCTTAATTTCTGTTCAACTGCTCAGGTTAAATTCTGATTGTAATTACAAAGGATAAATGAATCTGTTGCTTGACAGTGAAGGTTACTGTATATATTATTACTGTTCCCTGACCAGAAATAGGCTGGATGAAATACCCTTGACTTTATGTTGATTAATAACTCTTCCAGGTGTTCATATTATAGTATACTTTGAATATAGGGCAAGGGATTCTTGAAGAGCATTTATCAGATTGGGAGCCTAGTTACAAGCAAAACAAAATAATTCTGCATGTATAATCAGAAAAGGAATTTATCAAAAAGCCATGAAGTATTAAAACACACACACACATAAATATATATATATATTATATATATATATAAAACACACATATATCTGTATATCTGTACACACATATATCTATATATCTCTATATATTTCCTTATTCTCAATTAATACTTCTTATAAAGGGGTCCACACTGAATTTTTTAAAAAATGCACACTGAAAATATTTTAGTCTTTGTGGGCCATACAATCTATACACTTGCTCAAATCTGCCTTTGTAGCATGAAAGAAGTATAGACAATATGTAGACAAATTAACATGGCTGCATTCCAACAAAAGTTTATTTATAAAAACAGGCAGCAAGTTGGACTTCCCTGGTGGTGCAGTGGTTAAGAATCCACCTGCCAGTGCAGGGGACACAGGTTCAGTCCCTCTGGTCCAGGAAGATCCCACATGCCTTTGAGCAACTAAGCCCACATGCCACAACTACTGAGCCTGCATACTGCAACTACTGAAGCCTGTGCATCTAGAGCCCCTGCTCCGCAATAAGAGAGGCCACCACAATGAGAAGCCCATGCACAACAATGAAGAGAAGCCCCCGCACGCCGCAACTAGAGAAAGCCTGCGCAGAGCAACAAAGACCGAACACAGCCAAAAAACAAAAAAAATTTGATAGTTAGGATTATTTAAAAAAAAAAAAAATGCAGCAAGCTGAATTTGTCCCAAGGCCTAGTTTACCAACTCCTGCCTAAAACAATGAATTTATTCAACTTTCCAAGTATTCTTATTCCCTCCTACCCATCATATTTCAAAATAATTCTATCAGATCTAGGTTGCCAAGAACATGAATCAATTATATACTCTTCAATTACCATTATGTCTACCTTCTGAGTTCTAAAAAAATATTTATATAATACCCCTCTGGTCCCTTTGAGAAACCTTCTCCAATCATATTTTGGTTCCCTGAGTTTCTGCATGATGGTAAATGTTGTTCTGTGGCCTTTATATTTGAAGGTCTATTTGATTATACATAACGTCCCTGGTTCACATTTTCTTTCCTATTTACTCCAGTTTTTGGCACCATATGTTGCTTTCAAAATGCCTGACACTAATCTGATTTTTTATTCCTTAAAAGCTCCCTGGTCTTTTTGCCTGTATGGCCAAAGAATTTATTTTTTGTTCCTTTTTTGCATAGACCAGTAGTTTTACTAGATTTGACTCAGTGTTATCAATTTAGTATCAATTTGCTCAGTAAACAATGTGCCTTTTTAAAAAGTTGGTCAATTTTTTTTTACTTTAATTTTTTTGATTATGGTTTTAAGTAGATTTCTTATATTGCTTTGATTTTTCTTCTTTCGGAATTGCTGTCATCTGTAGAATAGGTTTTCTTTGCTTCTATATCTAAAATCTTCACTCAAATTTTTATATCTCTTTTTAAATCTTTGCTGGAATTTTAAAAGATTTCCTTTATCTCATATTTTTTTCTTCAAATACTGTATTTGAAGTATTTGCTCAAACTGCCATAACAAAATACCGCACACTGGGTTACTTAACCAACAGAAATTTATTTTCTCACAGTTCTGGAATCTGGAAGTCTGAGGTGAAATGCTGGCAGGGTTGGTTTCTCCTGAGGCCTCTCTCTTTGGTCACAGGTGGTGCTCTTCTCCTTGTACTCTCACCTGGCCTTTCCTCTGTGCAAGGGTACCCTGGTGACCCTTCCTTTTCTTACAAGGACACCAATCCTCCTGGATTAGGGCCCCACCCTTATGATCTCATTTAGTCTTAATTAATTCCTTAAATGCCATATCTCTAAAGATAGTCACATGGGGGGTAGGACTTCAACATATAAATCTTTAATTAACAGCAACAACAAGAACCCATGCCAACAACCTAAAATTCATAGGAATATATGAATTCAGAATGCATTTCCAAGTGTGCTGCACTTGTTAAATAGGTGGGAAAAAAAAAGCATCATTACTTAATTTGGAACTATTTAGTATTTTTCTTAATGCAGCTTTTTGTGAGTGTTGTTCAGAGCAAGATGTGTGGTATATCAATTGCTCAGTACCTGCTGTTACTTGTGATTAAGAGACAGATACTGTTCAAAGAAAATTGTCTTGTAATTACAACAAAAAGCAGGCAATCAACACAAGTATTGTCTTTTTATATTTTAAAGAGAGAGAACTAAATTAAACCAGAACCTTTATTTGAACATCACAACTCATTTAACTTAAAATTGTTTTCACAAAATATCTACCACCCATGGTGATACCTCCCCGGGATGTTAGCCATCCTTATGTTTATAAGAATCTAACCTGACCTTTTAAAACTTTTCATCATTCTGAAAAATAGCCAGAAAAAGAATATAGAGGATTTTAAAGATTAACAATCTCTGGATTAATGTTTTTCAATAATTAACATATTAGTAGATTTAATCATTCTCAATGTTAATGTTTTAATCTTGGTTTTGTTTTCCTCAATCTCCAAAATTTCTATCTGTACACTTATATCTTTGAAAGAGTGGTAGAAATCACCCTGGAAACAAAAGCACCGGTTTCTGAAAATGAAAAAATATCATTATGATTATTGTCTATATGTATTTTTTAATATGCTAACAGGAACACATTTTAGGGAAAAGAAACTAGAAAATTTTTTGTTTGTTTCTGTGCTTTTAATGTTTATATGGGAGAGTCCCAAAGGATAAAGGTAATATGTTATTCTGTTTATTGTAGGGAAGATAGCGCTTGTGGAATCTAGCAACAATTAGAATAAGAGGCTGTATTGTATATTCAGATAAGTGGACCAATTAGTAGCTTTAATGCAAGCATTCAATAACAGTTAACTATTATTTTTGTTATATTAATCTCTGGGACTATTTATACAGAGAAACAGAGTTCTTTCCTCAAGGACAGGGCAATGAGAAAAGGCACAGACAGCATGGTAAATGTCATAATTAAAGAATATAAAGGAAGGCCTTGATTGCATAGATTAGTAATTAAGGATTCTAGGAGAATCAAGGAGATTCAAGACAACCATCACTAATGAAATTCTACCTTAGTGCATTAATGTTTAAAAGAATTAGCCTGATCTCACTAGAGTCACTAGTTGATCTTTAAATTTCCACTGTGTTTAGAAATTTTAAAAATCTGATTTTATGTATTTAGAGATCAAAAAATATATATAGTAACTTTTAAATTAACATTGCTTTTTTTTTACTTAGTTGAATAACTGAGTACCAATTTGTTCCATATTTTTATATGTATTTTAAAACTTGGCCTCATTTCATATCTGCTACACAATTTTCATAATTCTATAATCTGAAAATTTACATACTCATGTTAACATACTACAGGGGAGGAAAAAGTTTTCCTTGACACTCTAGGGTGTCTGACTGGGTCTGAAAATTAAACTGACAAGGACAGATTAACAAGAGAGAAGTATAGAAATTTATTTAATTTAAATTTTACATGACACAGGAGCCTTTGTAAGGAGTTGAAGACCCAAAGAAACAGTTCAACCTGAGTATTTTGATGCCAGGTTTGATGAAGGGTGGGCAGTCAGGGAGGAATATGATTGGCTAAAGAGTAGGAGGTAAGTGTAGAAAACAGAAACAGCAAAGCCTATTTGTTTGGATTCTTCTTGGGGCCCAGATATAGGGAAGGCACATTTCACCATGAGAGTTTTGTGACCTATTTCAGGGAAGAAGGGCTAGAAGAATGTCAGAATAACCTTCCTGCTTCTACTATTTTCTCAGACTCCTTCAGCTTAAAGTATTTAATATGCCAAAGTGCCATTTTATGGCAGTGTGTCCTGAACCCATTCAACACACACACACACACACACACACACACACACACACACACAGGAGTCTAATACTCATGTAAATTTTGCTGAGCAATATGCATTTTTTGTTGTTAACTTTACTGCCAGAAGTTGCTGACAAAACAAAGCAGCCTGTGAAGCTTTCTATTGTTTGTCTAAAGTTAAGTTATATATCTATGTTTTTGTTTCTTTTGCCAGCAGGCACTTTATGGTTTCTCTTCTAAGGATGATTGCAAACCCATTTTTCTACTGCAAATGAGGGAGTAAAACCTCCTATTTTCACACAGTAGGGTGAGGTTTCGACATTACAGCAGCCCTGGGCTTTATCAAAAACAGCACTTAAAAAGTCAAACATTTATAGAACTCAACAATGTTTAAATACACTAAAATATTACATATTCAGTACACACAAGAGATTGAGAATTTCTAGACAGAGTTTTCTTGGTAGTGGTTACCTCTCTGATATCATACACACATTAAAACTTACACACTATTTCTTTGATAATTTAGATGAGAATTTTATATGAATGATTTCACAGACTTTCTTGCATCCATAAGTAAGGTTTTCTCTATTTTTATGACTTGACGTGAGGTACAATTGTTTGGTGGTGTCTTGAGATTTCATTATCAGGTCTAGACTTTTAACAGACCTGCATTAAATATTCTCTCCATGTCTTGGTCACAGAATACTGTTGGTTTTTTCTCAAGTTAATGTGCCCACTTTGTTTTTCTTTTTTTTCTTAATATTACTTTTTTGTCTTTTCTTGCTGCCATTTCCTTTAATATCTTATATGTAGTATATATGTAGGCATTTTATGTTTTCATATGCTTAATTTTATTGTTTTAAATGTAAACATCAGGAGTCTGTACATAGTCTTTGATGAATAAAATCCCTAAAGTCCAATGTGGACTATTGTCAAGCATATTTCAGGGTTTAGTAATATTTTTACTTTATTATTAGTTTTTAGATATATTCAGGATATAAAATATCCATGTAATGAATTCCAAAAAGGAAATGACATATTTTAGAATATAGACTATAACTAACCCCTGGTCAAATTATGTTTCAGATGGTTGAAAATAAATGAATAAATTTGTGAAAATATTTCTGCATATCATTGCATCATTCTAATTTATTTGGTTTCAGGTAGTAATTCACTGAGTTCACTTTTATACCAAATAGTATGCTAAGGTACTTATGTATATAATCACATGGATTCCACGAGAGTCTAAAGATCCTTAAAATATATTTGAAAAAAAAAAAGATTATCTTGTCAGTGTCATGTAACGAGGAAGTGAAAAACTGGTATGCGAATTTTTTGCTAACTACAGACTTAATCATGTTTCCTTAAGAGGTGCCCCACATGATCATTTTATTTGCCTTAAATGTGTACATAGTAAGTGATAATAATTGGCAATAACAAATAATTTAGATTTTTGGCAAATCTTAACTAATGACTATTCTTTTTTCATTATAACTATATCTGGTTTAAAATAACCGAACTCATACATACAATCTTTTAAATACGAACCAATACCTAGATTAAATCCAGTTGGTGCTAGGTCAGTGCAATTAACGCTGATTAAAAATAAAAGCGTTTTTAGTTAAAATGTAAGGTGAATAAACTAAACCAAATTTTATAAGTCACAGAAGAATAAGCTGACATATCAAGAAAAGAAAAAAATTACAATTGAGAATATTACAAAGATGTTTTATTATGTAGGAAGTGTACAGGTTAACAAGGTACATTGCAGCATGATTCTGATTTTGATTCAAAATCATTAGCTATTTTTCCAGAAAAGTTAGTTGAAAAGTTTGAAGGGGCAGATTTGTGATAAATATTTAACTTAAATGAAATGAGGATTAAAAGCTCCCTGAAGAGGAAGAAACTTCCTCTCACTCGCGGTTTACCATTTAAAGACATTCAGAAGCATTTTTGAACAAAAATTTTACCCTGGGTCAGATAATTCAAATGTTGATCTTTTAAAAATGCTTTTGGGGATTCCCTGGTGGCGCAGTGGTTGAGAGTCTGCCTGCTGATGCAGGAGACATGGGTTTGTGCCCCGGTCCAGGAAGATCCCACATGCCGCGGAGCGGGTGGGCCCATTAGCCATGGCCGCTGGGCCTGCACATCCGGAGCCTGTGCTCCGCAGCGGGAGGGGCCGCATCAGTGAGGGGCCCGCGTACCGCAAAAAAAAAAAAAAAAAAAAAAAA
>NW_006781300.1:0-235 GCF_000442215.2 Lipotes vexillifer
AGAAGTAGGTAATGGGTGGGGCTAAGTGTCTGATATATTGAGGTGGAGAAAGTCGTGGTGGGGTTGGAGAGATGTGCTCGGTGATTTGGCGGTACTTTAGGAAAATGGGCTAGAAACCAGCTTTTTAAGAATTTCATACTAGACTCTTGATGGCTTTAATGTTATACCTTTGTTTGCATATTTAAGACTCATGCAAACACTCAAGTCGAAGGACTGCATCTTTGGTGGTCATTTC
>NW_006781302.1:0-205 GCF_000442215.2 Lipotes vexillifer
CCAGGAAGCCTACACAACCCACTGAACCAACATTAGCCACTGGAGACAGACATCAAAAACAATAGGAACTATGAACCTTCAGCCTGCAAAAAGGAGGCCCCAAACACAGGAAGATAAGCAAAATGAGAAGACAGGAAAACACAAGCAGATGAAGGAGCAAGATAAAAATGCACCAGACCTAACAAATGAAGAGGAAATAGGCAGT
>NW_006781305.1:0-379 GCF_000442215.2 Lipotes vexillifer
CCCCATATTCATCGCATAGGAATAGACCTGACTGGTAGGAATCTTAAAACCTATGTATTTATACGTCTCCACAAGAGAATCAAGTGTGTGTACAGCGGCATAAACGCAGCACTGAAAATCAGCTAAATCCCATTATAAAAATGAATTTCAAAACCAAAACACAATGACAGTGAAACACAGAGACATCCTTATATATTTCATTCAGGGCTTGTGATGAAACCTGGATTTACCACATCTACACCCACCATTGTGTGAGACATAAGGCTGGACACTTGGGGCTGATAGGATTGGTGAAGTTCGGAGAGCAAATGCAGAACCTTTGAAGTCCTACTGCATGGTACCCATTCCATGGGTCCCAACTCCCCAGGTTTAAGGGATT
>NW_006781306.1:0-1295 GCF_000442215.2 Lipotes vexillifer
TTGGCATCTCCCCACACTCACATCAGTGAACAAGCTGTATGGGCTCTAGGAAACATTGCAGGTGATGGCTCAGTTTTCCGAGACTTGGTTATCAAGTATGGTGCAGTTGACCCGCTGTTGGCACTTTTGGCGGCTCCTGATTTGTCATCTTTAGCATGTGGTTACTTACATAGTCTTACCTGGACACTTTCAAATCTTTGTCGCAACAAGAATCCTGCACCCCCCCTTAGATGCTGTTGAGCAAATTCTTCCTACTTTAGTTTGTCTCCTGCATCACAATGATCCAGAAGTTTTAGCTGATACCTGCTGGGCTATTTCCTACCTTAGCGATGGTCCAAATGAACAGATTGAAATGGTTGTGAAAACGGGGGTTGTACCTCAACCGGTGAAGCTTTTATGAGCTACTGAATTGCCAATTGTGACTCCCGCGCTAAGAGCCATAGGAAATATTGTCACTGGGACGGATGAACAGACTCAGGTTGTGACAGATGCAGGAGTACTTGCCATCTTTCCCAGCCTGCGAACAAACTCCAAAACTAACATTCAGAAAGAAGCTACGTGGACAATGTCAAACATCACGGCTGGCCGCCAGGACCAGATACAGCAAGTTGTAAATCATGGATTAGTCCCGTTCCTCGTTGGCATTCTCTCTAAGGCTGACTTTAAGACACAAAAGGAAGCTGTATGGGCTGTGACCAACTACACGAGTGGCAGAACAGTTGAGCAGATCGTATACCTTGTTCATTGTGGCATAATAGAACCGTTGATGAACCTCCTAACTGTGAAAGACACTAAAATTATTCTGGTTATTCTGGATGCCATCTCAAATATCTTTCAGGCTGCTGAGAAACTAGGGGAGACTGAGGAACTTAGTATAATGATTGAAGAATGTGGAGGTTTGGACAAAATTGAAGCTCTATAAAACCATGAAAATGAGTCTGTGTACAAAGCTTCATTAAACTTGATTGAGAAGTGTTTCTCTGTGGAGGAAGAGGCAGATCAAAATGTTGTGCCAGAAACTACCTCTGAAGGGTATACATTCCAAGCTCAGGATGGCACTGCTGGGACCTTCAACTTTTAGATTGTACATCTGAGGCATAAAGTTGTTTGTTGTGTACTATGTCTGGTAGAAGTTTGTCTCACTGTTTCCCTACTAAGGACTCTTTACACGTGGTTTGTTATTGTAGCACTGTTTACAAAGAAACTATACTTGAACAGTTCCAAACTGTACGTACTGTATGAAGCTTCTCCTCTCAATGGGTTTCTTATTTCTATGTGGAATTTCATATCTTGCA
>NW_006781307.1:0-3529 GCF_000442215.2 Lipotes vexillifer
ACTGGTTGAGAGTCCGCCTGCTGATGCAGGGAACGCGGGTTCGTGCCTCGCTCCGGGAAGATCACATATGCCGCAGAGCGGCTGAGCCCGTGAGTCATGACCGCTGAGCCTGAGCGTCCGGAGCCTGTGCTCTGCAACGTGAGAGGCCACAGCAGTGAAAGGCCCACGTACGGCAAAAAAAAAACAAAAAAAATTCTTTATTGCTAAAAATGCTAATCATCATCTGTCTCCAGCAAGTCATAATCTTTTTGCAATAGTAACATCAAAGGTCACTGATCACAGATCACCATAACAAATATAATAATAATTTTTAAAAAGTTTAAAATATTGTGAAAATTAAAATATGACACAGGGGCACAAAGTGAGAAAATACTGTTGGAAAAATGACGCTGAAAGACTGGCTCCACGCTGAGTTACCACAAATCTTCAATTTGTCAAAAACAGTATCTACAAAGTGCAATAAAGCAAAGCACAATAAAACAAGGTATGTATTGAAAATCTGAGAAACTTTTTATTAGGTACATATAAATCAGGCACATTCTTTGAATAGCTTAACATTGCACAGGATTTATTCAAACATTTACCTGAATGAAAGGCATGAGGAGTGTTTCCTACTCCTGCTATTATGAACCGATCTGCAATAAATATCCTTGTGTGTGGATGTATGCATATTTAGCATGAAATATCTACAGAATAAAATCTGAGTTAGTGGATCAAAAGATATGTGCATTTTAAATTTTGATAAATGTTCTTAATTGTCCTCCAAACTAATTTCTTCAATATTTCCTTCAACCAGCAATATAAGAGAGTCCCTATTGGCTCACAGCTTCCTCTACTGTGTAGGTCACTATTCTT
Source organism: Lipotes vexillifer (assembly GCF_000442215.2). Taxonomy (NCBI): domain Eukaryota; kingdom Metazoa; phylum Chordata; class Mammalia; order Artiodactyla; family Lipotidae; genus Lipotes; species Lipotes vexillifer. The sequence goes on from NW_006781307.1 coordinate 856, forward strand.
CTATGTATGATTAGATATTTGGATCTTCAGCAATCTGATAAGAGAAATAATATTGTACACTTATTTTCATTTAGATTTTTTAATGTATGGGTGAGATTAAACATCTATCCATATTTACAAGTCATTCATATATTTTTTTCCTGTGATTTTCCTGTTTGTGCACTTTGCATATCCATCCTTTGGTTTATGTTTTTCTTATTTAAAAAGATCTGGAAAACCTAGCTCCTTCTTTGCTATATGTGTTGTAAATATATTTTCCAGTTTTCGTTTATCTTTTGACTTTTCTAGGGTGTTTTTTGCTGAGAAAATTTGTAAATTTTTCATGTCATTAAATTTATCATTCTTTTTCCTTAAAGCTTCTGGGTCCTGTGTGTTGCTTTAGGAAGGCTTCACCAGTTCCTTGATATGAACATTTTCCCCATGTTGTCTTCTAAGAAACATTTTCCAAATCTATTCTTTATGTTTAAAGCTGTGAGCTCTCTGGATTTATTTTTAAGTAAAAAGTGAGTTAAGAATCCAGGCTTACCGTTTTTTCTCTCAAAATAGGTAACCAGTTGTCTCAACATTATTTATTGAGGAATTTATCTTTTCCACTTTAAAACAAGTACTCTTACCATATACTAAATTCCCATATTTACTTTGGTCTACTTTTGGACAGTTTTCTGTTTTATTGATCTGACTGTGTATGTGCCAAAGACTTTTATTTACCATGCCTGCATAGTACATTTTAATATCTGGTCAGGTGAGGCCTGTCTCGTAGCTTTTCTTTTTCAGAAATTATATTGCCTACTCTGTTCTTAATTTATACCTAAAAAAAGTAATGCCTGTTGTCACAAATGGCAAGATTTCATTCTTTTTTATGGCTGAGTAATACTCCATTATATATATTGATAGGTGTATAATACTCCATTACATATAAATATATCTTCTTTATCCATCCATGTCAATGGACACTTAAGTTGCTTCCATATCTTGGCAATTGTAAATAATGCTGCAATGAACACTGAGGTGCATATATCTTTTCAAATTAACGTTTTCATTTTCTTCAAATAAATACCCAGGAGTGGGATTGCTGGATCATATGGTAGTTCTATTTTTAATTTTTTTAGGAACCTCCATACTGCTTCCCACAGTGGCTGCACTAATTTACGTTCCCACCAACAGGGTACTAGGGTTCCCTTTTTTCCATGTCCTCACCAACACTTGTTATTTCTTGTCTTTTTGATGATAACCATTCTGACAGGTGTGAAGTGGTATCTCGTGGTTTTGATTTGCATTTTCCTAATGATTAGTGATGTTGAGCATCTTTTCATGTGCTTGTTTGGCCATCTGTATATCTTCTTTGGAAAAATGCTTATTCAGGTCCTCTGCCATTTTGTAACCAGATTTTTTTTTTGATATTTAGTTGTCTTGCCATTTGATAACATGGATGGACCTGGAGGGTATTATGCTTACTGAAATAAGTATTCCAGAGAAAGACAAATACTGTATGCTTTCAATTCTATGTGGAATCTAAAAAATAAAGCAAATGAACAAATATAACAAATCAGAAACAGACTCATAGATACAGAGACCTAACTAGTGGTTGCCAGAGAAGAGAGGGGTAGGGGAATGGGTGAAAAAGCTGAAGGGGTTAAACGATACAAACTACCAGTTATAAAATACATAAGTCACTGGGATGTAATATACAGCACAGGGAGTAGTCAATAAATTATAATAATTTTTATGGTGCATATCTATAAAAATATTGAATGGCTATGTTGTACACCTAAAACTAATATAATATTGTAAATCAACTATACTTCAATTTAAAAAAATTAATGCCTACTTCCTTGATCCTTGAGTGGTCAATGTTTTATTCACCTCCACTTCACCTTGTTGTGGAGGGAGGGAGTCCTGTTCTAGTGTTATAGGGATGGTTGAGCACATGACAAACACTTGACAAGTGAGACTGACAACAGTTTATTAGTCATATATATTCACAGCCTGGGGAAGGAGAACACCATGCCATGCAGGGCCACACAGGTGTTGCATTCAGGTACAGCATGGACGAGCAGGGGCTGTGGAAGGCAGGCTTTCTAGTAAACAAGAGGATGAGGTGCCCCCTGGTTCCTATGGGAGCATGTGATTGGTTTGTAGAAGTAATTCTGCTGGTTGGAAGGGAACTGAAACCTGCAGAGGCAGGTACTACGCCTGGTCCCTGTGATGAGGAGTGTTGCTTGACTAGGGGACCTCATTCAGATGAGCACAATGGGAAAGGGGAACTTGCAGTTAGGCTATCTGAGACCCCTCTGGTTTTCCCAAATGTCAAGGCACCCATAATATTAGGACTTAGTTTACCCTTGACATCTACAGTTTACCCTTGACATCACTTCAAACCTTGATGATGAGTAAGACTTCTAGGGAGTAAGAGAAGTACCTCCCTAGAAAGCAAAGTAGTTACTTTGACCAGGGAGAAAAGGACTTGGTGAGATTGTTGTCAAAAATATAAACTTTAGAAGTGTCCCTTTTTATGGCCAATAAAGTATATCGAGGGAATTGTGTGGCATTGTGGTAGAGAGTACATGTCCCCAGAGGGGACACGTTTAGATTAATCAATGCCTGTGGCAAAGGTAACAACCAGCATGGGGTCCACTTGACATTTTTTTTTTTTTTTTTTTTTTTTTGCTTTTTG
>NW_006781308.1:0-218 GCF_000442215.2 Lipotes vexillifer
AACCCTCACCCTAACCTTAATCCTAACCATTACCCGAAGCCTTACCCTAACACGTGCCCTAAATATAAACCATACATTAACACTAACATGTGCCCTAACAGTTACGCTAAACCTAAACCATTGTCATACACTAACCTCTTCCCTAAACTGTCCCTGTTCCCTAACCATAACCCTACCCCTAACCCTAATCCTAAGCCTTACCCGAAGCCTTACCTTAA
>NW_006781309.1:0-765 GCF_000442215.2 Lipotes vexillifer
TCATCGTTAGCTTTGTCCTGCCAGTTTGGAGAGCGCTCGTTGCGTGGTTCAACTTTGGGCGCAGGTTTTGTTTGGGCAGGTCGTGGATTTGGCGCGGGTTGTGCAGACGCAACCGCTTTGGGCGTTTCAATTTTTGGAGCGACCTTCTGTGGTTTTGCTTGAGGTTCAACACTCGCAACTTTTGGTTCAACAGCAATTGGTTGTTGTTCAACCTTCGGTTCTTCAACAACGGTTGGCTCTTGAACCTTTTGTTGCGCACGCTCAGCATCAACAACCGACTTTTCGCGGAACACAATCGACACGCCAGCCACCTCATCAAAGACAATGCTTTTGGGAACCGTGTTGCTTGCGTTTCCATAATTGACCGTTGCCCTGACAAATCCATCTCCTCCATCAATCAAGATGCGCGGATTGGTTTGGTTCGGTTCGTACTGCCCCGATGGCTCAATGTTGAATTCCTCGCGCACGTCTCCCACAGGGTTGATAAACACCGCCTCACCCTTTTTGGAAATCACAAGTGACTTCTCACCATCGACCCAGGTCTTACCGAAGATCGCCGTCACACGCTCATCTAAGATCGCCCCGCGATTGGTTTTGAATTCGGTAATGGGTTTTTCTTCTTGAACGTCTTTGACCACAACTGTTGTGGTGTCGTAGCTGGGCCAATACAGATACCCTCCAACCACGCCAACAACGATCAACAACGCCGCGCCGACCAACACAATGGGCTTGCGTGAACCGCGTTGTGTTTCACCGTCCTGCTGC
>NW_006781310.1:0-220 GCF_000442215.2 Lipotes vexillifer
ACTTTGCAGTGAAAATTGATTTGTATGTTTTTTGCCTCTGAGTCCTTGTGGGATTTTTTTTTTATTCAAACAGAAAGTCACAATAATTATAATCATCCTCATCAGTTCACTCAGTCCCATGTAATTAATTTTTTTTATCTTGATCTTCTGTTAGCAGTTTTATGAATTCATCAGTTTTCCATTAGAGTTCTGAAAATACTTATTCATTCAGTTCAGCAGT
>NW_006781313.1:0-245 GCF_000442215.2 Lipotes vexillifer
CTGGTGGTCCAATGTCCTGAACTTGGCTCTCCCACCTCAGAGGTTCAGGCCTGACACCTGGCCAGAGCACCAATACCCTGTCAGCCACACAGTTCAGAAAAAAGGGAGAAAAAAAAGAAAGGAAGAAAAAAGTAATAAAGTAAATAAAATTATTAAAATAAAAAGTTAAAAATTATTACTAAAATTAAAAAAAAGAAGAGAGCAACCAAACCAATAAACAAATCCACCAATGATAACAAGTGCTA
>NW_006781314.1:0-238 GCF_000442215.2 Lipotes vexillifer
TTTTCCCTACCATTCTCAGTTAAATACCACTTGAAAGTGGGTCTTCAGGTTAGGCCCTAGAAGTAGCAGGAACCAAAACCTTATGCCTGCAGCTTTTCTAGAGTGATCCAAGCACGATAGTCCATCTCCACAGAGGTTGGTGTCTTCCCCACCATTCTTATTTTGGCTTAAAAAGGCGCATGTATTTTACCAGTAGGACACCAGCCTTTCAAAAAAAGTAAAATGCATTTGCCTGTAG
>NW_006781315.1:0-11870 GCF_000442215.2 Lipotes vexillifer
GAAATAGAAACAAAGAAAACAATAGCAAAGATCAATAAAACTAAAAGCTGCTTCTTTGAGAAGTTAAACAAAATTGATAAACTATTAGCCAGACTCATCAAGAAAAAGAAGGAGAGGACTCAAGTCAATAAAATTAGAAATGAAAATGGAGAAGTTACAACAGACACCGCAGAAATACAAAGCATCCTAAGAGACTACTACAAGCAACTCTATGCCAATAAAGTGGACAACCTGGAAGAAATGGATAAATTCTTAGAAAGGTATAACCTTCGAAGACTGAACCAGGAAGAAATAGAATATATGAACAGACCAATCACAAGTAATGAAATTGAAACTGTGATTTAAAATCTTCCAACAAACAAAAGTCTAGGATCAGATGGCTTCACAGGTTAATTCTATCAAACATTTAGAGAAGAGCTAACACCCATCCTTCTCAAACTCTTTGAGAAAATTTCAGACGAAGGAACACTCTCAAACTCATTCTATGAGGCCACCATCACCCTGACACCAAAACCAGACAAAGATAATACAAAAAAAGAAAATTGCACACAAATATCACTGATGAATATAGATGCAAAAATCCTCAACAAAATACTAGCAAACAGAGTCCAACAACACATTGAAAGGATCATACAGCATGATCAAGAGGGCTTTATCCCAGGGATGCAAGGATTCTTCAAAAATGCAAATCAATCAATGTGATACAGCATATTAACAAATTGAAGAATGAAAACCATATGATCATCTCAAGAGATGCAGAAATAGCTTTTGACAAACTTCAACACCCACTTATGATAAAGAGTCTCCAGAAAGTGGGCATAGAGGGAACCTACCTCAACATAATAAAGGTCATATATGACAAACCCACAGCAAATATCATTCTCAATGGTGAAAAACTAAAAGCATTTCCTCTATGATCAGGAACAAGACAAGGATGTCCACTCTCACCCTTATTATTCAACACAGTTTTGGAAGTCGGAGCCACAGCAGTCAGAGAAGAAAAAGAGAGAAAAGGAATACAAATTAGAAAAGAAGAAGTAAAACTGTCACTGTTTGCAGATGACATGATACTATACATAGAGAATCCTAAAGATGCCACAAGAAAACTACTAGAGCTAATCAATGAATTTGGTAAAGTTGCAGGATACAAAATTAATGCACAGAAATCTCTTGCATTCCTATACACTACTGATGAAAAATCTGAAAGAGAAATTAAGGAAACACTCCCATCTACCACCGCAACAAAACGAATAAAATACCTAGCAATAAACCCACCTAGGGAGACAAAAGACCTGTATGTAGAAAACTATAAGACACTGATGAAAGAAATTAAAGATGATACCAACAGACGGAGAGATATACCATGTTCTTGGATTGGAAGAATCAACATTGTGAAAATGACTCTACTCCCCAAAGCAATCTATAGATTCAATGCAATCCCTATCAAACTACCACTGGCATTTTTCACAGAACTAGAACAAAAAATTTCACAATTTGTATGGAAACACAAAAGACCCCGAATAGCCAAAGCAATCTTGAGAACAAAAAATGGAGCTGGAGGAATCAGGCTGCCTGACTTCAGACTATACTACAAAGCTACAGTAATCAAGACAGTATGGTACTGGCACAAAAACAGAAAGATAGATCAATGGAATAGGATAGAAAGCCCAGAGATAAACCCATGCACATATGGTCACCTTATCTTTGATAAAGGTGGCAGGAATATACAGTGGAGAAAGGACAGCCTCTTCAATAAGTGGTGCTGGGAAAATTGGACAGGTACATGTAAAAGTATGAGATTAGATCACTCCCTAACACCATACACAAAAATAAGCTCAAAATGGATTAAAGACCTAAATGTAAGGCCAGAAACTATCAAACTCTTAGAGGAAAACATAGGCAGAACACTCTATGACATAAATCACAGCAAGATCCTTCTTGACCCATCTCCTAGAGTAATGGAGATAAAAACAAAAATAAACAAATGGGACCTAATGAAACTTCAAAGCTTTTGCACAGCAAAGGAAACCATAAACAAGACCAAAAGACAGCCCTCAGAATGGGAGAAAATATTTGCAAATGAATCAACTGACAAAGGATTAATCTCTAAAATTTACAGGCAGCTCATGCAGCTCAATAACAAAAAAATAAACAACCCAATCCAAAAATGGGCAGAAGACCTAAATAGACATTTCTCCAAAGAAGATATACAGACTGCCAACAAACACATGAAAGAATGCTCAACATCATTAATCATTAGAGAAATGCAAATCAAAACTACAATGAGATATCATCTCACACCAGTCAGAATGGCCATCATCAAAAAATCTAGAAACAATAAATGCTGGAGAGGGTGTGGAGAAAAGGGAACACTCTTGCACTGCTGGTGGGAATGTGAATTGGTTCAGCCACTATGGAGAACAGTATGGAGGTTCCTTAAAAAACTACAAATAGAACTACCATATGACCCAGCAATCCCACTACTAGGTATATACCCTGAGGAAACCAGAATTCAGAAAGAGTCATGTACCAAAATGTTCATTGCAGCTCTATTTACAATAGCCCGGAGATGGAAACAACCTAAGTGCCCGTCGTCGGATGAATGGATAAAGAAGATGTGGCACATATATACAATGGAATATTACTCAGCCATAAAAAGAAACGAAATTGAGCTATTTGTAATGAGGTGGATAGATCTAGAGTCTGTCATACAGAGTGAAGTAAGTCAGAAAGAGAAGGACAAATACCGTATGCTAACACATATATATGGAATTTAAGAAAAAAAAATGTTATGAAGAACCTAGGGGTAAAACAAGAATAAAGACACAGACTATTGGAGAACGGACTTGAGAATATGGGGAGTGGGAAGGGTGAGCGTGATAGGGCGAGAGAGAGACATGGACATATATATACTAACAAACGTAAGGTAGATAGCCACAGTGGGAAGCAGCCGCATGGCACAGGGAAACCGGCTCGGTTCTTTGTGGCTGTCTGGAGGGGTGGGATAGGGAGGGTGGGAGGGAGGGAGACAAAGAGGGAAGAGATATGGGAACATATATATATGTATAACTGACTCACTCTGTTATAAAGCAGAAACTAACACACCATTGTAAAGCAATTATACCCCAATAAAGATGTTTCATTGCAGCACTATTTACAATAGCCAGGTCATGGAAGCAACCTAAATGTCCATCGACAGATGAATGGATAAAGAAGATGTTGTACATATATACAATGGAACATTACTCAGCCATAAAAAGGAACAAATTTGGGTCATTTGTTGAGACGTGGATGGATCTAGAGACTGTCATACAGAGTGAAGTCAGAAAGAGAAAAATAACTATCGTATATTAATGCATGTATGTTGAACCTAGGAAAACGGTACAGATGAACCAGTTTGAAGGGCAGAAGTTGAGACACAGATGTAGAGAACAAACGTATGGACACCAAGTGGAGAAAGCCGCTGGGGGTGGGGGGGGGGTGTGATGAATTGGGCAATTGGGATTGATATGAATACACTGATGTGTATAAAACTGATGACTAATAAGAACCTGCTGTATAAAAAAATAAATTAAATTAAATTTAAAAATTAAAAAAAAAAAAGCTTCTGCACAGCAAAGGAAACCATCAACAAAATGAAATGACAACCCACAGAATGGGAGAAAATATTTGCAAATTAGGTGACAGATAAGGGATTAAACTCCAAAATATACAAACAGCTCATGCAAGTGTATGTCCAGAAAACAAAAAACCCAATCAAAAAACGGGCAGAAGATCTAAGTAGACATTTCTCCCAAGAAGACATACATATGGCCAAAAATTACATGAAAAGATGCTCAGCATCACTAATTATCAGAGAAATGCAAATCAAAACTACAATGAGGTATCACCTCACACTTGTCAGAATGGCCACCATCAGAAAGTCTAGATATGGTATCACTTATATGTGGAATCTAAAAAAGGGTGCAAATGAATTTATTAACAAGACAGAAATATAGTTACAGATGTAGAAAACAAACTTATGGTTACTAAGGTGTAAGGGGGGGAGGGATAAAGTGGAAGATTGGGATTGACATATACACACTACTATACATAAAATATATAACTAATAAGGACCTACTGTACAGCACAGGGAACTCTACTCAATACTCTGTAATGGCTTATATGGGAAAAGAATCTAAAAGAGTGGATATATGTGTAACTGATTCACTTTGCTCTACACCTGAGACTGACATAACATTGTAAATCAACTATACTCCAATAAAAAATTTTTTTAAAAATTACCATTTGTTTAGTGGAGTTTTGGAAATGAGCAAAACTAAAGGAGAATGTCAATCCTTTATCTTTACTAAAAATTCAAATTCACTCATCAATCTGATGGTGGCATTTACCTTCTTGACCTTTACTCTCCCAACCATAATTATTCTAGCTACTATCCCCAAATCTCAAGCCGCTACTAACCATTTCAGTGAGACTCATTTAGTGATTTAAATCTTCCACATCATTAATTTACTTCCATCTACATATTGTCAATTCTGTAAGATAGAATGCTTCATCCCTCCCCAAATTCCCCACTCAGTCTATTTTCCTCTTGTCACAAAGTATTGATAGAAAAAGTTGTGAAACCACATAAGCAAATTTTAATCCAACTCTGTGATTACAGTTGAGTTTCTTTGCTTTTTTGTAATCCTCATTTTGCCTATATATAAATCCTAAAGCACAGCTAAATTTTTCTAGTCTCCTAACACTGTCTAAACGACTCTGATCGTCATCTCATCATTTCTGCAAATACGTGAAGACTGCAAAAAGTTCCCACCTTTCTTCTCTCCACTTCAGTGTTTCTTATTCAACCATGGTTTCTTCTACCTTATCTTCAAAGTACAGCAGCCTTTTCTTCTTTATTCGAATGCCAGTCTTTGTGCTAAAGGATCCATTTTATCCCACTTCTCCTGTTCTATATTCCAACACTATAGCTTCTCATTTTCGTGTCTGCAGTAAGTCCCAGAATGTTTGGATCTATCCTATACTAAAAACAAATCAACTATAAAACCTTAATTTACATGAATATCCCTTCAATTTGCTACCATGTCTCTCCTCTTTTCACTATTACCACATTTCTGGTTAAGAGTACTCTACAGCACTCATTATATCTTATCCCTATAAAATCTATTTTCTAGCCAGCACTTTACTAAAACTAGCTTTCAAAGGTAAGCAAGAAGTGATTGCAGTGATTTCTTTTTCTTTCTACACCTTCCTTAATATTGCTACAGGATTTAACATAGTTCATTACGAATTCCTTCTTAAAGTTCCTTCCTTCTTTGGCTTCCATACCATTACATTCTCTTTGCTTCCTTCCACTATTTCTATATACTCATTGCTTATCACCTTTAATCCTCTTTCCTGATCATTGTAAGCATGTTTCAATGTTCATTCTTCAACCCATTTTGGATTACCTCCTCCTTACCATTTTTTTCTCTTGATTTTGAGAAAAAAAATCCCATGGCCTCAGCAATCACCTCAAGTAAATGACTTCAAAAGTTACATTTCCATCACCAATTTTTTTTTCCAGTCTGCACTGCTGCACTTTGAGGTTTCCATTAGATGATGGGAAAGACTTCTATTATCCATGCACCAATATGTTCAAAACTGAATTTGTCGAATTTCCCTCTACCTCATCATCTGAACTTCCTCTTAGGACCTCCTTATTTTTGTTAACAGCATTATCATTCTTCTAGTTAATGAGACAAAGAAAAAATCTTAGTGTCATCTTTCATTTCTTTCTTTCATTGCCACTTTTCTCTATATCCAATTGGTGAATATTAATTATACTTTAAAAAATATCTATCAAATTTCCCCTTTCCTTTTTATTCTCATTGTCATTACTTATTTCAGATCCTTCTTATCACTCACCCAGACTATTGCATTCACCTATATTACTTTTAAGCTTTCTATCTTTATGAGCCATTTTCTACTCATTTACCAGAGTAATAACTTCAAATCATAGCTGAATCATGTCACTTCCATCCATAGATGTCAAAATAGAAATAATTTAATATGGACTTAAGATATAAGTGCAAAGTTGAATAATGCATTTTGTTTGTTCTTTTTTTGGTGGGGGGGGGTGTTCTTTTCTGCTTCAGAAAGCTTTTGTTTTGTTTGTTTGCCACTATCCTCTCTAATATTTTATTTTCACTCGTAATATTCTTTTCACATTTTTATAACTTATAAGTTTCTATTTTTAATTCTTTTAACTTCAGAGCTAGTTCAGTATCCACTCCCAAACCTATAGTACACTCTGGGAGTACCTATGTATGTAAAAATTTTATTAAATGTATTATTTGTTATCCAAAGAGCCAGGTATTCTATGATTCCACTGTTTAATAATGAAAACATTGACAGATGCTTTTAATTTACCTTTTTTCTCTTTTACATGACCAAATATTTAGCAACTTAAAACTACCAATCCCACTCTATATATCCTTGTGCAGAAGTGGAACCATATTCTCATTTATCATCCCCATGCAGGAAGCAAACTCTTCAAGGAATATTACTCCATTATTTTTGCTACCTGAGCATCAAAGGATCAAAGAGACAATCTGCAGCAAAATAATGTTTTCATGTCTCAAAATTGGCTGCTGAGTTTTAGCACACTGGGATGACAAATACAAACATTAATAAGGATTTGTGGGAGTAGCAGTTAAGCAGGAGTCAACTAGTCATATAATTTCTTTCTCTTTCATTTTCTACCTAATTGCTTTAATAGAAATTGCATGTTAATAATTAAATAAAAAGTTAAAAAAACTGGGAAAACTTTTGAAACAAATATGACTGACAGGAGTAATATCCTACACATACACACACTGGGATACAAAGAAAAAGAGATCTAAAAATTAATAAGAAAACAAAGCAAACTACACATTAAATGGGAAAAAGACACAAATGGGCAAGCTAATACGTATATAAATCAAAATGACCAATAAATATAGGTAAACATATTCAATCTCCAGATAATTGAAAAAGTTTAAAAGTAAAATAATGTATTATCAGTGTATACATATGAATCAAAAAAGTTTAAAAAGAATTTTATTTATTTTTAAATATTTTATTTATTTATTTATTTATTTATTTATTTATTTATTTATTTATTTAGGCTGTGTCAGGTCTTAGTTGCGGCATGGAGGATCTTCGTTGAGGCATGCTGTATCTTTCACTGCAATGCACGGGCTTCTCTCTAGTTGTGGTGCGTGGACTTCTCTCCAGTTGTGGCTTGCAGGCTCCAGAAGGCGTGGGCTCTGCAGCATGCGGCATGCAGGCTCTCTATACCTGATGCGCGTGAGCTCAGTAGTTGTGGCGCACGGGATTAGTTGCCCTGTGGCATGTAGGATCTTAGTTCCCCAGCCAGGGATTGAACCTGTGACCCCTGCAGTGGAAGGTGGATTCTTTACCACTAGACCACCAGGGAAGCCCCTAAAAAGAATTTTAATACCAGTATTGGAAAAGGTGTGGAGAAGGTGTCACCTATAAACTGTTGGGAATGTGAAAAATTGTCACCTGTTTCTGACAGGCTACTTAATGATACAGATCACTAAATAATAAGAAGCAAAAATGTTAATTTATAATAAATATAACTCATGAAAAAATTGCATAAAAGATCTTTCAGATTAAGTGTGTTATTCAATAGGGAGGTTAAAATCTGTTTTACTAATTATATGAAATATATTTTCTGAATAATAGAGAATACCCACCTTATTTAATCTATAAAATTCAAACAGTTTTTATTTCTTATAGTTGAAAATTAAAATTACATGCTAGCTTATAATAATTGTTACTAATATATACTCTACTTTTTCATTAAGTAAACAGGAAAAGGTTGGTTGTGAGGTTTAATGAAATTAATGGAGATATTTCTGAACTTTTATATGTGATTATTTCTTAACTATTTGTCAAAACTTAACACTAGAATTCAAAATATGAATGTACATATATTTATGAAAGAAGCATCATATATATTATCACATTTTGCCTCCTAAATAATTGACAGTTTTAGCTTCATATAGCATTGGATTATTTTAAAAAATCAGTAAAGAGAAACAACCATTAGACTTATAATTGTTTTATAACTTATAAACATAGATAGCTTCATTAAATTAGATTATATTGATTGCCTTCAGTATTCTGTTTTACAGGATGTTTTCAATATTTAATTTAGTTTGGGTATTTTTGTAAATATTCCTTGGAACATATTAACCATATTTATTTGAATTTTTAAATTACATCATGTGTTTGTTTTCTTGCTTGTTTTTTCCTTGAAGAAAGTATGTCTGACCTGACTGATTAGTTTCACATTGAAAACTGGCTTTGACAGTAGGTTACATTGTAGACATTTTCCCTAAAATGAATGGGGTAAATCTGAAGTTTGAACATTTTGACAAATATTTTTGTGGAATGTGATAAAAGTATTTCATTTAAAAAAACAGCATATTGCAAAGTCATATTGAAATGAATACTATTTTGATTTCCTCAGCAGTTTCTGGCTATATAGATTTGAACATTGTGTCTCTAAGTAAAAATATAGCAAATATAATTACTATTTTGTATGTTTCAATAAAATATTTTTAATATTTCTTCCAGAAAATGAGAAAGAAAATGACCCAAATAAAATGTTCTCAGTTACTTGCTTTCAATGAAGTTGAAGGAGGATCTAGTAAAATTGTAGCTATTAAGTCATTAAAAATAATTTTTATAACAAACACTTTTTTATTTTGAATATAAAAACTAAAAGGAGTTCAAAGAATTCCCATTGATAACAAAACTCCTTTCCCATCTTTTGTTTAGTCAGACAAGATATTTCAGTGCTTGTATCTTAGATAGCAACAAAATAAAAACAAAACAGAAAGAGAGTAAAATTGATTCCGAACCTCATTCTAGAGCTAAGTAATATGCATTGATAAACACCCAAACTAACTGAAAAAAATCCTTCTGTCTTACTGAGAGATACAGCTAAAAAATCTTTGTTTAAATAATCCTAAAATTTATATGGAACCATAAATGTTGAGCAGTTATGAAAACATTAGTATTCACAGAAGCTGCTAGCAATACAGGCATGATTCTCTATTCTAGGCCCATTATGCCTGGATAGAATTACAAACATGGAAAAGGCAAGTAGCCAAGATCATGTGTAACTAGTGATCTTTTTGATCAAAGAAAAGAATCAAACTTGTTTTAGAAAATTACTAAAAAATTTGGAAAAGAAAGAGAGATGAAGAAGTGGGAGCACTCATCCCACAGAGCTATTTATCGAGGACACAATTCTGGGGGTGCAGAAAGCTTTGGGAGCCAGTGAGCCAGTTGGATTAAAGTGGAAGTTCTTTTCTGATCTAAGAAAATAAGTCATCTGAATAGAGTCTCACTGTGGTTTTCACAGGGGTGGGCAAAGTTGATTTGGGTTCTACTAACAAAAAGAAAATGACATTTGCAACCACAAAAGAGAGTGCAAAAATCCAAAACTGGCATGAAGAAATCAAGAATTGTGTAAATGGTTCATAATTCAGTTTCACTCATATCACTCAACCCAGTAGGACGTTCCTTCCTTCCTTCCTTCCTTCCTTCCTCTTTCTTTCTTTCTCTTTTTCTTTCTTTCTTTCTTTCTTTCTTTCTTTCTTTCTTTCTTTCTTTTCTTTCCTTTCTTCCTTCCTTTCTTTCTTTTTCTTTCTTTCTTTCTTTCTTTTCTTTCTTTCTTCTTTCTTTCTTTCTTTCCCCTTCCTTCCTTCCTTCCTTCCTTCCTTCCTTCCTTTCTTTCTTTTCTTTCTTTCTTTTTCTCTTTTCTTCTTTCTTTCCTTCTTTTTTAATTTACTGTTGTTTTTTCCTTTGGATTCCCTAAGTAGCATATCCGTGATTGACTATGCTACTGCTGGACACTTTTTGTTTAAGATCTGATGGGTATTTTCTACTTACTAATAATTTGATGTGAGGTCCAGTTTATTTTATTCTTACTGCATAGCTTTATTTAATCAAATCTTACTACACTCAGTGGTAAAATTTTTTTTCAAAGAAAGAAAAAAATATTTTGTGTGTTTTGGTCTTTTAAACAGTGTCCACATTTTAAATTACTTTGCTGTAAATTGTTTTTTTTCTTTTTTTTTTCCCCATAGGAAATGACTGCTGTTTAATAGAATTATGCAGCATTTATACTAAGTAAAAAAATTAATTCAGTGTATTGCAATATAATTGTAGGTCTGTAACATGACAGGCTGAAGCTGTTTTTTAAAAAAAACAATAAAGACAGAAAAGAATAGAGAGCTCAGAAAAAAATATATATATGTATATTTATATTAATATATATATATTTCTATATATATATATATATATATATATATATATATATATAGTCAACTGAATATCAGATAAGGGTGCTAGGAATACACAATGGGGAAAGGTTAGTCTCTGCAGCAAATGGTGTTGGGAAAACTGGATATTTACATGTAAAAGAATGAATGAATTGGACCCATATCTTACACCACACAGGAAGATCAATTCAAAATGCATTCAAGACTGAAATGCAAGATCTGAAACTGTAAAACTCTTAGAAGAAAACACAAGAAAAAAATCTTCCTGACATTGGCTTTGGCAATGATTTCTTGGATATGACACTAAAAGCAGAGGAAACAAAAGCAAAAGTAGACAGGTGGGACTATATCAAACTATATCAAGCTTCTACACAGCAAATGTTAAAAATCAACAGAATGAAAATTCAACTATGGATTGGGAAAAAATATTTGCAAACCACAAAGGGATTAATGTTCAAAATACATAAAGAACTCATACAACTCAATAGCAAAAATTAAAAAAAAAATTAAGTAAAAATAACCTCATTACAAAACAGGCAAAGATCTTGAATAGACATTTCTCCAAAGAAGACATACACATGGCAACAGGTATATTAACAGATGCTGAAGGCAAGCAGAATATGCCATTCCCAAATACAGTGCTTTGACATGTAGATTATTTTAAGCTGAATGCGATCAAGACCCAGCAAACTGAGAAAACATTTTACCTCTCCCTTACCTACCCAAAAGAATTTAGATAGAGGATGTGTACCAGAAAAATAACTCCCACCAGAGATAACTTTTTAAATGAAAGACCTGCCTGCATGCAAGGCAAACTTCTAGTTACAAACATCTGTTCTTCTTATCATCCTGTGAATTCCCCTCCTCTTTGAAGCCCCAGGTCCCTATCCCCTTCCTTAGCTTAGGATGGCCTATAAGCCTCAATTGCCCAACTTGCCCTTGAGTCTCATATCTTTGAGTCTCCTGTACATATGAACTTAAATGTGTTTTTCTCCTGTAAATCTGTCTTATGTCAATTTAATTATTAGACCAACCAAAGAACCTAGAAGGAAAGAAGGAACCAATTTTCTGCTCCTGCAAGTGCTCAACATCACTGATCTTCAGAGAAATTCAAATCCAAATCACAATACTTTTATTACCTCACACCTGGTAAAATGACTATTATCAAAAGAAAAAAAAAGATAATAAATATTGATGAGGATGTGGAGAAATTGAAATCCTTGTACACTGTTGGTGAAATGTAAATACAATTGTTTAATAACTATGGAAAATAGTACGGAGGTTCCTCAAAAAACTAAAAATAGAATTGCCCTATGATCCAGCAATCCCACTCCTGGGCATTTATCTGGATAAAACTTAATTCAAAAAGATACATGCACCCCTATGTTCATTGTAGCACTATTTACAATAGCCAAGACATGGAAGCAACCTAAATATCCATCAACAGATGAATGGAAAAAAAAGATGTGGTGTGTATATATATATATATATATATATATATATATATATATATATATATATACA
>NW_006781315.1:11880-145425 GCF_000442215.2 Lipotes vexillifer
TATATATATATATATATATATATATATATATATATATATATATATACACACACACAATGGGATACTACTCAGCCTTAAAAAACAATGAAATAATGCCATTTACAGCAACATGAAGGGACCTAGAGATTATCATACCAAGTGAAGTAAGTCAGAAAGGGAGAGACAATTACCATATCACTTTTATGTGGAACCTAAACTATGACACGAATGAACTTCTCTACGAAACAGAAATAGACTCACAGATATAGCGAACATACTTGTGGTTGCCAAGGGGGATGGAGGGCTGGGAAGGGATGGATTGGGAGTTTGGGATTAGCAAATGTAAACTATTATGTATATTTATAACTGAATCACTTTGCGGTATACCAGAAACTAACACAACATTGTAAATCAACTATACTTCAATAAAATAGCTTTTTAAAAAAAAAAAAAAAATTTTAGTATATATTTATCAAAATTACTAACATATTTACAGTTTTTTAGTCAATTATATACAAATGCCAATTGAAATGAAAACAATTCAGAATTTAAATTTTTTAACTTTTTAATTTGAAATAAGTTTAAACATTACAATAACATTAAAAATAGTAAATATAAATCCTCTATATCTTTCTTTCAGCTTCCTCAAATGTCAACCTCATACATAACCACAAATAATTATAGTAAAAAGTAAGAAATTAACATTGATTCAATGTTAATTAACAGATCTTCTTCAAGTAGCTCCAGCTGTCTGACTCATGTCCTTTTTCTGGTCCAGGATCCAATTCCTGATCACACACTGCATTCAGTTATTGTTTTCCCTAATCACCTTTAATTTGAGAGAGTTCCTCAGTATTTCTTTGTCTTTCATAATCTTGAGATGGTTGATGAGCAATGGACGATTATTTTATAAAGTGTCTCTCAATATGGGTTTGTATGGTATTTATTTGTGATTAAATTCAGGTTATGCATTTTGGGCCAGAATACAACAGAAATGATGTGTCCTCAGGGCATCACGTCAGGAGGCACATGATGTTGATTTATCTAATTATTGGTGATTTAAACTACCCATATGAAAGTATTATAATTTTTTGCAAGTATTTATACTTAACGATGAAAAAAATGGAAGTCAATTGAAACATACAGGGGATACGTAGTTTTTCAAAATTAGTTTTAAAAATGTTTTAAGAACATTTATGTAGACAAGTTGATTGAGATATTGAATTATAATGAGAAACATAAATCAGATTCAGGAAGATGTATGGTCAAGAGAGATTTCTTTTTTAAATATGGGACACATTAGGACATATTTGTTTACTAGTAGGAATAATCTAATGAAAGGCAGACAATGCAATATTATTTTAAATTATGACTTACAAGAAACAAAATTGTCTGTTATTATGGTATGCCTACAAAGTGGAATCCTATACAGCTTTTATAAATGATCATTATAATTGTTGGTATAGAATGTTTACTGTTTAGTAAAAATATCAAAATTTAAAATAACATGCAGAATATGAGTACACTTATGAAGTGGGTGTATGTGTGTCTATTTGTCTAGGCTAACCTCTAGAAGAATATAAATGTTACCAGGACTAAAATTGAATTCCTCTGCTTGGTTGACATACACTGTTGCCATGGAATGTTGTATTCTAACTTTAAGAATTCAAATATAAAAAGCAAAGCCTTAATGTTGGTTAAAATTAATTGAATATTTAGACTACACTGGGAGATCTATCTATATGGATTAAATATTACCACTAAAAAGACAAATATTTTCAAATATCACGCTTTCTCTAAAGATTCAGATAAAGACTAAATATTCAGATACACTGTGAAATTTTTACTTTTAAATGCAAGCTTATATAGAAACAGTAATCAGTAGACTAATTTTTTTCATCAAGTGTTTTTTCTTTATCTATCAGACACCAGGTGCTCTTCTAGGTGCGAAGAATACAAAGATGAACATTACATAATTAGCAGTAAGAAGGTCCAGACTTATATTACACACTATGCTGCAATGGGAAAAGATGCTCAAATAGACTTTTCTATACTTCATATAATATTCCATGTGCGTTTCACACATATCTCACTTCTGATGATGACACTGACCAGTAGGTAGGAAAATAATACTTATATTTATCAATCAGAAAATTGTACTTCAGACAGTCTGAGTGTTTTACTTAATTTCACAGCCTGGTAAGTGTCAAGGCTATAATTTTAACCTAGATCTTTAAATTAAGTCTCACACACGTACATACACATATTTAATTAAAATTTTATCTGTATTCCTGGAAATTGGCTACTCTTCGTTTTAATCAACGACAAAATATTTGGAAGATTAGTTACACACTATATAATCAGATTGGTGTTGGGAGATCTTTTCTTTGTATTGTCAACATGAAAGTTTTAAATGTCAGTGTGAAACAATTATCTAAGGTCTTAAATAGTCAGAAATAAATACAAGAAGTTGTTTTTCTTTTTCTTTCATTTTTAACACTACAGCTTGTGACTCCATTGTGCCATGACTGTACTCCCATCATAAAATCTATAACATTTTCTTAAATTTATTTGTTTTTAATGTCAGCTCTGTGAGGGCAGCGGTTACTTCATATTAATCTTTTCCTTTTCTCTATTCTCTAGATTACACTTTGGCATGTATTATATGCTCAAAAGTTGTTTGTTAAATAATTAAATAGATGCCTCAGACCTTAACGTTATTACAAACAAGAAACTAAAGGCACAGTGAATTATATTACGTCTAATCTTCAAATTATATGCTTTATAAAGAGAAACCTAAAACTTATGTTTCTCGAAAGATTTTGCTTGATTTACTATTGAAAGTTTTATTTCATATTTCATTGTAATTTTATCTTCATTTTGTATTTTCACCTGTACTTCTTGGGTAAAAAATTATTACAAATATTTTATACATTGGAAAATAACATTAAAATATATTCATTATAATATAGATATTAGTGTTTATCACAGTCAAATCATAACTCTGAAATAGGCCAACTACAATTGAAACTGAATTTAGCTTACAAAATCCCCTTGAATACCATATTTACAAGGGGATACCAGTGTAGCTGTGAGCACACTTCTGTGGATTCACATGACATAATCTTTATCTAATTGGCAATTGAAAATGCAGTTACAAATAAAGGTCCTTGGAGATTGTACTTTTGGAAACCCATTGCAAAATATAACACTTAAGTATCTGCATCGCTAAAATGGCAATCCAGTGTATGCCAACATATATTTTTTCCCAGTAAGTAAAGCCTAGAAAAAGTAATTTTATTGACCTAAAAGTAGTATGTGCCATGAGGCCAGAAAATAATTACGTTTTTCAAAGGTGTGTTCAGGGAACACTGAAGACATTAAATTTAAAACTCCTCTTAAATGGTCCACGGAACGGCATTAACAGATAGTCCAAAGGGACTTATGCTAATCTACTTCCTTGGCTAAAACTAAGGATTTAATGAAAGTGATTTGTATTAATGGGTGGATAAAATAGCGTTTATTTTTGCAATTCGTTTGGTACGAAATACTGCTATAGGTGATGTAACAATACTACATCAGCAATCCTATGTTGTATTTTCATAACGGAAGTTAAGAAACAGATATATTTGCTTGTAGAGCCATAAGGAATTCAATTTTTGCCTTAAAAAAAAAATACAGGCAGAAGTGAGCTAGTTTGTGGTGCCCCTTCTATAGTGACAAATGGGAATTACAGGCTCCAGGGCATTCTTTTGAAGCTTCAGTGAAACACTTCTCCCTGCATCTAGTTGCAAAAATACAGTAAAATCTTACATAACTGGAATGAATGTACCTGTTCATTTCTGCTTCAGTTCAGTCACTCTACTGAATCCCTTTCTTATTCTCCTGAATTCTGCCCCAGCTCAAGTGACATTCTTTTTATTCCTGCATCGTGCTGTGCTCTGCTCTACCTCAGAATTTCAGCACAAGCCATTCCTTCTGCCTGGAATTTCTTCACCAATTCTTTGAACAGTTGATTCCCTTCTCTCTCTTCAGGTCTTAGATTAAATGTTAGCTCCTCATTAATTTAGACCACTCAACTTTTACTAGTTGTTGTCACATTGTCATTAACTCTATCATCAAATCTTTTTTTTTCCTTGATGACTCTTCACACTTGATACTGATTTATTAATTTGTGTGTTATTGTATGTTATTCTCCATACCTCCTTTCTAGCCACCCAGGGACCAGTACCATATTTGATACATAGTTGGTGATTTATAAATATGTATACATTTAAGGACTTGGATTGCTTAAGACCATTTTTTGGGGGGGGCAGTAGTGGAATTTTGAAGGAAAAATCAAATCATTTTAAATAAATAAATAGAAGTAGCCCCAAATGCTACATACTGGCCATGCCCAAGAATTGTATGGTTCAGCTCATATTCCCACACTGTATACATGTTATCTTTAATATAATGAAAACTGATCCCTATGATAATAAACTTGAGATATACAAGATGTTCAGACAAAAAAAAAAGATTAATTATAATCAATATACCATTGCATCCTCACCTCCCACACTTCATGTAAACACATCACATTATAGGTAGTATTGATCATCCCTGTTGTGAAGTACTTGATGCATAGTAGATGCTCAGTAAATATTTCCTGAATGCATGTACTTAATAATTAATTCTAAAATTTTAAGTGGGAAACAAGCAAATAAATTTCAGAAGAATGTCTGATCACAAGGATTGAAGCAAAAATTATTTCTGAATAACTTAACCATTTGGAAAATGCATTTCACTACTTCAGTCTCAAAATACATTGTAAATAGAAGGAGTATTGTGATTTTCAGTGATGTCTTAGTTATGCTGGTTTAAATAAAGTACACTTAAAGCAGAAAACGTGATGCAATGGCATCAAAAGAAAGTTTCCTCTGTGTTAAAAGAGGTGTATTAAGTCCAACTGAATTAGTTTAAAACCCAGTTCTGGCGATTGGCTGGGTCCCTGGGCAACTACATAGGGCCTCTAAGCCAGAATTTGTTCACTTTCAAAAGGGATAATACCACATCTGGTTTATCTGATTATCTGGAAATGGCTTCAAAAATCTCAATAGCTCCTTGATGGCTCCCTAGGATCTTAAGGCTAGTGACATGGGGAATATTGTCAAGATCTACACACTAAAGGAATTGGCAGTTTAATGAGAGAATTAATGAATAGTAATTTTATGACAAATAGTTGCTAATTTTAAAACTAACGTTTTATTAAAATGGCATGGAAATAACACCATAGCAAGTACTAGTTCATG
The DNA here is from genome assembly GCF_000442215.2 of Lipotes vexillifer. Classification (NCBI taxonomy): domain Eukaryota; kingdom Metazoa; phylum Chordata; class Mammalia; order Artiodactyla; family Lipotidae; genus Lipotes; species Lipotes vexillifer. The sequence goes on from NW_006781315.1 coordinate 17,151, forward strand.
TTAAAAGTTTCAAACTCCCAAGTGAATCAATAAATAACTGCATATTGTGATCATTTTCTGAAGTTTTGGTACCACACTTATGTCATTCCTAGGAAACAAAAATAGATGCCACTTGTGTGCATAATAACTCACATGATGGGCTTTTAAAGACTGCAGTAAAAGGTTTCCATCCCCGAAAATATCAATGTCATTGACTGCTGTGACTCCAATCCCCTAATACTACCATGAGAAAGCGTTGGAGTTTTGTTGTTAATTGCAAACTAAGGAGTCCTAAGTCTGAACCATTTGAAACTACTGTTCTGTGTTAAAAACAAACAAATACAGACAATTTAATATGGTTCGACTTTTATATTTAATCCATAATCAAGAATTAACTTTTTACATGAAAACATTTATCATGTGATCCCACATGCTGTGGAGCAACTAAGCCCCTGCGCCACAACTACTGAGCCGGCTCTCTAGAGTCCACGAGCCACAACTACTGAAGCTCACATGCCTAGAGCCCATGCTCTGCAACAAGAGAAACCACCGCAATGAGATGCCCGCGCACCGCAACAAAGAGTAGCCCCCACTCGCCGCAACTAGAGAAAAGCCCGCGAGCAGCAACAAAGACCCAATGTAGCCAAAAATAAATAAATACATTTATGAAAAAAAAAAAAGTTAATCAAGAAAACAGACTCAGAAGTTCTGCATATATTTGTGGTGATTAGGTCTTAGCCAGACCTGACATTCCTGGTGTTATTCACCACAAGCTGATGAATTTACCTTTGAAGAATCTATCAGATAAAAAATGATAAGGAGAACGCCAAGATTTCTTCAGCATTAGGGTATATGCATAAAGCTGGTACTTCACACACACACACACACACACACACACACACACACACACAGACACCCGCTCACACACATCCAAATAACCTCACAAACCTGATTTAGAAAGAAATAGTAACTTTTGCCTATTGAAGCTTACTAAAAACAGCAAGCTACAGTTAATATTAATGATTCATATTTTCACAAAAAGAAAAATAAATTTAAGTACAATGGAGGTTGGATGTTTCTTCTCTCCATTTAATTCCCCAGGGCTTCCCCATTCTGGTTATTAAAAAGCAAACAAATAGAATTTCCTTAATACACATCATTTAAAAAGTGAGTGAAAGTACTACTGGATTCAAATTAATCATAACAACAAAATTACAGTAAACCTAGTTCCGAATAGCCTTCCTCAGTTTAGCAATAAAAGTTTTGCTTTATTTCAATTAGGCACATCATGTCTTAAAAAAAATTTTTTTTAATGCTCGAAATGTTTTATTTTGCCTACCAGAGTTACCAGTAAAACTCCCTTTCTTTCTATCTAGCCATGCATCCTTCTGTCCTTCTGCTAAAGCCGAATTTGAAGGCCAGAGGGTATATACATCTGCCCTGGGCAAACACAGTCAATGTTTCTTCCACAAACACAGGCTCCCATGACAACCAAACAGAAAGGGGAAAAAAAAACAATGAGAAGCCAGGGATATTAAATTTCTCTTAGACCCACCATCTGATTCTCATTTGACCTACTGTCTGGGTCTTATTAAGCTCAGATCTCTTTTATTCCCATAGTCTTTTACAAGCTGGCCATATGGAATCCTAAGGTTTCATACTTGTCCGTGTTACTGAACAACAATCCTAGCAAGGTAAGAGAGCATTTGTGAAGCCATTTTATTTCCATTTTTTTAGGTTGCTGGGTTCTTCTGCAGAGGCTATCAGCTCCAACTGTGTGAGCACACCTGTCCACCAGAACGAGCCTTAGATTACTAATTCATTTCACATGGGTCGCCAAACTCATATCAAATAGCAGTAGCTCTTGCTTATTACTAGCTTAGATCAGATTCAAACTGGAGGCTCAAAGCTAAAAGGCTTAACCTCCAGCCCCTTCACCCTGGGTCACTCCCAATCTGTCTCTGGGGCACTTTTAATTAATGGCAGAGTGAAAAGGATTATAAATTCCAGCATTCCCATATACCATTCCTTATGGATGTCCAACTCACTGACAGCAAAGAAGGCTTTCCACTAACACGTATTTGTTCATGTGACTGTATTTGCACAAACCAAATTAAGTGGAGACATGAGGAGGCAATTATCTTGAAAATTCAGGCTAAAATAGAAATACTTCAAGTGAGGTTTGGGAATTTACCTTTTTGAGATTGGAGAAATCTGCCAGATGATGTCCTTGCATTAAATTTAACTTTGTATGTGCTGGTGCCAAAGGGCAAAGAAAAGTGGAAAGTACGGGTAATTATCCAGAGCATTAAAACCCAGCTGTGCACTAGTGAGAGAGAAAAAAAATAGAAGAAAGCTGTAAGTAACCAGATTTATCTAATTCAGCATTTAGCCAAAATCTAAAGCTGCCTTGTGGTATAAATATAGTTAGGACTATTATAGAGTAGGAAAGCAGAATTGCTGGACACTAACTTTGCAGGTGTTCTACATATTTGTTTTCTACTGGAATACTCCAAGGTTAAAGAAAGTGCTAGGACACCCTAATGTCCTTTCTGAATCATGTACTTCTTTTGGCCAAGTCCAGGGTGCTTATAGCTTAGTTTTAAACTGTTGAGATGTGGTACTTAGAATCAGATAGTTGTGTAGAACACAATGGAAGTCTTTTTCTGAAGCTACTCCTGAGAATAGGTACCTGAATTAAGTGTACTAATACAAACACCAACCACATAGCTAAGCCTACCCCATGCTAGGTTCTTTCTCATGATATTAAATCTCATCACCTTGACAGAAATCATATTAGGGCAGTATTATTATATCTATTGTATAGATAAAGAAACTGAGGCTTATTTATAAGAATATTAATTCTTTGGTGTATATATATATTTTTTAAAAGCCTAACTACCTGTTATAGGTTGAATTGTGTCTCCCCCAAAAAGATATTCTGAAGTTCTAGCCCTTGATACATATGAGTGTGACCTTATCTGAAAATAGGGCCTTTGCAGGTTTAATGCAGTTAGGATAACGTCATTGGAATGGGTCTTAATCCAATATAATTGATGTCCTTACAAGAAGAGGAAAATTTGGACACAGACATAGAGATCTGGGGAGGATGCCATGTGAAGATGGAGGCAGAGACTGGAGCGATGCATGTACAAGCCAAGGAATAGCAAGGATTGCTGGCCCCCACCAGAAGCTAGGAGAGGGATGGAACAGACTCTCTCTCAGGAGAAACCAACCTTGCCAACTCGTTGATTTTGGACTTCCAGGCTCCATACTGTGAGATAATAAATTTCTATTGGTTTAAGCCACCTAGTTTGTAGTACTTTGTTATGGCAGCCCTAGGAAACTAATATATCACCCAAAAGAAGAGAGAAAAAATAACAGTGAGTAGGTTAATTTTGTATAGTAAGCGAATTTGGAGGATGCTGGTATAAATCTCTTTTATGTTTCTTTAGGTAAACACAGCTAGAATATTTCCAGCAGGAAAAGATGTGTATCTGGGCTAGAAAGGGTCCCTTACAAAGTTTTATTTTGAGTTACATTCTAAAGATTCTGACCACATAACTCCCTTACTGAAAAAAAATCTCAATAATGGAGATCCTGTTAACTGTAGAATGAATTCTTAACTTCTCAACCTAGCAGTGCCCTGCATGGCATAAACTCTTAAAAGATGTCTAATAATTAGACATATGATTCTCCTTCTTTTCTATACTTATCTTGTGGAGCTGCCCCAAAACACTCCAGCTAAATGGAACTCCTGGCTGTCTACCCAGACATGCCTTCCTCTTATCCAGTATCTTTCCTTTACTCATGCAGGGGCCATTGTATTAAAGAACTGACTTTCTTCCCTCTTCACTAACCTCAACATATTTAAATCCTACTAGACATTAAAACTATCTGACAAGATATCTCCTGTGTCAATCCTTTACTGATTACAGTGACTTTGGGTTTGTTATTCTTCTCTAGCAATTTGTGGCTCTCTTGTGGCTTTTCCAGTTTTGTGCTTTGCCATATATTATTATGAGTATTTATCTTATATCCACTACTGTTTAAGAAATCTCTCGGATCAGGAGGTATTTCTGCTCATCTTTTAGGTTCTGCCCCTACCTCTAGCACCTAGCATAATGCCTTACGGAGAGTTGGTCCTCTATAAATGTTTGCTGAATTGATTTTTAAGTTTGAATTAAGCAGTACAGGATCTCTTGGGTTGAAAAATCACATTGCAGATGGCATGCTTGTATTGCTCAATATTGCTGCACCAATGGAGCAAGGCATATGCTGCAAATTCTTCATCTAAATGGTAGGAGCGAGGGAAGGAAAGTTTTTTCATAAAAGGTTATCTGCAATCGAAATAAGAGAAACAGGCAAATGCTATAGGATATTTTTCCTAACCATCTAGTGGCGATTCATTTGTTTGGTTAGCATATCTGTTAGATTCCAGTGTTAGATTCAAAATAAAGCTAAATTGCATTGGCATAGTGACTTAACTCACTAGTGTGTTATTACTATGTAAGCAGGTGTACATGCAACTACAAATAAATGCTTGCTGATAGAATCCCAGCAGGGTTTCTGATGAGTTTTCATTTTGTTGAAACTTACCCAGGAAATTACTGTGTAAAAAGCTTTGCTATTACTTCTTTGCCTGAAATATCATTTAGCTACACCTGGCCAAGTTCATGGCAATTATACTAACTATACAAAAAGGACATTCCAAATTTCTCATCAGCCTTTTATATTCATTTTCTCAAATTTATTACTGAAATAATAGAAATATACAAATACACAAATCCCAAAAGGCACACATTAAGACAATCTTAGCATTTAAAAGTCAAAATAACTTATAAAAAGAGGATAATTTAAGTTAATCTTTCCTTAGAATAGAATCTACACTATAAGTTAACTCTAAGCTTCAAGTTACTGCTTACTAATGGTATGTATGACATAAACCTTATGTCTCTTAATTGCAGCCCTACACATGCTTAAATGGGGGAAAAAAGGAAATAATAAAAACTTTTACTGCATTATGTGATACATTAAAAAGCTGACAATAAAAATTGGGTCTCTAAATGTCACAGCATATAACCACATATATCAAATTTTTACCATAGCAAATTATGTAACATGATCAAACCCACCATACAGTCATAGCTGTGTTATAATGAATTTTGTTATACTTACTACAATATATCAGTAGGTTTGGGGTTTAAAAAATATTTTAGTCAACAAATAGCCATTGTGTGTCTCCTTTGTATGAGGTTCTCTGGGAAAGGTTCAGTTACAAAGAATATAAGATAGTCTCTGATTTCAAATTTTTCGCTCTATTTTGAAATGGGAAGTGAGACAATATTGACGTAAAAAAAAAAAAAAAGATAATCAGGAATATACGGAAATGTATACCAAATGCTTGCTCCAAATAATGGCAGAGTGAGAGAGCCAGGCAAGGAAGAGGTCCATAAGATAGAGTGACCACATGCCCTGATTTCAATGGAAGAATTCTAATTTATGCCCATATGCCTGGTGTAATAATTAATATGACCCACTTTTCCTCTCAAAAGTTCTTCGACTTCAGGACTTCCCTGGTGGCTCAGTGGTTAAGAATCTGCCTGCCAATACAGGGGACACGGGATCGAGCCCTGGTCTGGGAAGATCTCACATGCCGCGGTGCAACTAAGCCCACGCGGCACAACTAAGCCCATGCACCACAACGACTGAGCCTGAACTCTGGAGCTCACGAGCCACAACTACTGAGCCCGCGTGCCACAACTACTGAAGCCCATGCACCCAGAGTCTGTGCTCCGCAACAAGAGAAGCCACCACAATGAGAAGCCCATGCACCACAACTAAGAGTAGCCCCACTCACCGCAACTAGAGAAAGCCTGCACACAGCAACAAAGACCCAATGCAGTCATAAATGAATAAATAAATAAATAAATAAGTTTAAAAAAATAAAGTTATTTGACTTAAATGATAATTATGTGTTCGTTATACCACAGGAGCAAATAGGCAAGTGTGGCCTTGAAAAGGTAGAATTAAAATAAGCAGAAGTGAGCGTTTCTGGAAATCTAAGACAGGTAAATGGTATATATGCAAAGAAATGAAAAAGAATCATAGCAATCAATAGGTTGTATGAAGTAGCATTTTGTGCAAGGAAGCCTTGTTTTTGTTAAGAACTGCAAATAAGGCTGCATTGGAGATCTAGCCTTCTCCATCATGTCCTCCCAGATCTCCTCTGAGAGGACAATAGGGCTTTTCCCAGGACCACTACTTTATCCTGAATATGTGGCAGGAAGAGGAATCATCTGGGGACACATCACAATCTCACACAGTATCAAGTGTCTCCTGTCAAGTGTAGCCAGGTTTAACAACAAAATGAAACAAAACAAACAGAATGTCCAGTCAAATTAGAATTTCCTATAATCAATGAATAATTTTTTAGTATAAGACAGTTCAAAATATTGCCTGGGACATAAACCACAGTCCTTTTTTTAGTATTACCCAATTATTGCATGAGCTATATTAAAAAATTGCTTTTTGTGTGAAATTCAGATTTGACTGGATATCCTGTATTTTATCTGCAACTGTAGTCCTGCCTCATTTCAGCCTCCAGGGATTTCTCTTGACTATTTCTGGGGTTAATGAAACTCTTTATTCCTTGGCCCAGAAGACCAACTTCCTTCACTTTCAAAGGTGATTTCTGTTTTGAGCTTAAGAAGTTTGCATGAGAAATTTTACAATTGTTTAGTGATACTTTTCTCAAATATGTCCTTAGGTCTAAGTTTATTCATTATATACTGTGAATTAAAACTCAAATCTCAATTTCTAATAAAGATTAGTTCTCTAAGGTGACTAACTATAAAGGTGCTTAATGATCTGACACCGAACGATCTTCTTGAGTTCGATCGGTGCTTTTTTCCTCATCATTGGCAACTCTAAAATTTAAGGCAATATGTACAACCAGATGGAATCATGTTATATTTACTGAACTGCTGCACTTTCTCAGTTCCGTTTCACAGTGGCCCTGAGAGGTATTCACCACATCATATATGTGAGTAAACGGGCTCAGGGAAGTTTGGGGATGCACTTCAAAGACTCCCCATAGCTAGTTAATGGTAATGGTATTAAGTTTTGAACCCAAAGCCCATGACGGCAAACTTAGCCAATTTACTTACACTCTAATATAGCCATCTTTAATATAGCAATGAACATTCCTTGTCATTATTCTTAAATGACTCAAAATTTCCTGAAATGCCAATAATATGTTGTTGCTTTCTGATTAAATATGTGAGTATTCTCTTCAGGTCTCTTCTCTTTTGATTAATATGATAATAATAAAAAAACAACAGTGACAATATGTAACAAGCACTGTGCTAAGTATGTTACATGTTCTACTTTACTCAATGTTATTAAACTGTCATTGAATGATTTTATTCAGTAATCAAGATTTCCTTAAACTATCTGAACCCTGAAAAATGACATCAGCTTACAATCTTCTGACACATGGATATAACCTTTTGACAGGTACCACAATAAATAAACTTTTACATCTGTTATCAGTTTGATGGACATACAGTTCTACATCAAGGAACAGACTTTGAAGGCTGAAAAATAACAATTCTCAATAATAAAAAAAGGTAAATTCTCCATGGCTAAAAATAAATACTAAAAAATATTCAAATGTTGAAGCACTAAGCTTTCTGTTGATAATTATACATGTTTGTAAGAAATTATCTTAATGTTACAGTTAATAGAAAGGAATTCTAGAAACTCAGTGAACAAAGAGCAAATAGCAGCTGATCACAGAATTGCTAAAAAACGTACAGTCTTCTTTTCAAAGAACAAGCTCTGGTCCAACATTAGTTACCCCTGGCCCTACCTAAAAGTATTTGCAACTTCAGAGACACCTTTCTTGGTTTTCTTCCCTTGTGGCTGCCTGCCTACTGGCAGAGAGTGGGAAGTGTTTTCTCACCATTCTGAGCTATTCTTTGGTTTCTTCATTTCGTCTGTAACTACACCAAGCCCAAAAGACCCATTTCAAGTCTCCTTTTGGTTCCGGTCTTTAATCTAAATGGCCGATCTTAATCAAATGCAATGGGTTTTATAGGAAGTGTGATAACTAATAATTTACTTCACTTGTCAAGCATGGCTCACCTCCCACATATAACAATAACTATATTTGGGGGGTAACCCCTTTACTTTTAGACCACAGCATAATAATGCCTTAGCCACATAATTATCCTAGTACTTAAACCAATTATATGCATGTGCAGTAACAGGAAAATAATGTTCTTCCATGACCACTAGAGAATATAATTAAGAAAAAAAAATTCTGTTAGGATATTTTCTCTTACAGGTAGTGAATCTGAGGATAACCTAAAAGTGACATAAAAATTAATGGCATTCATTGACGTATTTGTGAACTGCTTAATCAAATGGCCCAAATAAATGAGAAAAGCATGGAATGAAAAACCTGAAAGTCAAACACGGAGACCCTTTCACTGAATTATTTTTTGCATAGAATATCTACTTCTAGAGTTTATAAAGTACGCAATACTTCACCTTACAGAAATTGAGATCAAGAAATAAAGAATTTTTAAGCCACAGCACATGTGTATAGAACATAGCAAAATTCTACTGGGAACTGTAAAGACCCAAACAAAACGAAAAGTCCTGTAGAGATAGGGGATAACTAGAATGGAAAATATGTCTATGATCTGATGTTTGCAAGTGATGCCATTCAATTTCACCATGCACCAAAGGCCCTGATTGCCTCTGTGGGGGAAACAGTAGTGCTACTAGGATCTTCTAGCCTTTTCCCAGTTACTTGCTGGACTTATTCCCAAGCTTCCCATCCCTGAGAGCGGTCACCGAGATGCTAGGCGACTATCTATTTGGGATGTTGTCAAGAGGATTTCTGCACTGGTTGTGAGTGGAATTTAGACATCTTTTAAGTTCCTTTAAAACTTCAGGGGCCTATAACTTGATTGACTTTCCTCTAAATAATGGATATTTCATTTAAAAGCACATTAAGACTGTGGCTACACAGTACAGATGAGTATGTGAATTGTTTTGTCTTCATAGAAATAACAGCTGTATAGAATCCTTGGTTTATATAAACTGAAACGATCTTCAGTTTGATCTTCCATGAGATGTGAGTTTAATATTCCCTAAAGAGGAAATTTACCTGTAATTTGAATACCACCACTGTCAAGAATCTCCATGAGTATGCAAATTCCAATCTGAGAGACATCACGTTCTCCATGAAGCTTTTCTAGATGCTTAGCTTTAACTCATCAAGTCCACTCTGAAATAGGTAAGTTATGTAATTCCTTGATTTTTATTCCAAATTGGTATGATAGCAGATGTAACTCTTAGACTATGTATTCAAGTGTTTATTACATGATATATGTACCTTATTTTTTTATATATACGTAAGGCTGACATAAAGTCCAAGTTCCCTCTCATGGGTATGCAAAGTTTCCTTGGCCTCACACAGCATTAAAGCATTAAAGCATTGAAACAACCACCCACCACCACTGAGGTGACTCATTGGTCTGCACTGGTGTGATTACAATGTCCTTTGTCCTTTCTGATTTCTTTTGGTGACTCTGCTGCTTCCATGCTTATGTCATGACCGTTTTCTTTTTGATGCTGGTAATGCCTTATCCTAGGGTTCTGCCTCTTAATGCACCATGCACATAATGACACCCATGCAGCCATCTGAAGATTTGCCATCTCACTTAGAGACTGTCACCAATTTGGGCATGAATCTCTTCTAATAGTGAAACCAGTCTGACCAGTAGTTTCTTTACAGTTTAAAGAAGTCTCTCCTTTTACTGTTCACAATTTCCTTCCACTCCAGGACACCTGGCATAATCTCTTCAAAAGAAAGAACAGTCCATTTCAAGCAGTTTCCTTTTTTTCCTGTTCTGCCTCAAGCCTTCCATGACTAGTTACTTCCTTGAAGAAGGAAAAAAAAAAAAAAATAGAGAAAAACCAAATATAAACTAACATCTCAAGAACGAAGTCTTCACCAAACCACTGTAGGCCATTTGCCTCTAATTAGTACATGTTATTTCCCTGTGAAGAATGTAATACCATTCTGTCTATTCATCTTTCTCCTGATGTTTCTCTTTGCCATCTATATAGCCAATATGGGGATATCCATATCAGTGTTTGTGTGATAATAAATCAGTTTTTGCTATTTATTCTCTGAGGGTTGGGGGTAGGAAAAGGACTTAGTAGCTCCCTTTGTACAGGATCTAGCATTTATGTCTACACTTCTCTAAAAGTGTTAAACCAGAAACACTTCTCTAATTTGATGAAGAATTTCTGGGATAATAGAATTTCTCTAATTTGATGAAGAATTTCTGCTCTACAAAAGGACAACACTAGGAATGGCAGAAAATACTTGCAAATGAAGAAACCAACAAGGGAGGAAACCTGCACAAACCACTTAGATAGCCTCATCCACCAGAGGCCAGACAGCAGAAGCAAGAAGAACTACAATCCTGCAGCCTATGGAACAAAAACCACACTCACAGAAAGAAAGACAACGTGAAAAGGCAGAGGGCTATGTACCAGATGAGGGAACAAGATAAAACTCCAGAAAAACAACTAAATGAAGTGGAGATAAGCAACCTTCCGGAAAAAGAATTCAGAGTAATGATAGTGAAGATGATCCAGGACCTTGGAGAAAGAATGGAGGCAAAGATTGAGAAGCTGCGAGAAATGCTTAACAAAGACCTAAAAGATTTAAATAACAAACACCTAGAAGAATTAAAGAACAAACAAACAGAGATGAACAATACAATAACTGAAATGAAAAATACACTAGAAGGAATCAATAGCAGAATAACTAAAGCAGAAGAACGGATAAGTGACCTGGGAGACAGAATGGTGGAATTAACTGCTGTGGAAGAGAATAAGAAAAAAAAAATGAAAAGAAATGAAGACAGCCTAAGAGACCTTTGGGACAACATTATACACAATAACATTCACACTATAGGGGTCCCAGAAGGAGAAGAGAGAAAGGACCCAAGAAAATATTTGAAGAGATTATAGTTGAAAACTTCCCTAACATGGGAAACGAAACAGCCACCCAAGTCCAGAAAGCGCAGAGAGTCCCAGGCAGGATAAACCCAAGGAAAAACACACCGAGACATATAGTAATCAAATTGACAAAAATTAAAGACAAAGAAAAATTATTGAAAGCAACAAGGGAAAAATGACAAATAACATACAAGGGAATTCCCATAAGGTTAACAACTGATTTCTCAGCAGAAACTCTACAAGCCAGAAGGGAGTGGCATGATATATTTAAAGTGATGAAAGGGTAGAACCTACAATCAAGATTACTCTACCCAGCAAGGATCTCATTCAGATGCGATGGAGAAATCAAAAGCTATACAGACAAGCGAAAGCTAAGAGAATTCAGCACCACCAAACCAGCTATACAACAAATGCCAAAGGAACTTCTCCAAGTGGGGAACACAAGACAAGAAAAGGACCTACAAAACCAAACCCATAACAATTAAGAAAATCGTCATAGGAACATACATGTCGATAATTACCTTAAAGGTGAATGGATTAAATGCTCTAACCAAAAGACATAGGCTTGCTGAATGGATACAAAAACAAGACCCATCTATATGCTGTCTACAAGAGACCCACTTCAGACCTAGGGACACATACAGACTGAAAGTGAGGGGATGGAAAAAGGTATCCCATTCAAATGGAAATCAAAAGAAAGCTGGAGTAGCAATACTCATATCAGATAAAATAGACTTTAAAATAAAGAATGCTACAAAACACAAGGAAGGACACTACATAATGATCAAGGGATCAATCCAAGAAGAAGATATAACAATTATAAATATATATGCACCCAACATAGGAGCACCTCAATACATAAGGCAACTGCTAACAGCTATAAAAGAGGAAATGGACACTAACACAATAATACTGGGAGACTTTAACACCTTACTTACACCAATGGACAGATCATCCAAACAGAAAATTAACAAGGAAACAGACGCTTTAAATGACACAATAGACCAGATAGATTTAATTGATATTTATAGGACATTCCATCCCAAAACAGCAGATTACACTTTCTTGTCAAGTGCGCATGGAACATTCTCCATAATAGATCACATCTTGAGTCACAAATCAAGCCTCAGTAAATTTAAGAAAATTGAAATCGTATCAAGCGCCTTTTCTGACCACAATGCTATGAGACTAGATATCAAGTACAGGGAAAAAAAACGTAAAAAACACAAACATATGGAGGCTAAACAACACATTACTAAATAATCAAGAGATCACTGCAGAAATCAAGGAGGAAATCAAAAAATACCTAAAGACAAATGCCAATGAAATCAGAAAGATCCAAACCTCTAGGATGCAGCAAAAGCAGTTCTAAGAGGGAAGTTTAGAGCTATACAAGCCTACCTCAAGAAACAAGAAAAATCTCAAATAAACAATCTAAACTTACACCTAAAGGAAGAACAGAAAGAAGAACAAACAAAACCCAAAGTTAGCAGAAGGAAAGAAATCATAAAGATCAGAACAGAAATAAATGAAATAGAAACAAAGAAAACAATAGCAAAGATCAATAAAACTAAAAGCTGGTTCTTTGAGAAGACAAACAAAATTGATAAACCATTAGCCAGACTCATCAAGAAAAAGAAGGAGAGGACTCAAGTCAATAAAATTAGAAATGAAAATGGAGAAGTTACAACAGACACCGCAGAAATACAAAGCATCCTAAGAGACTACTACAAGCAACTCTATGCCAATAAAGTGGGCAACCTGGAAGAAATGGACAAATTCTTAGAAAGGTATAACCTTCGAAGACTGAACCAGGAAGAACTAGAATATATGAACAGACCAATCACAAATCTTCCAAAAACAAGTCTAGGACCAGATGGCTTCACAGGTGAATTCTATCAAACATTTAGAGAAGAGCTAACACCCACCCTTCTCAAACTCTTCCAAAAAATTACAGAGGAAGGAACACTCCCAAACTCATTCTATGAGGCCACCATCATCCTGATGCCAAAACCAGACAAAGATACTCCAAAAAAAAAAAAAAAATTTACAGACCAATATCACTGATGAATATAGGTGCAAAAATCCTCAACAAAATACCAGCAAACAGACTCGAACAACACATTCAAAGGATCATACACCATGATCAAGTGGGATTTATCCCAGGGATGCAAGGATTCTTCAATATACGCAAATCAATCAATGTGATACACCATATTAACAAGTTGAAGAATAAAAACCATAAAAAAAAAAGAAACCAACAAGGGATTAATCTCCAAAATATACAGACAGCTCATGCAGCTCAATATCAAAAACAAAAACAAAAAATGGAAACAAAAACCAAAAAAACAAATAACCCAATCAAAAAATGGGCAGAAGATCTAAATAGACATTTCTCCAAAGAAGACATACAGATGTCCAAAAAGCACACGAAAAGATGCCCAACATCACTAATTATTAGAGAAATGTAAATCAAAACTACAGTGAGGTATCACCTCACACTAGCCAGAATGGCCATCATCAAAAAGCTACAAACAATAAATGCTGGTGAGGGTGTGGAGAAAAGGGAACCCTCCTACACTGTTGGTGGGAATGTGAATTGGTACAGCCACTATGGTGAACAGTATGGAGGTTCCTTAAAAATCTAAAGATAGAACTACCATATGACCCATCAATCCCACTCCTGGGCATATACCTGGAGAAAGCCATGATTTGAAAAGATACATGCACCCCAATGTTCACTGCAGCACTATTTATAATAGCCAGGACATGAAAGCAACCTAAATGTCCATCAACTGAGAAATGGATAAAGAAGATGTGATACACATATACAATTGAATATTACTTAGCCATAAAAAAGAACAAAATAATGTGATGTGCAGCAATATGGATGGACCTAGAGATTGTCATACTGAGTGAAGTAAGTCAGACACAGAAAGACAAATATCATATGATATTGCTTATATGTGGAATCTAAAAAATGGGGTATAGATGAACTTATTTACAAAACAAAAGTAGAGTCACGGATGAAGAAAACAAACTTATGATTACCAGGGGATAAGTGGGAAGAGGGATAAATTGGGAGAATGAGATTGACACATATACACTACTATGTAAAAAATAGATAACTAATAAGAATATGCTGTATAGCACAGGGAACTCTACTCAGTATTCTGCAATGGCTTATGTGGGAAAAGAATCTAAAGAAAAAAGAGTGGATATATGTATATGTATAACTGATTCACTTTATTGTACCCCTGAACCTAACACAACATTGTAAATCAAATATACTCCAATAAAAATTTAAAAAAAAAAAAAAAAAGGGATGAGCACAGAATAAAATGTTGGAGATCACCACTTTCTGTTTCTCACGTAGGCAATAACATTTCTTGACTTTAGATATACTCTACAATTTCATCACTAGCTTTAGTTTCTCTAAAAGAACTTTGTATATGAATCGTCTTACAAATAGAATGAGTCTTTCAAACATATACATAATGTATATTGAATATTCACAGCATATTTTTCTCCTCAGATCAATTATTAAAACTTTGGTTAAGTTCAATTTCTGGACTTACTCTCTGTAGGTCAAAATGGACTAGTTATTTACATTTGATGCCTTATCTAAGTACAAGTGAGACAAAAATTGAGAAGGGAAGGAGAAAACAAAAGCTTCACAGTGTCAAACAACAGTATTTTGGAAAATATATATTTTCACCAAAAACATTTCTTTGAATCCATTTTGTATAAAGTCCTAAAGTAAAAATGGTGAGAAAAAACTTATTCATGCTCTAAGCAATGTAGTTGAAGTAAAATACAGATATTAATGATAAGGGTAAATATTTATCCCAAAGCCTACTCAGAAGCATCTAAACAATGGAATTATTCTATAAGATTTTTCAAAAATAACCATGTATTTTTAAAGGTGGACGACTATAAAAATTGAGGAATAGTTTGAAACAATGTGTAAAAATCCACTGGGTTGTAGTGGATTGAGTAGTGTGTGATATCCTGACAGCCTGAATCCAGTGGTGAACATACAGCATTTTTACTGTAATGGAGAATAGTAATGATGTTACGGTATTCTCACTGATAATATATGGATTTTGGTTGTTCTTGATTTACGTATACATTTTGTAAGGTAATGACATTTTTAAGGAGTTGAATTTCTCTTGTGAAAATTCATCTTATGTTTATATTCCATATCTTAATACATAAAGTGGAAAGAAAAAAAAAACAAGAGAGTGTATAGAGAAAGCCTGTTACATCTGGTTGGCTGTTTCTGTCATTTAATCTTTTGGAGTTGTTTAAATTTCAAAAGAAACTTAATCCAAATCAGTTTGGGTCATAGGTCTACAAACTGAAAATCAGCTACTATATAAAATCCAATGTATTTTATATTGAGAATCATATTATGTAATATATAACACATATGTATCCAAAATATACATGGTTCATAAAATATTCTCATCTGCAGATGTATTTATAAAATAAATGAGTATGAATGAATAGGATGCAACTGACCTGCTATTGATGGAACATTCACATTGTTACTTTCTTCCCACTTTCAATATTGGCCATGCACTAATTTTGCAAGTCTTTTTTCACTGCAGATACATTAGAAATTCATCATATGAGGGGATACAGAGAATAAAAAACAGGTAATATTATTTGTCTTAGAAGTATCAGAAGACACAGAAAAGATGAATAGATTAAGTTGTGAAACAGAAGAGTGAAAACAGATACACCAGCAAAGTGCAGAATCTGGATCTGCTATAATACCACTATTTACTCTAATAAATTATCAACCCCTAAAGCTGGAAAGGACATGCAAGATAATTTTGTCCATCTTTTCCTCTAACATGAGAAAACCGAGGTGGGGATAAGTTAGGTAATTCATTCCAAGTTCATAGTAACTCTTGATAGAATCAGGTCTATATCTCTTATTACACAAATTCTAAGGTTCTGTTTGAATTACAAAAGAGGCCTTAACAATATATATCATGGCAATGAAGTATCTTGTGCATATTAGACACATATGCATTAAAATGCATGCACTAAGTAGTAGTTTTATGAAAACTCTTCATAAAATGGAAGAAAAAATATCATTCTTTACTGAAAATGGTAGCATTTGACGGATATAATTTCAGATTATTTACCAATGGGAGAAGGGGAGGGGGAGAGGCAAGACAGGTGAAAGTGATTAATAGGAACAAATTACTAGGTATAAATTAAAAAGTTACAAGGATATAAATGTACAGCTCAGGGAATATAGCCAACATTGTATAATAGTTCTATATGAAGTAAAAACTATAAAAATATTGGATCACTACATGGTACACCTGAAACTAATATAATATTGTAAGTACACTATATTTCAGTTAATAAAGAAAAAACACCAAATCAAAATTTCTCTTTTCATTCTCCTCTTTCTGAGTGTTCATAGTCTCATAACTTCATCTTTTCTTTAAACTTAAGAACTTTTAAAAAAAAGTTTGTCTCTTTTTTTGCCGTTTACTTAATTGGAAAAACAAGAGGTAATTCAGATTCTTAAGGTGAACATTGTTTCATTTTCATTTGTTCAAAAACATTTATACTGACACCTTTCAGAGTCTATTCGTCTTATTTAAGACACGCCTGTGCTCGTTTTTTCATCTTCTATAAGAAAATTTCCTGAGATTTGCTCTGTGCTATGAAATAAAGCCTAGGCAGCTGTGTCGATGCCCCAGCAATGCCGAACAGCCAATGCTGTTGTTCTCCTTCTCATTGCTGGGCCCTTGTCTGTTTGTTGTTTGTACTGAAATGGCCAGAAGGGACCTACCAGGAGTCCACCTACCATGCCTGAGCCCTCAACTTCATTCTCAACGTGAGTATAAGAAAGCCAAGTTATGCACACCGCACAGTCAGCAGCCCACACAAGTCACATCAGTTCCTACTGTGCAACTCTGAACAATTTTAAATATTCCTGTCGGGTCGCATTTTACACAACACTACCACAATACAGGGAATACATTTAGACATTTCCAAGGTGAGGGAAATGGATGCAATGATGAGGAATCAGAAACAGAATCACCAGCTGCCTGGAAGAACTACCCTTACAGAGAGCAGAAATCTTAAAAAAAAAAAAAAAAAAAAAAAAAAAAAAAATAACTCAGTCAGTCTTCCATGCAGATCTTTGTAAAGAAAATGAGGCTATTTTGTCAAAATAATAATCATGTTTTCTAAGGGCTGTCCTGCTAAAAATATAGCTCCTCCAGAGAAGCAGCTACATGCTCTCTTTAAATAGCTCCCTTTGGCTTGCATCGCTGCTTGTCCTTATCTTAACTGAATAAGAACTGTCTAATATCCGTCTAAATGAAAGTAATTTTAGGACTCAGTCACATCGCACATTTGACATCCCTTCCAGATGTGATTATGTAGAACTATCTCTCCCATTTACAATAGGCAAAGGGGGTTTGGAGATGTTATGTAGAAAATCACTTTTTCTGGCCCTTCTGGGTTTGAAATAGGAGGGTGGTCCATACGACGTTGAATATAGGTGAGTCACATGCTGAGCTTTGAAAAGAGAAGCATTCTCCTGGTCTATGAATAGGAGCCCTGCATTCTCCTTTGAGGCTAACCGAAACCCTGTGATGAAAACCACTATATAAATGCAATAAGCCTTTGTTCACAGCACTGGCAGGTGTTGTTAAAGCCTCCTGTCCTAGCTCTGACAGTGTTCCAGAAACCTGACCTACCACAGCCCTGTTATTCCCACAATAGAAAAGCCCTGAGCAGAACACAGTTAATTGTGCCAGACTGTGCAATTCCATCATGATGCTTAATAGCCAAGGACAACAGAATCTTATGGTTTGATTTTATACTGATAAATGGATGTGTTTGGGTGCGTGTGTGTGCATGTGTATGCATGAGTATGTGTAGGTATATATATCTCCACATATACGTACACACACATGTAATCCCCATAATAATGCTGGGCTTGGAATACCATGTCTAAATGCAGTGACTCTTAACATGTTTTCACATGATTGCAGTACAATGTGACGGGAAGTTTCTGAGTTAGCCCGGACTGTGAAGTACCTAACTCATCCAAGATCTAAGACTACTCGATTTTAATCTTTGTCAATATTCAGAGCTATTTTTGTACAATTGAGTTAACTATACAAACAATTGTATATTCAGCATTTTTGCTCTCATTATTACCATCTTGAAACACAATATCAAGCTGCTCATCAAGATGGTAGAAAATACTACTGCAAAAAATTAGGTCATATTAGATAGGCACAGTCTAGGTAAAATAGAGAATGAAGACAATTAGGAAAATTTAGGGCAAGTAAAGACTTTCAGAACAAATATGCAAATATAAAACTAGCAATTTAACTGATTACTTTATCTTCTAGAACAGTGCTTTAGCTGTCCCCCAGCCTAGGATTTTTTTTTTCTTTCAGCATCACAGTTTTAAATATCTGTAGCAAAGAAAGTTTTACAAAGTTTGGATCTCACTGACCAACTAGCTTATGGATTTAGAACCAGAAAGATCTGGGTTCAAATCATTATTTCACCATTTGGTACATATGTGACATCAGATAAGTTACTTATCTGTTTTGTTTTGAGAATAAACTGAGAAAATATATATTTGTGCTTATCCCAGTGCCCAGAGCATAGTAAATGACAAATTGTGACTATGAAATTTTTTCAGGGAATTCTGCTCTGCTGTGGGTGTAGGGTATAAAGAAACCCTAAGATCAATGCATTTTTACCGTTTTCATTCATATGAAATGCTTTTACACAAATGATTTTTCATCCAAAGATGAATACATTTTGTTTTTTGTCAGTAAGGAGAGTAACTTTAACTTGTTAATTTACTTTAACAGAGACACATATAGCAATGACGAACAAGATAGAAGCCTCTCTCTTGCACAAAACTCTTAAGTTGGTGTCCAGAGAGTGAAAGTGGCTCTGCTCTATGAGGCCATGCAGGAGTACAGACTCCTTTGATCCTATTGTACCTAGATCACTCTCATCCACACAATGGAAGGGATTCCCATCTTCCTGTCTGTGTACTAGCCTGTAGAGAGGTGAGAAGAGGAAAGAGAGGCCAAGCTGCTTTTCTTAAAGTATATTACCTGGATATTTTTCACTTCACTCTGCTTACATCATAATAGCCTGGAAATTTTTCACTTTGCTCTGCTTACATCGTATCAGCCAGATTACATAAGCACACCTAGCCACAAAAGCAACTAGGAAATGATGCCTATAGCCCACTACAGTATGTCCAGGCAAAACTTAGAAAGTCAGTTACTAAAACAATTTGGAAGACAATTATGAATTTATTTCAGAAGGTGCATGCATCAGTTATCCACTGCTGTGTAAAAACCATCCCACCACTTAGCAGCCTAAAACCATATTTGTTTAGCTTGTGATCCTAAGAATTGACAATAAAGACTGGGCTTTGTTGGGTGGTTTTAACCGGTCTTAGTGGGGCTCACTCATGTGGCGTAGGTCAGCTGCAAGGTTCAGGGGGTACCCTCCTCTTATCTTTCAGCAGGCTAGACTTAGCCTATTTGCCTGGTGACTGTGCAAGGCCTTTTAAGATCCAGCCTCATAATTTGCAGTGTCACTTCTGCTACATTCTGTTGGCCAAAGAAAGTCGCAAGGCCAGCACTGATTTAAAAGGTAGGGAAACAAGTTCCATCTCTTGATGGGGAGGAGCTGAAAGTCACAATATAGGGAGGGGAAGAAATTGTTGCCATTTTTGAAATCCATCACAGAGGGTAATAAAATTGGAGTTACTATTCATACATTTACTATAGTATAAATGTGAGAGCAACTTTATTGTGAAACATGAGATGTTACTTTGAGACAGATCAAGCTATTTAAGGTACAAATGTTAGGTCCCTGAGTCACACATAGTTATGAACACATGCACAAGTGTGCATGATTCTTTTTTCTTGTTTTTTTTTTTTTGCAATACGCAGGCCTCTCACTGTTGTGGCCTCTCCCGTTGCGGAGCACAGGCTCCGGACGCGCAGGCTCAGCGGCCATGCCTCGCGGGCGCAGCCGCTCCGCAGCATGTGGGATCTTCCCGGACCAGGGAACGAACCCGAGTCCCCTGCATCGGCAGGCGGACTCTCAAGCACTGCGCCACCAGGGAAGCCCGTGCATAATGTTTAAATCAGATTTAGACCTTCTACAGTGTACACCCAAGCCATGTGTTTAGGGGGTAGCTGATCTCTGTTTTGATGGCTGTGACTCTCTAGTAATTTGGGGGAGAGGAGAGAAAAAATTATATCATCTCAGGACAAAATAAGTCAGGTAAATATTACAAAGCTGTGATGGAAAATTGGTCTGGGTATCAGAAGACCTGAGTTCTAGTTCAAGCTAGGATTCACAAGTGATTTTCATAAGTTTGTTCATGAATTTGAGTTCACATTTCTTTGTGTAATTTTTAAAGGTTTGACCAAATTAAATCGAATATTCCTTCCTGTTTTGACTAGTTATCTATGAGTCACTAAGAATGATGAAAAAAGGGCTTTCCTGCTGGCGCAGTGGTTGGGAGTACGCCTGCCGATGCAGGGGACACGGGTTCGTGTCCCGGTCCGGGAGGATCCCACATGCCGCGGAGCAGCTGGGCCCGTGAGCCATGGCCACTGGGCCTGCGCGTCCAGAGCCTGTGCTCCGCAGCGGGAGAGGCCACGGCAGTGAGAGGTCTGCGTACTGCAAAAAAAAAAAAAAAAAAAGAATGATGAAAAGAGACTTGTTCTTTCAAGTGACTACAAGACCATGAATACAGGAACAAAAGGGGAAATACAAACGATTAGGCTACTTAGTGCCAAATGTCAAGATATTTGGAAACATCTAGATTCTTATCTAAATTATGTAGGAGCCAAAACTGAAAAATTTATCTGTTTGCAAGCCGACTACAGAAACATTTTCTTCATCAGAAGAGACCAATATTATTATTATTTTTTTAAATTATTGATCTAAGTATGGCAAATAATCCCATAATAATTATAATTAAAATGTGAACACATATCTAGAAAAACATGATATAAATCTTAAGTGAATTTGTAATGAAAACAAATAATGGAGTTCTACATATGACCATCTTATGTATTCATATTTGCAGGACATATAAACGTAGATAACATTTATTTTTTCCCCTCTACCGTGTGGCCCTAGGAATCAAACACTAATTTATGCTTCTTCTTCAAAACAGATACTAGAATGAAAAGTAATTTCTTAAGAAATTAAGAAGTGTTGTATAACATACCAGATGTGTTATATAATCCAAAAAAGATGACAGTAACTCAACAGTGATGCCGTCATTGGAATGTGGTTTCCAAACTCATATTCATATCCACATAACTAACTACAGTTTGGGCAATGGTTCAAAATTTTAAAGAACTGTGTAGACTGACCAGCCCCGTGGTTATCAAAATATGGTCATAGGACCAGGACCTGCAGCATAAGCATTGCCAAAGAACTTGTCTGAAATGATAATCCTCCAGCCACACCTCAGACAAATGGCATCAGAAACACTGAGAGGATTCTGGTATTTTAACAAGCCGGTGATGTTGACGCACACTAAGATTTCAGAACCACTGTTCCAGCCAACATTACTTAGTAAATAATCTAGGCAGAAAAGTTAGAGATGTCTGGATAGAAAAAACTCATTATCCTTGTATCTAATTACTAGCCTTTTCTGCTTTAAATAGGTCACCAAAAGTTAGCTCCATTTTCTACATGAATGATGTGTCTGTACACATTAAGTTTCTCTGGAAGAATTCGGGTGACTTTGCTCCATAAGGAGAACGCGGGCATATGCTTTGTATGTAAAAGGAACCTGACAAATATTTGTTGACTTCATTTATTATAATTTCACACCAGACACAAAGGGAATTCTTTAAAAATGCATTAAGAGGATAACTTAAGTATTCCAACAAAAAAGGGGCCACACAAAGAGCTACATTGTTTTCAAAGTGAGGAGAATCACATGGTGTTATTTAGCAAGCTCTTTTTAAAAACAGAGAGGTCACAACTCACAGGGTATCATAGGTGATTTTTCCAAAGTTAGACCAATATTTAGTGACAAAAATCAGGGTAGGAATTTAGGTTTCTAACTGAAAGTCCAGTATTCTCTTGTTTAAAATCCACACCTCCAGATGAATTTGAGATCTAGGGAAGTATTTTATTGCTTAACACCATCTATGACAAAATAATAACATGAAAACCCAGTAGAGAAATAAACCTTTATGTGTACAGAACAATGGCCAAGGAAGCAATTAGTTCATGCAATGTGGAAGAAATAAAAATTTAGATTCTCCACAAAAGGCCTGCTCTTTATTCTTTTTTTTAAAAGAGATATCAACTTTTTCCTTCTAAATCTTAAATAAGACATGACACACTAGAATGCAAAGGTTTTAACTGGAAGTTTTTTTTTATTTCTTAAAAATCCTTTAAGCATAAAGAAATCAAATTCCTTACCTAGGAAAACTCTTTTTATAATGTCAAAAAAAGATAAATCCACAAAAGAGGGAAAAAAAACTGTTGAAAGAGATTGTCATAGCAACCAGATAAGAACAAATTTGGCATACAAAGCAACCTGATTATTTCTCCTTTTTAATCAAAATTACATATCGTCAAGTTTGGAAGCAAAACAATTGGGAAAACAGTAAAAGAATTTCAACGTATATCGCATGTGCACATTAATGTTTAGTAACTCTCTCAGCACCTGAAGTAGGTGCAAGTATTAGTCAATCTGGGAATCACTTATTTTTCATAGGATTTCTTGCCTCATTTCTTGCCTCATTTAAAAATACACCTGATGGAACAAGTCATTCAATAATAGAAACATCATGAAATGCCTGCTTCAAGAAACCGGAGTTTCAGAAATAATCTGTTCAGTGAAAATATCTCTGTTCTGATCTGTGTAACACTGTCAATCCACATTTAGTTTCAGGATTGGGAACAATAAACAAATAAATATAACAGAAAGATAGAAATTTCCTCCACTTTCTCTCTTCTCTCCCTGCCTTTCCCTTCTCCACAGATACAGGTGAGCAGCAGATAATGAAAAAGAAAATATGGACATTTTAATAAATGATAACTAGCATTCAGCAAGTGGGTGTGATGCATCAATCACAATGGTATTTTTTATTAAATGCAGAATCTAACTTAGCTTTCACAACTACTCTTTATGGTGGATGCTATTTTTCTGCCTATCTTACATAAAAAAGAAACTGAGGATTAGAAAATGTAGTGGTTATTGCAACCTACTTATCCCTTCTTAAAAGAGTAACAATTTTGATCATTATCTAATCTTCATCCATGAGTCCATCCTATACTCATTTTTGAATAGGAATGATACCAGTAATTCTATATGGACAAATTCCTTAATTCTTAAGTCATAAAGAGAAATTGTCTAACAAGCTTCTGGGAAACATTTACGTGCTAATAGAAAATAGGAAAGAACTATTTAGCTTCTACCTCTGAATATGATTGTGTCTTTGTAACAACAGGATTATCTGTA
This sequence comes from Lipotes vexillifer, assembly GCF_000442215.2. Taxonomy (NCBI): domain Eukaryota; kingdom Metazoa; phylum Chordata; class Mammalia; order Artiodactyla; family Lipotidae; genus Lipotes; species Lipotes vexillifer. The sequence goes on from NW_006781315.1 coordinate 40,711, forward strand.
GCCATCAACTGCAGTGATGATGAAACCATGATCCTGATAGATTACAGAGATGTTGAAAAAAAAACAAAGACACCCTGCATCCTTGATAATATGTGTTAGACAATGAATAAACTAGTCCTAAAAGCCACACTGTTGTCTAATGAAGTTTGAGTACTTGTCTAAGTCAGTTTGAGCACTTGTAACCAAAAATGTTCTAAATGAAACAGAGGTTTTTGTATTACTCAGGGTTCTCCAAAAAACAGACCTAATAGGATTAGATAGATAGATAGATAGATAGATAGGTGATAGATATAAAGATGTACAGATATAGACTTATTATAAGGAGTTGGCTCATGAAATTATGGACACTGGCCAAGTCTCAAGGTCTGTCTGCAGGCTGAATCAGAAAGCTGCAGACCCAGGAGAGCTGATAGTTTAGTTTCAGTCTGAGTCGAAAGACCTGAGAACCAGGAGAGCTATGATGTAGTTCCGGTCTGAAGGTCAGCAAACTGGAGACCCAGGAAGAGTTCACGTTTCAGTTTGAGTCTGAGGGTAGGAAAAAAGCCAATGTCCCACTTCTGAGGCTGTCAGGCAGGAAGAATTCTCTCTCACTTGAGGAAGAATGAGTCTTTTTGTTCTATCAAGACTTCAGTTGACTGCATGAGGCCCACTCACATTATGGAGGGCAATCTGCTTTACTCAGCCTACATATACAAAGTTTAATTTCATCCAAAAACACCCTCACAGAAAAACTCAGAATAATGCTTAACCAAATCTCTGGGAACTGTGTGGCCAAGTCAAGTTGACACATAAAATTAATCATCACAGAGGTGTTAAGGCTCACACTGCTGTTAGTAGTAGAGACCAGTTGCTCTGTCTCAAGGGCTTTGGCTTACAAAAATACTAGGAGATATTAACATATCTACTTCAGGGAGAAAGAAAAGATCTCCACGGTGAAATGTAAATAAGCCTGAAAAGTGTCTCTAGTAAAAATTACTATCACTATAAGTTTTCCCATTGGCTTGAATATTTCAACACTGTCATGACTAATAACGAGATTTCTTAAGAAGTATTTTGTGAGTAGTTGGTTGATTTTATTTGGAAGTTGACGTGGCAGAGGCAATGTTGCTTCAAAAAGCTTCAAACCTTTAGTGGCTAGAATGACGACAATATCAATCAAGGAATAATTCAGGAGTCTTGCTCGGTAAATATAATTTTGGATTCTAGTGAGACATGCATATGGAGATATCTAACAGACAGTAGCTAATCTAGTGTTCAGTTGAAAGATTAGAACTAGATATATAAATCTGTGGTCACAGGATTTACTTGTTTTCATTACTTAAAAAATATATATAACAGCTTTACTGAGATATAATTCAAAAGCTATGTGAAGTAAACAATTCAATGGTTTTCAACATATTCAGAGTTGTGTAACCATCTCTACAGTCAATTTTAGAACATTTCCATTACCTGAAAAAAGAAACCCTGTACCCAGTCACTTCCCATTTCTGTCCAACCCACAACCATAGGCTACCACTAATCTCCATTTGTAAGGGTGTCTCCCGCTCTGTACCTGGAAGAAAAGGATGACCAAACCTCTAGAAATTCTTATCAGTGAGAAGGCGAAGACCTAAATCTATCTCACAATCACCCTTGTTTACTGTGTTTTTCCTGGTACCTCTCATAACTGACTCCCTGCCCCTCAGCATCCTCTTTTGTCTTTATCTGAGGATGGTGTTTAAGGTGAGGGCTTTGGCCATTGGATGTTACTTAGTTTTTCTGGAACTCTCCCATGTATACATGTTATTAAACTTTGTTTTGGTTTTCCTCCTGTAAAACTGTTTCCTATCTATTTAATTCATAGACCAGCCAGAGGAACTTAGAAGGGTAGAGGAAAATTTCTTCCTTCCTGACACTTTCTAAGAAATTGGTCAGATTTAAGCATAGACCGGGCTCAAAGCAAACGAAGCCAACTTACTGCAGTACACTTCCAAGAAAGGATTTTCATGACCGTTTTATCTATTTCATCTAAATGGAAAATAGGAGGCATAGAAAGGACACCACTCTATGCAAACCACCTGCTCATTCTGTGTAGCCTTTTGGACTGAGGCAGCCCTAAGCTGAAGGAGAGAAAATCTGATTTTAAATCAAGTCCAGAATTTTTATTAAGCTTTTAAACAGAAATTGTAACCTTGGAGTTTAGACTGTTTGCAGTTTAAAGTGAGAGTAGAATCTGGGTCGGCCATTTCTTAAGAGTGAGAAGATAAGCCAAATGTCCTGCCAGAATTTTCATCTTGGGCCAGGGGAAGGTCACCCTCACCAAATCAAGGTTAAAAGGATGCTGAGAGCAAACATAAAACTGCATTTTTATTATTACACTAACTGTACTTGTCCAATGGTACTCAATAAAATATTATATCACCTTTACCATAATGTTGAGGAAAATTATGTGACGGCACGGAAAGTTTTTCAAGGTATATTTTTATAGAAAAGCAAGTTGAAGGATACTAGAATTTGCCACTCCAAAATACACCTCTTTGGCATATGGATTATTTTGAGCTAAAGGCAATTCGGAACAAGTAGACATAAGAAAAGCTCTTTACCTCCCCCTAACTGCTTAAAAATAGAATAATTTCTCCTTTTGTAAGGAAAGTTTACATTTGTAAAAGAGATTTCCATTTGTAAATATGTCTCCTTATCAGGAAAAGAGCTGCTTCCTGAGAGAACTGTCTCCTCACTTGAGAGACTCTTAACTGCCTAACAAGACATCCCTTATTTGCCATATATTTCTACCTCTCACCTTTCCATAACTTGCTTTCTCCACCCAGAAGCCCCAAACCCCTTTTCCTTTGTTTATCCTAAGATGGTATATAAGCCTCAATCATTTGGCCACCTCTTTGAGTCTTGATTCTTTGTGAAACTCTTGTGGGTTTTTATATTTAATTAAAACGGCTTTTTCTCTTGTTAATCTCCTTTTATCGGTTTGATTGGCAGATCCCAGCTTTTGAACCTAGAAGAGTAGAGGGAAAATGATTTTTCCTCTTCTAAAAGTTAAAATAATATGGCTTTTTGTTAAATAAATAGAATATTTATAATAAATAACACTGATTTATTCATTATGTTTGCATGTATATTCTAAATTGTCCGCACTGGACTTATGCATAATTGTAAGGTAAATATAATTTTTAAAGTACATGCACTTAGAAAATTGATCCATTCTTTACCAACTGTTTTGAGCCATCTCCCCATTACTATAATTTTTTTTAATAATATTTAGGTTATTTCTTAAAATAATCCTATATAATATAAAGGATTACATTTTTAAGATGCTTTATAGTTTAGAGCAAATAAATTTCACATAAAGTACCTCATTTCAGCTTTATAACAATTCCTTAATGTACACAGGTTAAGTGTCATGGCCATTTACATATGGGTTCAGAGAAGGTAAATAAATCTACTGATGAGTGAGAATAGGTTATTAACAAGAACCTTTCAAATCTAAATTAACATACTTTTTAGTTGAGTACATTTCCTCTACTTTGGAATTGTTATATTCAAAGGAAACCTTGCATTTAAAAATATTTTCACATCCATTTACATCACATCCATTTCACATCCATTTACACCATCAATTTTATATCAAACATCAAACATCAATTTTATATCAAACAATCAAACAATTTTATATCAAACATCAATTTTATATCAATTTTATATCAAACAAATTCAAAGTATGTGAACATCATAATTATATAGTTTAGTTCAAACAAATTGTCAGAAATGTTAAAATTTTAGTAAATGTTCTTGAGATTTATATGGACCATAAACTAAATATAAAAATATATAAAAATGAATATTATATCTATATAATATTTAATATATAAATTGAATACCCATGACATAGAAATGCCTAGAATGGGAAGTGGTTTTCACAATACTCTTTTTTTTTTAAGTATTAATTCAGAATTTTATTTTTCATATGTTATAATTTTTTTATTGACGTATAGTTGATTTATCATATATTAGTTTCAGTTGTACACATAGTGATTCAATATTTTTTCAGATTATACTCTATTTAAAGTTACTACAAAATAATGGCTATATTTCCCACTGCTGTACAATATATCCTTGTTGCTTATCTATTTTATACATCAGAGTTTGTATCTCTTAATCCTATATTTCTCTCTTGTCCCTACCCCTTCCCCTCTCCCCACTGGTAACCGCTAGTGCATTCTCTCTGTATCTGTGAGTCTGTTTCTGTTTTAGTGTATACATTTTCTTGTTTCATTTTTTAGATTCCACATATAAGTGATAACAGAGTATTTGTCTTTTTCTCTGACTTGTTTCACTAAGTATAATACTCTCTAGGTCCATCCACATCTTTGCAGATGGCAGAATTTCATTCTTTTTCATGGCTGAGTAATATACATATGCCACATCTTCTTTATGCATTCATCTGTTGATGGATACTTAGGCTGCTTCCATATCTCGGCTATTGTAAATAATGCTGCTATGAACATTGGGATGTGTGTATCTTTTTGAATTAGTGTTTTCATTTTCTTTATGTATATACCCAGGAGTGGAATTGTTGGGTCATATGGTAGTTCTATTTTCAGTTTTTTGAGAAATCTCCATACTGTTTTCCACAGTGGCTGCACCAATTTACATTCCCACCAACAGTGTATGAGAGTTCCTTTTTCTCTGCACCTTTGCCAGTATTTGTTATTTGTGGTCTTTTTGATGATAGCCACTCTGACAGGTGTGAGGTGATATCTTGTGGTTTTGATTTGCATTTCTCTGACGGTTAGCAATGTTGAGCATCTTTTCAAGTGCCTGTTGGCCATCTGCCTTTCTTCTTTGGAAAAATGTCTATTCAGGTCTGCTGCCCATTTTTTATCAAATTGTTTGTTTTTTGATTGTTTTTTGATATTGAGTTGTATGAACTGTTTATATATTTTGGATATTAACCCTTTATTGGTCATATAATTTACAAATATTTTCTGTTGATTAGGTTGTCTTTTGGTTTTGTCCATAGTTTCCTTTTCTGTGCAAAAGCTTTTGAGATTAATTAGGTCCCGTTTATTTTTGCTTTTAATTCTTATGACTTAGTAGACAGATCCAAAAAAAATATTGCCACGATATATGTCAAAGAGTGACCTTCCTATCTTCTCATCTAGGAGTTTTATGGTTTTGGTCTTACATTTAGGTCTTTAATCCATTTTGAGTTTATTTTTGTTTATGGTGTGAAGAAATGTCCTAATGTCATGTAGCTGTCCAGTTTTCCCAGCATCACTCATTAAAGAAACTGTCTTTTCTCCATTGTATATTCTTGCCTCCTTTGTCGTAGATTAATTGACCATAAGTCAATTCTGTTCCATTGATCTATGTGTCTGTTTTTGTGCCAGTACCATACTGTAGATCTGCAGTACAGTTTGAAGACAGGGCGTGTGATACCTCCAGCCTTGTTCTTTTTTCTTAAGATTGTTTGGGTCCAATATTCTCTTATTGGGAGTTACAGAGTACCCTCATCAAGCATGATAGCATAATAAATGCTTTATATTTTGAGGTACCCACTGTTAACAAATGTGTGTGTGTGTGTGTGTGTATACACACACACACACACACACACACACACACACACATCCTTATTCCAGGCTGTACAAATCCAAAAGGCAGTTTCAAGGCTCTTGAAAGGGGTCAGGACATGCCATCCTAAAATATACCACTTTAATATAAGAATTATTTTGAACTGAAGGCATTTGAATTCCTGGAATCCCTTATCTGTCTAAAAGCAGAGCTTCCCCCAAAAAACTCAATTGTCGTAAATCTCACTCCCAGGAGAAACTTTAATCTTCTTTTATCAGAAGAACCACACCCAGACATTGTCACAGAAGATAATATTTCCCATATATTCTACTAAGGGTCTATTTACCTTTTTTAAAAAATCACTTGCTTTTTCATAATTCACTTTTTCCCTCTCCCTTTTCCCTACTAAGTTGGATATGTAGACTACAAATTCAAAGCAGCCAGTAGAGCTACTCATCATTGGATACTTCTGTGTGTACATAAGGTTATAAACTTCTGTTTGTTTTGCTCTTGTTAATTGTCTTTTTTTAGGCTAATTTACAAGGCCCTTGCCAAAGAATCTAAGATGGGTAGGGGCTTTTTGCTTCTCTTACATTCTTTACAATAATTTTCAAAGATACGTCATTCCCCTGAAATTTGTCCTTAGAATGTACACACTTCACAGCATCACTTCGAGGGTCTTATTTTCCTAATCTGTAAAATGATGATAAAAACACATTCTCCAGATAATTACAGGAGTCCTTCAAGGAGCAATGTGTGCAAATGATTTTTTTCTTTATATGTAAAAATATGTTTTTGCCTTATTATTATTGTTATTGCTATTATCATTTCTCTATAATTTCCATATACTTTTCTATAAGAAAAATACTGTGGTAATTAAAAACCAAGTCTCTTTAATCAGACTACTCAGGGTGAAATCCTGGCTCCATGCTTTCCTGGTGGAATTGACTTGGGCAAATTATTTTACTTCTCTCAATCTCTTTTTTTCTTTTTCTTTTGTCTGTGCCACACAGCTTGTGGGATCACAGTGCCCTGACCAAGAACTGAACCCAGGCCCAGCGCAGTGAAAGTGTGGAGTCCTAACCACTGGACCATACCAGGGAATTCCCCCTCTCAATCTCTTTTTCTTCATCCATCAAGCAAGGATAATAGTACAACTTTTTTCAAAGAGGTATGGTAAAATTAAGTGAACTAGTACAGGAAGAGCATTCAATAAATGTTGAGCAGTTATGAAACATTAGTATTCACAGAAGCTGCTAGCAATACAGGCATGACTCTATTCTAGGCCCATTAAGCTTGGATGGAGTTACAAACGTGGAAAGGGCAAGTAGCCAAGATCATGTGTAACTAGTGACCTTTTGATCAAAGAAAAGAATCAAACTTGTTTTAGAAAATTACTGAAAAATTTGGAAAAGAAAGATATGAAGAAGTGGGAACACTCATCCCACAGAGCTATTTATCGAGGCCATCATTCTGGGGGTACAGATGCTTTGGAAGCCAGTGAGCCAGTTGGATTAAAGTGAAAGTTCTTTTCTGGTCTAAGAAAATAAGTCATCTGAATAGTCTCAGTGTGGTTTTCACAGGGGTGGGCAAAGTTGATTTGGGTTGTACTAACAAAAAGAAAATAACATTTACAACCACAAAAGAGAGTGTAAAACTCCAAAACTGGCATGAAGAAATCAAGAATTGTGTAAATGGTTCATAATTCAGTTTCATTCATATCACTCAACCCAGCAGGATCTATGACTGAGATAAAATTTATTTCTTTTTTCTTTCTTTCCTCCCTCCCTCCCTCCTTCCTTCCTTCCTTTCTTCTTTTTTTTCTTTCTTTCTTTCTTTCTCTGTTTCTCTTTCTCTTTCTTTCTCTCTCTCTCTCTCTCTCTCTCTCTCTCTCTCTCTCTTCCTCTCTCTCTCTCTCTCCCTCTCCCTCCCTCCCTCCCTCTCTCTCTCTTTCCTTCCTTCCTTCCTTCCTACCTTCCTTCCTTCTCTTCTTTTTAATTAACTGCTGTTTTTCCCTTTGGATTCATCAATCATTTAATCTAAAGAGAATATCTGTGATTGATTATGCTACTACTAAACACTTTTTGTTTAAGTTCTGATGAGAAATTTCTACCAACTAATAATTTGATGTGAGGTTCAGTTTATTTTATTCTTACTGCATAGTTTTATTTAGTCAAATCTTAGTAGACTCGGTGGTAACAAAATTTTTTTAAAGCAAAGGAAAAAACGTTTTTTGTGCTTTGCTCTTTTTAACAGGGTCCACAATTTTAAATTACTTTCCTGTAAATTTGTTTTTATTTTTCCTTATAGGAACTGACTGCTGTCTAATAGAATTATGCAGTATTTATACAAAGTAAAGTAAAAACTGGATTCAGTGTATTACACTGTATTATAGTCCTAACTGTAGGACTGTAACATGACAGGTTAAAGCTGTTTTTTAAAAAAAAAATCTTTGCTTTAGTATGGTACTGGCATAAAGACAGAAAAGAATAGAGAGCTCAGAAATGAAAACACACCTATATGGTTGACTGAATATTTGACAGGGGTGCCAGGAATACACAATGGGGAAAGGCTAGTCTCTTCAACAAATGGTGTTGGGAAAACTGGATATTTACATGTAAAAGAATGAAACTGGACCATTACCTTACACCATAGACGAAGATCAACTCAAAATGGATTCAAGATTTAAAGGCAAGATCTGAAACTGTAAAACTCTTAGAAGAAACAGAAGAAAAGCTTCCTGACATTGACTTTGGCAATGGTTTCTTGGATATGACACCAAAAGCCGAGGAAACCAAAGCAAAAATAGACAAGTGGGACTATACCAAACTAAATAGCTTCTCCACAGCAAACGTTAAAAGTCATCAGAATGAAAAGGCAACTTATGGATTGGGAGAAAATATTTGCAAACCACATATCTAATAAGGGATTAATATCCAAAATATGTAAAGAACTCATATAACTCAATAGAAAAAAAATTTTTTTTAATAAAAATAACCTCATTACAAAATAGGCAAAGGTCTTGAATAGATATTTCTCCAAAAGACATACAAATGACAAACAGGTATATTAACAGATGCTGAAGGGGAGCAGAGTATGACATTCCCAAATATACTACTTTGACATGTAGATTATTTTAAGCTGAATGCAATCAAGACCCAGCAAACTCAGAAAATATTTTACCTCTCCCTTACCTTCCTAAAAGAATTTAGATAGCGGATCTGTACCAGAAAAATAATTACCACCAGAGATAACTTTTTAATTAAAGACCTGCCTGCATACAAGGCAAACTTCTAATTATAAACATCTGTTCTTCTTATCATCCTGTGAATCGTTCTCCTCTTCTTTGACTCCCCAGGTCCATATCCCCTTCCTTAGCTTAGGATGGCCTATAAGCCTCAATTGCCCAATTTGTCCGTGAATCTCATAACTTTGAGACTCTTGTATATATAAACTTAAATTTGTTTTACTCCAGATTAACACATTTGTTAATTTGTCTATGTCAATTTAATTAGACCAAACAGAGAACCTAGAAGGAAAGAAGGAAAAATTTCTCTCCCCTACAGTGCTCAACATCACTAATCCTCAGAGAAATTCAAATCCAAAATCACAATACTTTTATTACCTCACACTCGGTAAATGACTATTTTCAAGAGAAAAAGATAATAAATGTTGGTGAGGATGTGGAGAAATTGGAATCCTTGTACACTGTTGGTGGCAATGTAAAATTGTTTAATAACTATGGAAAACAGTATGGAAATTCCTCAAAAAATTAAAAATCGAACAACTCTATCATCCAGCAATCCTACTTCCAGATACATATCCAAAAAACTTAACATCAGGATCTCAAAGAGATAGCTGCACTGCTATATTTAGTGCAGCATTATTCACAGTAGCCAAGATATAGAAACAAACTAAATGCCCACTGACAGATGAATGAATAAAGACAATGTGGTATATGCATACAATGGAATATTATTAAGCCTTAAAAATAAGTGAATTCAGCAAGGTAGCAGGATACAAGATTAACATACAGAAATCAGTTGCATCTTTTTACACTAACAATGAAATACTAGAAAGGGAATGGAAAAAAAAAAAGTACATTTTAAAATCACACCTGGCACTTCCCTGGTGGTGCAGTGGTTAAGAATCCACCTGCCAATGCAGGGGACACGGGTTCGAGCCCTGGTCCAGGAAGATCCCACGTGCCGTGGAGCAACGAAGCCCATGCGCCACAACTACTGAGCCTGCACTCTAGAGCCCATGAGCCACAATTACTGAAGCCTGCATGCCTAGAGCCCAGGCTCCACAACAAGAGAAGCTACTGCAATGAAGCACACACACCACAATGAAGAGCAAACCCCACTCGCGGCAACTAGACAAAACACACACAGCAACGAAGACCCAGTGCAGCCAAAATAAATAAGTTAATTAATAAATCAAAGGCCACTTAAAAATAAAATAAAATAAAATCACACCCCCCAAAATAAAATACTTAGGAATAAACCTGGAAGGAGGTGAAAGATTTATACACTGAGAACTATAAAACATTAATAAAGGAAATTGAAGATGATTCAAAGAAATGGAATGATATCCCACGCCCTTGGATTGGAAGAATTAATATTGTTAAAATGGCTCTACTACCCAAAACAATCTACAGATTTAATGTGATCCCTATCAAATTACCCATGACAGTTTTCACAGAACTAGAATAAATAATTCTAAAATTCATATGGAACCATAAAAGACCAAGAAGTGCCAAAACAATCTGGAAGGAAAATAACAAAGCAAGGGGACTTCCCTGGTGGTCCAGTGGTTAAGACTCCATGCTTTTACTTCAGGGGGCACGAGTTGGATTCCTGGTCAGGGAACTACGATCTCACATGCCATGTGGTGCAGCCAAAAAAAAAAAAAGCAGGAGGCATAACCCTCCCAGACTTCAGACAATACTATAAAGCTACAGTAATCAAATGGTGTGGTATTGGCACAAAAACAGACATATGGATCAATGGAACAGAATAGAGACCCCAGAAATAAATACACACACCTATAGGCAATTAATCTTCAACAAAGGAGGCAAGAATATACAATGGGAAAAAGTCAGTCTCTTTAGCAAGCAGTGATGGGAAAGTTGGACAGCCATTTGTAAATCGATGAAGTCAGAACACACCCTCACACCATACACAAAAATAAGCTCAAAATGGCTCAAAGACTTAAACATAAGACGTGACACCATAAAAATCCTACAAGAGATCATAGGCAAAACATTCTTTGCCATAAATCATACCAATGTTTTCTTAGGTCAGTCTTCCAACGCAATAGAAATAAAAACAAAAATAAGCAAATGGAACCTAATCAAACTTACAAGCTTTTGCACAGCAAAGGAAACCATAAAGAAAGCAAAAAGACATCCTACAGAATGGGAGAAAATATTTGCAAATGATGTGACCAACAAGGTTTTTAATTTCCAAAATATACAACAACTTATACAACTCAATAACAACAACAACAACAACAACAAAAATTTTAAAATGGACAGAGGACCTACATGGACATTTCTCCAAAGAAGAAATACAGATGGCCAGTAGGCACGTGAAAAGTTACTCAACATAGTTAATAATTAGAGAAATGCAACTCAAAACTACCTCACACGGCACGGACATATATACACTAACAAACGTAAGGTAGATGGCTAGTGGGAAGCAGCCGCATGGCACAGGGATATCAGCTAGGTGCTTTGTGACCGGCTGGAGGGGTGGGAAAGGGAGGGTGGGAAGGAGACGCAAGAGGGAAGAGATATGGGAACATATGTATATGTATAACTGATTCACTCTGTTATAAAGCAGAAACTAACACACCATTGTAAAGCAATTATACCCCAATAAAGATGTTAAAAAAAAAAGGGGGGATATCTGTTCAGATGAAAAGGCAGAGGTGCAGAAACAGAGACTATGCTTGTCCCTGAAGAAGAAAAAAAAAAAAATGTTTCTGATGCACCTAGGGGCAGGACAGGAATAAAGACGAAGACATAAAAAAAGAACTTGAGGACATGGGGAGGGGGAAGGGTAAGCTGGGACTAAGTGAGAAAGTGGCATGGAGTAATATAGACTACCAAATGTAAAATATATAGCTAGTGGGAAGCAGCTGCATAGCTCAGGGAGATCAGCTTGGTGTTTTGTGACCAGCTAGAGGGGTGAGATAGGGAGGGATGGAGGGAGGGAGATGCAAGACGGAGGAGATATGGGGATATATGTATATGTATAGGTGAGTTACTTTGTTATAAAGCAGAAACTAACACACCATTGTAAAGCAATTATACTCCAATAAAGATGTTTAATTAATTAAAAAAATAAAAATAAAAATAGAATACCATATAATCCAAAAATCTCACTCCTGTGCATATATCCAGACAAAAGTATAATTCAAAAAGACACATACATCCCTATGTTCTTAGCAGCACTATGTACAATAGCCAAAACATGGACACAACCTAAATGTCATCAATAGATGAATGCATAAAGAAGTGGTACATATATACAATGGAGTACTACTTAGCCATTAAAAAGCCTGAAATAATGTCATTTGAAGCAACATGAATGCAACTAGAGATTATCATACTAACTGAAAAGAGAGAGACAACTGAGGGCGGGATGGAGTGGGAGGCTGGGGTTAGCAGATGTAAGCTATTATATACAGAATGGATAAATAGTAAGGTCCTACTGTATCGCACAGCAAACTATACTCAATATCCTATGATAAACAATACTGGAAAAGATATTAAAAAAAGAAAGTGTATATATATGGATAACTGAATCACTTGCTGTACAGCAAAAATTAACACAACACTGTAAACCAACTATATTTCAATTTAAATAAATAAATAAATAAAGGAAATTCTTCCATATGTGACAGCATGGATGAATCTGGAAGACATTATGCTAAGTGAAATAAGCCAGTCCCAGAAGGACAAATATTGCATGATTCCACTTATATGAGGTATCTAAAATAGTTAAATTCATAAAAACAGAGTAGAATGATGGTTGCCAGGGCTGGGGAGAGGAGAAATGGGGAGTTGTTTAATAGGTAAAAAGTTACAATTATGCAAGATGAGTGAATTCTAAAGACCTTGTATAGTATAGTGACTGTAGTTAACAATTTATTATTGTATAGTTAAAAATTTGTTACAAGTCAGACAGAGAAAGACAAATATTGTATGATGTCACTTATACATGGACTTTAAAAAACTGATACAAATGAACTTATTTACAAAACAGAAACAGACACACAGACATAGAAAACAAACTTATGGTTACCAAAGAGGAGGTGGGGGAGGGATAAATCAGGAGTTTGTGATTAATAGATACACACCACTATATATAGATAAACAACTAGGACCTACTGTACAGCACAAAATAAATCATTTTGCTATACACCTGATATTAACACAGCATTGTAAATCAAATATACTTCAATAAAAAAAAAAAAGAGTAGATCTCTTGTGTTATTATGAAACAAAAGAAAAACAAAACCAAAGGAACAGAAGAAAGCTTTCGGAGGTGATAGGTATGTTTATGACATACCTTGGATAGGTATGTTTATTACTTGGTTACATAGGTATGTTTATTACTTGGTTCGAGGGGATATGCCTATTTCCAAACTCATTAATCTGTACACAAGAAATATTTCCATATTTTTCTGTATACCAGTTATACCTCCATAAGACTGTTCAAAAATAATGATTTTAAAAAATGTTTAATACATGTATATATATATATGTATGTATATATTTAAAATTGAAGAAACAATCAAAAATTTTAAAAATAAAATTTATAATAAAAATTATTATAGCCAAAACATATCACCTCAGATTTTTCACACTGTGAATGAAAAATGTTGTCTGCCATATCAGTAAAAAAAGGATGTTTCAGCCATCAAGCCACTACAGCCAACCCCTACAGTGAGCCCTGAGGGGACTCAGGATGGAGGCTGCCAGCTAAAAATTGGCACTTGCCATTTGCCTCTACAAGGTTTAAGTCACAAGCTGCTGCGACCGAACTTCAACTCCCCCTGAAAGGAGTTCAGGGTGGAGGTCAGGAATGAGGTACTCTGTGCTTTGGGAAAAACTGGCAGAACAGGCCTTCAGATAGTTGGATATTTTCAGAAGATTTTATGAGCCCTGTTCTTGCATCTCCTCGTATCTAGAAAAGCACTAAAATCATAAATGGTGACTTCTGCTCCTGGTGACTAGCAGCAACTTTCTGCAAAACTGTGTGCTTGATTGCACATACCCCCTTCACCAAAATCACATATACACTGACCTTCCCCACTACCTCTTTGGAGCAGCTCCTCAGAGCTATCTGAAATGCTGTCTCCCAGGCTATGGTCCTGATTTTTGCCCCAAATAAAACTTAACTCGCAATTCTCACGTTGTGCATTTTTTTTCAGTTGACGGTTTCGGTGGCCAGCAAAAGGGTTCCAGAGTAGTCTTCTTTCCTTCACCTGAACTCTACGAAGAGCCAGAATCTTGGTACCAGCAGAGACCCTTTGTGCCTGTCCACCTCCTCAGGGAGTTCAGACAAATTTGGGTGAGTCTCTCCTGTTTCTTGGATCTCCTGTATTTGTTGATGATCCTGAGTTTTATTTGGAAGTATATAACAGGTACCCAATCCCGCAGTTAAAAGGTACTGGGGAGGCCTCGTTGATTCAGCACTGCGGGGAGGGGTGGTGGGAGGCTGCTTGAAAGATATTGGGGTTTGCTCAGTTGAAAAAGGCTGAGTGGCCTGGGCTGAGTGGTTAGGTAAGAGGCTGGTCTCAATCCAGCTGCCTTAATAGAATTTGTTGAGATAAGAGTGAAGATATTACATGAGAGCTTTTGCTTCAAAGAAAAGGGACTAGACTCCCACTCGGTTACGACTTTCTCAGGCAACTGAGAAATTTACGGGAGTGATGGAGGCATAGTCCTCATACTGTGCAGTGGGTCCCATAGGGAAACCCACTCATTAATTAAAGACTTGCTCATCTGGGGGTCACTTATAAGAATTGGCCATTCAGTGATCTGAGCACCCGCGGTGGTCTTAGACTACTGAAGGGAGAAACTGAGACATGTAAGAGGGCTGAAACAACTCTAGAGTGATGCCTAGAGAAGTTAAGCTCACAAGCAGCACACTTACCCACCACAAAATTTCATTAGTAAATTTTACCCCGATAAATTCAACTTAAAATGGGAAAGAGAGCCTCTCAAACAGAGAAATGAGGGGCATCAGAAAACCAACCTCTGGTGAACACTCCAGCTGGATTCATGTACAATACCTATGGAGCTCATACTTGCAAGTACCTACTTAATGGGGAAATTATACTAAAGGGAGTCTCAACCTAAAATGGCCAAATGGGGGGTCTTTTGATATTCCATAATTGATATTTTTGCCCACACAGTTAGAAAAAGCTGGCTGTGAGATCAAACCAACTGAATAAAATGCTTACTTTGATTGGTATTTAGAAGTTTCTAAAAGAGGAAATGATAGAGTAACTTCTTTGCAGGAAACCAACAAGAAACTGCTTGAAACTATAACAAAACAAAAATGGCCACTAGCACTGACACTGCCTCCTCCTTGGTCCTCCCACCCTATCTTCTACCTGAATTGCCTGGCCCCGATGTTATTTCTTTTCCTCTTCTGACTCTTCCATCGCCTGCTGCTCCCTCTTCCTCAGTAAAGGAGGATAAAAAACTCAGAAGTGATTTTTACAGCTCCCCTTAAGGAGAAGCCTATTATACGGAGAGGTGAACCGTCTTCAGTGCTTACCTACGCACCTTGGACCAGAGCAGAACTGAGAGCCCTGGCTAAGGAATTTCCCAATCCAAGTCAGGATCCACTGGGATTTGCTAAGGAATCTGAGTTAACCATCCAGATCTATGAGCCTGGGTTTTCAGATAGATATCAATTAACACAGTTATTAATTTCTGAAAGCAAAGCAAGGGAATGGATAAAGAAAGCAGGACGGAAACATCCATTAATGGACTTTGAATTACGTAGTCCACAGGCTTGCACTGAATGCAAGGAATAGCTCAGAGATTACTCAAACTTATTCTAGAGCTTTTTCCAAAAACCATAGACTGGACATAGATTCAGCAGTGCAAGCAAGACTGGATGAATCAATTCCAGACTCTTATGAAAGGTTTGAAAAACCTTTTAAGAGAAATTATGGCTTGACACCTGAATCATTCTCTAACCACCAAAATGATCCTATGCTTAACTGCCTTTTTAGAAGGCTTAGATGGGGATTTGCCTACTCTAGTCAAAAGACACAATCCAGGTTGCTCCCAATTTCATACAAATGCCCTGTTACACTGGCTGACCAACTTTTCAAAACCATTAAAAAGAAAGAAAAGGGAATATCTACAAAAATTATTAACTTTCAATTGCAGCCATTAAGTAGTCGATGCCAGTCAAAGGTTAACCATACCCCATTTAATCCCCAACCTGTAGAGTAACCCAAAGTTTGCTTTTACTGAAGAAAACCAGGGTATCAGAAAATGAACTGTAAGTTAAGAAGGAGAAACCTAGAAGGAAAACCGGATTTTAGACTGGAATTTCAAGCTAAACAAGAATAGGACTGCTCCCAGGGAACATGGAGAGTCTTTTCCCTTCTCCTCTCTAACACCCTGGGGGAAGCAGAAATGATTATACAAGGAGAAACAATTAAAGCCCTAATAGATACAGAGGCCACCATTTCAGTTTTGAACGCTTCCAAAAGGAAAGGCTCTCTCTCTTGGAGTAATGCCTCAGTACAGATGGTAGGGGTTTTTATTAATGCACCTATTAAGGCTCTTTAATCATTGCCTTTAGAATTCTACTTAGGGGAGATTAGAGGAAGGCACTCCTTTTTTCTAATAGAAAGTGTTCCTGTTCACCGGATAGGTAGAGGCCTATTAGAAGCTTATGAAGTCCATATTTCCTTTACTCCTAAGGGAGAAATGTTTCTAGATCAGAAGAATCAATCAGACTTCCTTTATCATATAATGTTTGTGACTCATGATGAGGATGATGCTGAACAAGACAAACTGCTATGCTTATTACCTAAAGAATTATGGGCACTTAATTCTACTGACATTGGAAGAATACATTCTGCATCACCCACTAAAATCAGTATAGACAAGAATAAGCCGCTACCCAATAGTCATCAATATCTATTAAGGAAGGAGGCCACAGAAGGAATAAAACCTTTAATATCAGCTTACATTGAGAAAGATCTTATTGTGCCTTGCACCAGCCCTTGTAACACTCCCATTTTACCAGTTAAAAAACCTAGGGACTTCCCTGGTGGTGCAGTGGTTAAGAATCTGCCTGCCAATGCAGGGGACATGGGTTCAATCCCTGGTCCGGGAAGATCCCATATGCCACAGAGCAACTAAGCCGTGTGGCACAACTACTGAAGCCGGCACGCCTAGAGCCCATGCTCCGCAACAAGAGAAGCCACTGCAATGAGAATCCCATGCACCGCATCGAAGAGTAGCCCCCACTTGCTGCAACTAGGGAAAGCCCGCGTGCAACAACGAAGCCCCAACGCAGCCAAAAATAAAAAATAAATAAATAAATTTATTTTTTAAAAAATAAAAAATAAACCTAATGGCAAGGGTTAGAGATTTGTGCAGGACTTGAGATCTATCAATATTATTTTCCCTCATCATTCTGTAGTGCCATACCTTACTGTCTTATATCCCTAAAAACAGTGACTTCTTTTCTGTGACAGATTTCTGTAGTGCATTTTTTAGTATCCCAGTACATCCTGATGATCAAGTATCGTTTCGCTTTCACTTGGAATGAATGACAATATACGTGGACTGTAACGCCACAGTCATTGGCATTCAATGCCAATGACTATATTGAAAGCCCCACTTACTTCTCCCAGATATTAAAAGCAGATCTAGATGATTTGGATTTTCCTCATAAATCAGTTTTGATACAATATGTAGACAATTTGCTGCTGTGTTCAAAGTCTTTGATAAACAGCCAGCAAGGCACCATGTATTTACTTCAGAAGGTAGCCTTAAAAGGACATAAAGTGTCCAAAGAGAAATTACAATTCTGTAACACTAGTGCAAAATATTTAGGGCATAGGATATCTAAAGAAGAACTTTTAACTGACCTGGAGAGAATGAAAGGCATTCTAGCCTTCCCTACCCCAAATACAAAAAAGCAGTTAAGGGGATTTTTAGGTCTTGCAGGCTACTGTAGGAATTGGATTCCAAATTTTTCTTTAATAGCTCAGCCACTGGGGCTTCCCTGGTGGCACAGTGGTTGAGAGTCCGCCTGCCGATGCAGGGGACACAGGTTCGTGCCCCAGTCCGGGAAGATCCCACATGCCGCGGAGCGGCTGGGCCCATGAGACAAGGCGGCTGAACCTGGTTGTCCGGAGCCTGTGCTCCGTAACGGGAGAGGCCACAGCAGTGAGAGGCCCGCGCACTGCAAAAAAACAAAACAAAACAAAAAAACAAAAAAAAAGCTCAGCCACTACATAATCTATTCAAACAAGACCAACCTGAACCTGTTTGCTGTGGTGTAGAACATTCTGATGCCATGGGAGACCTAAAAAACATTTCTGGCCAAGGCCCTGGCCCAGGGACATCCAAATTATGATCTACCCTTCTCCCTCTTTGTTCATGAAAGCAAGGGGACTACACTAGGAGTACTAACCCAGAAACACAGTGGTTACTACCAGCCAGTAAGATATCATAGCCAACAGCTAGATTTGGTAGCCAGGGGCCTACCGCCTTGTCTCTGGCCTGTCATAGGGAGAGCTGTGCTATGTCCGACCACAGAAGAGATAGTCATGAGTCACCCTCTCACTATCTTTGTTCCTCACTCTGTGGAAGCCTTACTAAAATCTAATCACACAAAACATTATTCAGCAATTCAATTAACCTCCCATGAAATTATCCTGCTCTCACCGAATATGACTCTTCGCAGATGTTACAACCTTAATCCAGCCACCTTGGTACCTGAGGAATCAGCTGTAAATGATGAAAAACATGACTGCATTTCTTTGCTTGTTTAATTTTTGAATTTTATTTATCTTTCTATACAGCAGGTCCTTATTAGTCATCCATTTTGTACACATCAGTGTATACATGTCAATCCCAATCTCCCAATTCATCCCACCACCAGCAACCTCCCCACCACTTCCCCCCTTGGTGTCCATACGTTTGTTCTCTACATCTGTGTCTCAATTTCTGCCCTGCAAACAGGTTCATCTGTACCATTTTTCTAGGTTCCACATACATGCGTTAATTTACAATATTTGTTTTTCTCTTTCTGACTTACTTCGCTCTGTATGACAGTCTCTAGATCCAACCACGTCTCTACAAATGACCCAATTTCGTTCTTTTTTATGGCTGAGTAACATTCCATTGTATATCTGTGCCACATCTTCTTTGTCCATTCACCTGTCAATGGGTATTTAGGTTGCTTCCATGACCTGGCTACTGTAAATAGTGCTGCAATGAACATTGGGGCTCATGTGTCTTTTTGAATTATGGTTTTCTCTGGGTATATGCCCAGTAGTGGGATTGCTGGGTCATATGGTAATTCTATTTTTAGTTTTTTAAGGAACCTCCATACTGTTCTCCAGAGTGGCTGTATCAATTTACATTCCCACCAACAGTACAAGAGGGTTCCCTTTTCGCCACACGCTCTACAGCACTTATTGTTTGTAGATTTTCTGATGATGCCCCTTCTAACCGGTGTGAGGTGATACCTCATTGTAGTTTTGATTTGCATTTCTCTAATAATTAGTGACGTTGAGCAGCTTTTCATGTGCTCTTGGCCATCTGTATGTCTTCTTTGGAGAAATGTCTATTTAGGTCTTCTGCCCATTTTTGGATTGGCTTATTTGTTGTTTTAATATTGAGCTGCATGAGCTGTTTATATATTTTGGAGATTAATCCTTTGTCCGTTGGTTCGTTTGCAACTATTTTCTCCCATTCAGAGGGCTGTCTTTTCGTCTCGTTTATGGTTTCCTTGGCTGTGTAAAAGCTTTGAAGTTTCATTAGGTCCCATTTGTTTATTTTTCTTTTTATTTCCATTTCTCTAGGAGGTGGATCAGAAAAGATCTTGCTGTGATTTATGTCAAAGAGTGTTCTTCCTATGTTTTCCTCTAAGAGTTTTATAGTGTCCGGTCTTACATTTAGGTCTTGAATCCATTTTGAGTTTATTTTTGTGTAGGGTGTTAGGGAATGTTCTAATTTCATTATTTTACATGTAGCAGTCCAGTTTTCCCAGCACCACTTATGGAAGAGACTGTCTTTTCTCCATTGTATATCCTTGCCTCTTTTGTCATAGATTTGTTGACCATAGGTGCATGGGTTTATCTCTGGGCTTTCTGTCTTGTTCCATTGATCTTTGTTTCTGTTTTTGTGCCAGTACCATATTGTCTTGATTACTGTAGCTTTGTAGTATAGTCTGAAGTCAGGGAGTCTGATTCCTCCAGCTCCCTTTTTTCCACTCAAGATCGCTTTGGCTGTTCCAGGTCTTTTGTGTCTCCATACAAATTTTAAGATTTTTTGTTCTAGTTCCGTAAAAATTGCCATTGGTAATTTGATAGGAATTGCATTGAATCTGTAGATTGCTTTGGGTAATATAGTCATTTTCACAATGTTGATTCTTCCAATCCAAAAACATGCTATATATCTCCATCTGTTGCTATCATTTTTAATTTCTTTCATCAGTGCCTTATAGTTTTTTGCATACAAGTCTTTTGTCTCCCTAGGTGGGCTTATTGCTAGGTATTTTATTCTTTTTGTTGCAGTGGTAAATGGGAGTGTTTCCTTAATTTCTCTTTCAGATTTTTCATCAGTAGTGTATAGGAATGCAAGAGATTTCTGTGCATTAATTTTGTATCCTGCAACTTTACCAAATTCATTGATTAGCTCTAGTAGTTTTCTGGCGGCATCTTTAGGATTCTCTATGTATAGTATCATGTCATCTGCAAACAGTGACAGATTTCCTTCTTCTTTACCGATTTGTATTCCTTTTCTTTCTTTTTCTTCTCTGATTGCCATGGCTAGGACTTCCAAATCTATGTTGAATAATAGTGGTGATAGTGGACAGCCTTGTCTTGCTCCTGATCTCAGAGGAAATGCTTTCAGTCTTTCACCACTGAGAATGATGTTTGCTGTGGGTTTGTCGTACATGGCCTTCATTATGTTGGGGTAGGTTCCCTCTATGTCCACATTCTGGAGAGTTTTTATCATAAATGGGTGTTGAATTTTATCAAAAGCTTTTTCTGCATCTCTTGAGATGATCATATGGTTTTTATTTTTCAATTTGTTAATATGGTGTATCACATTGATTGACTTGTGTATATTGAAGAATCCTTGCATCCCTGGGATAAATCCCACTTGATCATGGTGTATGACCCTTTTAATGTGTTGTTCGATTCTGTTTGCTAGTATTTCGTTGAGGATTTTTGCATCTATATTCATCAGTCATATTGGTCTGTAATTTTCTTTTTTTGTATTATCTTTGTCCGGTTTTGGTGTCAGGGTGATGGTGGCCTCATAGAATGAGTTTGGGAGTGGAAGAGTTTTTTGGAAGATTCTGAGAAGGATGGGTGTTAGCTCTTCTCTAAATGTTTGATAGAATTCACCTGTGAAGCCATCTGGTCCTGGACTTTAGTTTGTTGGAAGATTTTAAATCACAGTTTCAGTTTCATTACTTGTGATTGGTCTGTTCATATTTTCTATTTCTTCCTGGTTCAGTCTTCGAAGGTTATACCTTTCTAAGAATTTGTCCATTTCTTCCAGGTTGCCCACTTTATTGGCATAGAGTTGCTTGTAGTAGTCTCTTAGGATGCTTTGTATTTCTGCGGTGTCTGTTGTAACTTCTCCATTTTCATTTCTAATTTTATTGACTTGAGTCCTCTCCTTCTTTTTCTTGATGAGTCTGGCTAATGGTTTATCAATTTTGTTTATCTTCTCAAAGAACCAGCTTTTAGTTTTATTGATCTTTGCTATTGTTTTCTTTGTTTCTATTTCATTTATTTCTGCTCTGATCTTTATGATTTCTTTCCTTCTGCTAACTTTGGGTTTTGTTTGTTGTTCTTTCTCTAGTTCCTTTTGGTGTAAGTTTAGATTGTTCATTGGAGACTTTTTCTTGTTTCTTGAGGTAGGCTTGTATAGCTATAAACTTCCCTCTTAGAACTGCTTTTGCTGCATCCCATAGGTTTTGGATTGTCGTGTTTTCATCGTCATTTGTCTCTAGGTATTTTCTGATTTCCTCTGATTTCTTCAGTGAGCTCTTGGTTATTTAGCAACGTATTGTTTAGCCTCCATGTGTTTGTGTTTTTTACGTTTTTTTCCCCTGTAATTCATTTCTAATCTCATAGCGTTGTGGTCATAAAAGATGCTTGATATGATTTCAATTTTCTTAAATTTACTGAGGCTTGATTTGTAACCCAAGATGTGTTCTATCCTGGAGAATGTTCTGTGCGCACTTGAGAAGAAAGTGTAATCTGCTCTTTTTGGATGGAATGTCCTATAAATATCAATTAAATCTGTTCTACTGTGCCATTTAAAGCTTCTGTTTCCTTATTTATTTTCATTTTGGATGATCTGTCCATTGGTGTAAGTGAGGTGTTAAAGTCCCCCACTATTTTTGTGTTACTGTCGATTTCCTCTTTTACAGCTGTTAGCAGTTGCCTTATGTATTGAGGTGCTCTTACGTTGGGTGCATATATATTTATAATTGTTATATCTTCTTCTTGGATTGATCCCTTGATCATTATGTAGTGTCCTTCCTTGTCTCTTGTAACATTCTTTATTTTAAAGTCTATTTTATCTGATATGAGTATTGCTACTCCAGCTTTTCTTTGATTTCCATTTGCATGGAATATCATTCTCCATCCCCTCACTTTCAGTCTGTATGTGTCCCTAGGACTGAAGTGGGTTTCTTATAGACAGTATATAGATGGGTCTTGTTTCCGTATCCTTTCAGCAAGACTGTGTCTTTTGGTTGGAGCACTTAATCCATTCACCTTTAAGGTAATTATCGATATGTATGTTCCTATGACCATTTTTTAAATTGTTTTGGGTTTGTTTTGTAGGTCCTTTTCTTCTCTTATGTTTCCCACTTAGAGAAGTTCCTTTAGCATTTGTTGTAGAGCTGGTTTGGTGGTGCTGAATTCTCTTAGCTTTTGCTTGTCTGTAAAGCTTTTGATTTTTTCCATCGAATCTGAATGAGATCCTTGCCGGGTAGAGTAATCTTGGTTGTAGGTTCTTCCCTTTCATCACTTGAAGTATATCATGACACTACCTTCTGGCTTGTAGAGTTTCTGCTGAGAAATCATCTGTTATGCTTATGGGAGTTCCCTTGTATGTTATTTGTCATTTTTCCCTTGCTGCTTTCAATAATTTTTCTTTGTGTTTAATTTTTGCCAGTTTGATTACTATGTGTCTCGGTGTGTTTCTCCTTGCGTTTATTCTGTATGGGACTCTCTGTGCTTCCTGGACTGGGGTGGCTCTTTCCTTTCCCATGTTAGAGAAGTTTTCAATTATAATCTCTTCAAATATCTTCTCGGGTCCTTTCTCTCTCTCTTCTCCTTCTGGGATCCCTATAATGCAAATGTTGTTGTGTTTAATGTTGTCCCAGAGGTCTCTTAGGCTGTCTTCATTTCTTTTCATTCTTTTTTCTTTGTTGTGTTCCACAGCAGTGAATTCCACCATTCTGTCTTCCAGGTCACTTATCTGTTCTTCTGCCTCAGTTATTCTGCTATTGATTCCTTCTGATGTAGTTTTCATTTTAGCTATTGTATTGTCCACCTCTGTTTGTTTGTTCTTTAATTCTTCTAGATCTTTGTTAAACATTTCTTGCACCTTCTTGATCTTTGCCTCCATTCTTTTTCTGAGGTCCTGGATCATCTTCACTATCATTATTCTGAATTCTTTTTCTGGAAGGTTGCCTATCTCCACTTCATTTAGTTTTTTTTCTGGGGTTTTACCTTGTTCCTTCATCTGGTACACAGCCCTCTGCCTTTTCATCTTGTCTATCGTTCTGTGTGTGGTTTTTTCCCCACAGGCTGCAAGATTGTAGTTCTTCTTGCTTCTTCTGTCTGCCCTCTGGTGGATGAGGCTATCTAAGAGACTTGTGTAGGTTTCCTGATGGGAGGGACTGATGGTGGGTAGAGCTGACTGTTGCTCTGGTGGGCAGAGCTCAGTAAAACTTTAATCTGATTGACTGCTGATGGGTGGGGCTGTGTTCCCTCCCTGTTGGTTGTTCGGCCTGAGGCAGCCCAACACTGGAGCCTACCTGGGCTCTTTGGTGGGGTAAAGGTGGACTGTGGGAGGGCTCACACCAAGGAGTACTTCCCAGAACTTCTGCTGCCAGTGTCCTCATCCCCATGGTGAGCCACAGCCACTGCCCACCTCTGCAGGAGACCCTCCAACATTAGCAGGTAGGTCTGGTTCAGTCTCCCCTGGGGTCACTGCTCCTTCCCCTGGGTCCCCATGCGCACACTACTTTGTGTGTGCCCTCCAAGAGTGGAGTCTCTGTTTCCCCCAGTCCTGTCGAAGTCCTGCAATCAAATCCCATTAGCCTTCAAAGCCTGATTCTCTAGGAATTCCTCCTCCCGTTGCTGGACCCCCAGGTTGGGAACCAGACGTGGGGCTCAGAACCTTCATTCCAGTGCATGGAGTTCTGTGGTATAAGTGTTCTCCAGTTTGTGAGTCACCCACCCAGCAGTGTGGTATTTGATTTTACTGTGATTGCACCCCCCCTACCGTCTCATTGTGGCTTCTCCTTTGTCTTTGGATGTGGTGTATCTTTTTCAGTGAATTCCAGTGTCTTCCTCTCGATGATTATCTAGCAGCTAATTGTGATTATAGTGTTCTCACAAGAGGGAGTGAGAGCACGTCCTCCTACTCCACCATCTTGGTTCCTAATCCGATTGTTTTAACTGACAGTCTTTCATCTCTCAGGATTGATCTCTGAGAAAGCCCTATGGAAAATCCTGATTTTATATTATTCACTGACAGTTCATATCTTCGAGGACCTCATGGGAAGCACCAGCCTGGTTATGCTTCTGTTCCTCCAATGTCAATCCTTGAAAATGGCCCCTAACCTAACACCTATTCTGCCCAACAGGCTCAATTAATAGCACTAACAAGAGCCTGCCAGTTGGCAGAAGAGAAGTCCACTAACATTTATACTGACAGCCACTATGCTTTTGGGGTAGCTCATGACTTTGGCATGTTTTGGAAACAGAGGAGATTTTTAACATCCTCAGGACAGCGTATTAAAAGTGGGAGACAAGTTGCAGGATTATTGGATGCAATTTTGCTACCATGTGCATTAGCTATTATTAAGATATCAGGTCATTCAAAGGCTGACACCACAGAAGCAAAAGGGAACTCATTAGCTGATCAGGCCGCCAAAGACAGCAGCTCTGCAAAAAATATAACGGTCAACTAACAGCTGTTTTCTCTTTTCTGACTCCCAGTAACTTTACTGATCCCCTGTTAAATTTTCAGGGAATGGCACCAAAAGGACAAAAGGATACTTGGAAACAAAAAGAGAAAGGTTTGACCCCAATAAAGGGCTCTGGATAGGCCCAAACAGAAAGCCTATCCTTCTGTTTGGAGCTCAATACCCCACTTTATAATACATTCATGAGTTAACTCACTGGAATCCCTATGAGATGGTACTGTGGGGCAAACAGTATTTCTTGAAGCCTTCCTTCACTATAGCTTGGAAGGTTTATTCTAGATGTACTACATGTCCAAAATACAACCCAGGAAAGCCATTACATAGCTCTCAAGGAAGCTCTCCATTACCTGCAGGCCCTTTTGAAATTTGGTAGATTGATTTTATCCAAATGCCTCCCTCTCAAAGTTACCAGTATGTACTTATTATGATTTGTATGTTTTCACATTGGGTTAAGGCATTCCCATGCAGAAGGGTCACTATTCAGTCAGTAGGTAAATTAATTTTAGAAAGGGTGATTTCTGTTTGGGGATTCCCTTCACAAAGGACAATATAAGCTTGTTTCTAAGCTTATCATGGTATCTATCTTTGGATGAAGATCAGACATCCTGTGATCTACAACCAGGAAATTATTTATATTGAAAAGACATAATCTAAAAGACTCACTACAACCCAGATGGGAAGACCCTCACCAGGTACTCTTAAGTAGCTCATGTGCAGCAAAGCTAAAGGGAATTGACTCTTGGATTCATATTTCCCACTAAAAAAGAACCCCTGCACTGAACTGGACTACAGAGAGGACTGCTGACCTCAAAAGCACCTTAAAGTGATGCTCAAATAGAGGAGAAATGACACACACACCACAACGAGAAGATGACATCAGAAGTAGACGGCTTACTCAAGATGCTGGACCTGACCCATATGATCATTTATAGTGCTTTCTTGACTTCTCGGACCTTTGCATATGAATCACATATTTTTCTATCATGGGCACAATCTTATGCTAGTTTTAAAAATTAATCCAGTTGTTGGATTTGTGACCAATTACCTATGTCTAGTACTTCTGAGATACCTTGGTGGACTTCTCTTCTCCAAGGCTCTGATTGGATAGCCCTTAGGAAATTTATTTTAGAAGAAAGAAAATTATATTCTGTTCAGGTTATTATTCATATTACTAGGTGTGATCCCCTCACCTGGCCAATTAATAATATCTGTTCTCACCCTGGCCATAAATATGAATTTTCTTTTAGGGTCACTCAAGCTCAATCAGAACAATGAGTTAAGTCCCAAGCAAAAAAATGTAAACTCCTGTTTATTAGAAGGAAACCTCCCACAATTATGGGATGGATTTATGTGGTTAACACCAGGCTATGGTCATTTAAGTTCAAAGGCTCCTCTATTTTGGGAACAATTAAATCATACTAAGGATAATCAGCTTAGTAATGTTAGGAAATTAGGCTGGATGCCTTATGAATAATGCCTACCTATTATTACCCTTAAACATAGTGATTGCTATGGAACCGACTGGGTCAGATGACCAGAGATTCACTGGGTTGCACCTAATGCATCTCAGTGGATTTGTGGTACTAATTTATGGCCTTGGCTTCCACCAGCATGGATAGGAAGATGTACCCTAGGATTCCCTTGGACTCAAGGTCATATACATAATAATTTAGAGATGGCCCCAGCCAATTTACCATTGGTACGAGCCTGATGAATCAAGAGATCTGTGTTCCACTGATATGACCATTTAGCAGCTATTTTTGTGCCTTCAACAGGATTGGAAGATGTAATCAGCCATACTGAAGACTTAACAAAATTCACTAAACAGGCTTTAAGTGATAGTAATCAGGCTTTTAGCTTACTGAATTCTGAGGTCTCTGGGATGAGAAAAGCAGTGCTATAAAACCGCATGGCCTTTGATATGCTTACAGCATCTCAGGGAGGCATCTGTGCTATAATTAAAACTTAATGCTGTGTTTTCATACCTGATGAATCCCCTAATGTAACATATTTAATGAACCATATGAAAAATCAGATTTCTGCCTTAAGTGACTCACTCAGTAGTGTTGGTGACCTCTTCAAAAACTCGTTTGCTGGAGGAAGCTCTTGGCTAAAATGTTTACTTATGAGTCTATTAATGTTATTAGCTATACAACTTGTATTCTGCTTGTTGTACAAGATTATTGTCTCTTGTATTACCAAATGTGTGACTGAGCCTCCAACAAAAAAATTGATGACTAGGCAACTTGAAGCAGTTGATGAGATATATAGTTCTATGAGATCAATGATTGCAATAGTGTAACTCTAGATATGGGAAGATGCAACAAGAAGGCATTTTTTTTTTCTGGACCATAAAGACTAGTAAGACAGGTGGTCCAGAAAATTTTGGCTACTGGTAATAAGGCCTAGTCCAGTAATAGCACATTGAGTGGTCTGTCAGTGAAATCCATGCCTGATCTAGGAATGAGCATTCCTAGCACCATGGTACAAAACAGTTATGAAATGCTGCCCAAAGCACGGTAGAATTTATGACCAAGAGGGGGCACTGCCAGCTAAAAATTGGCACTTGCCATTTGCCTCTACAAGGTTTAAGTCACAAGCTGCTGCGACTGAACTTCAACTCCCCCTGAAAGGAGTTCAGGGTGGAGGTCAGGAATGAGGTACTCTGTGCTTTGGGAAAAACTGGCAGAACAGGCCTTCAGAGAGTTGGATATTTTCAGAAGATTTTATGAGCCCTGTTCTTGCATCTCCTCGTATCTAGAAAAGCACTAAAATCATAAATGGTGACTTCTGCTCCTGGTGACTAGCAACAACCTTCTGCAAAACTGTGTGCTTGATTGCACGTACCCACTTCACCAAAATCACATATATACTGACCTTCCCCCCACCTCTTCAGAGCAGTTTCTCAGAGCTATCTGAAATGCTGTCTACTGGGCTATAGTCCTGATTTTGCCCCAAATAAAACTTAACTTGCAGCTCTCACGTTGTGCTTTTTTTTTTCAGTCGACAAGACACACAGGCTGCCCACTGCCAAGCCCTCAGCCACTGCAGTCACCCCCGGTGGTGCTCCCTGAGGAGACTCAAGATGGGAAAAAAACAGGATACTGGCCCTAGATACCTAAGGCTGTCAAAAGAATGATTTCAATGAGCCCAGTGTCCTTGCATCTTCCCATACATAGAAAAGTACTAAATTCCTTCACTTAAAATATCTGTTTGTTTTTTTTTAATTAACAGTAATCTTGGGACTTCCCTGGTGGCGCAGTGGTTAAGAATCTGCCTGCCAATGCAGGGGACATGGGTTCAAGCCCTGGTCCGGGAGGATTCCACATGCCACAGAGCAACTAAGCCCGTGCGCCACAACCACTGAGCCTGCGCTCTAGAGCCCGTGAGCCATCACTACTGAAGCTCGCGCGCCTAGAGACCATGCTCTGCAACAAGAGAAGCCACCGCAGTGAGAAGCCCATGCACTGCAACCAAGAGTAGCCCCCACTCACCGCAACTAGAGAAAGCCCGCGCACAGCAACAAAGTCTCAATGAAGCCAAAAATAAATTAATTAAATAAATAAATTTAAAAAGAAAACAGTAATCTTTTGAAGTTCCAACTACCTGATCTTTGTTGCAAAAATTCTTATATATCCTGGCTTCTCCCTTACCTCTTGGGAGCAGTCCCTCAGACCTGAGAGGCTGCATCTCAGGCTTAATTCCTCAGTTTTGTCCACCAACTAAAACATAATTCTCAACTTTTAGGTTGTGTTTTCTTTTTATTTTTCAGTCAAAACACTGATCATAAGGGCTTCCCTGGTGGCGCAGTGGTTGAGAGTCCGCCTGCTGATGCAGGGGACACAGGTTCGTGCCCCAGTCTGGGAAGAGCCCACATGCCGTGGAGCAGCTGGGCCCATGAGCCATGGCCACTGAGCCTGCACGTCCGGAGCCTGTGCTCCGCAACGGGAGAGGCCACAACAGTGAGAGGCCCGCGTACAGCAAAAAAAAAAAAAAACCACTGATCATAAATCAGGAGCATGATTTTGGAAGCTAAAAATACTTGAAGAAAAAAACTTCAAGGAGTACAGGACTTATTGCTATGTATTTTCCAGGAATATAAATTGCTCATTTCTTTAAATATCTGCCTAAGTTCACCTCTAATTGAACTATATAACTTTCCAACTCAGACAGAAATATACCTATGCAATATTTTTGTTTTAGGATGTAATGTTATTAATTAAATAAGAAGGTTGGCCTGTAGGGAAGGAAAATTTTTTTCCTCTACCCTCCTAGGTATAATGGATGGGGTCTGTGAATAAAACTGATAAAAGATAGGTTCAAAAAGAGAAAAGGTGGCTCAAGGAGGCGAACAGATAAATGAGGCTTATATACCATCTTAGCCTAAACAAAGGATAAGAGGTTTGGGACTTCTGGGTAGGGTGGTCAAGTCTTGGGAAAGTGAGGGGGAGAAATGTATAGTAAAGAATGTCTTGTTATACAGATAAGAGTCTCTCAGGTGATGAGAGCTGTCTCAGAGAGTAGCCCTTTTCCTGGCAAAGGGACATTTTTACATAGGAAATTTATTTTATAAATATAAATTTCCTTTACAAAAAGACAAGTTTTACATTGTTCTTAAGCAGTTAGAAGGGTGGTAAAGAGCTTTTCCTGTCTCATAGCTCATAATTCCCTTTAGCTCAAAATAATTATTATGCCAAAATGGTATAATGCATAAGCACAACATTCAGGGGCTTCCCAGCTGCCATGTGTGCCTCCTGCTGTGCATCATTCCACAATATTATTCTTTTCTTTAAATTATAACTCATGGACCATCTCCTTCTGAAAAGCCTAACAAACTTGCCTAACCCCTTTTCTGTGCAAACAAGGCAACCTCTGATCCACCCTTCCATTTGATGTTTATATATTTATAATTATAATTTTTACTGCAACTATGTATGTCTCTTCCTTGTCACTAAGCAGAGAGCATACTTATTTTTTATTATACACCCTAAATGCATAGCTACCATGGACTCAATAGATGATGGCTGACAGCTGATAGGCAGAAATATGCAAATTTCAAATAGAAGCTTGGATTTTTTTTTTTTTCTGAAATTCTTGCATAATGATAGGGATAGAATAGGATAGTTACACAGGTAGTTTTAGAAGTACCACTAGGGGAATATACATAGAGAGGGAAATGTAGGGAACTTTGGGACACCACTGTAAGTTAATGATCGCTCAAGAAAGCTATTGGAACACTGTGGAACAAGGCAGGCTTACTTAACTATAAAGGCATCAATAAAAGCACAAGATATGCCCCAGGTCATTAAGTGAAAAAATGAGGCCTAGATCCTGCTGGTCAAGTCCAGCAAGATAACGATCCTTAGAACCAAGGACAGGAATATAAGGGAAAGTTGACATTCCAAAGTAGGAGGCCCTCATTATGCTGAAATCTGAGATGATGTAACATATTTTAGTATACGTTACCGCCCTTCTGCTGATTCGAATAAGTGCCATGACAGTCCTAGTTTGACCTCATAGGGTGAAACACTCTCCCGCCTAATGCAAAGAAGGAGCTAGTGATGCAAGCCTGCTGTCTACTCAAAGAATGAGGAAGAAGGCGCCCTCCCCTCCCCCTACTTTCCTTTGATTATAAAAATGTAGCTCACTTAGTTCTCAGGCAGAGCCCCCTCACTTGCCTGCTTGTATCCCTCACAAGTGTACTATATAACTAAATCTATTTCTTGCCTATCACTTTGCCCCTCGTTGAATTCCTTCTGCACTGAGACACAAAGAATCTGAGCCTCAGTAAGTTCAGACAACAGGTGAGTGATTCTAATTAAAAGATCATGGGTTCAAGTCTGAATCTGGGTTTTGTCTGGGTTCGAGTCCCGGCACATGGGTTCAAATCCCAATCTGAGGTGCATGGTTTCAATAAGAGCATGAAGATACTCAGAGCTTGATAAAAAGCACACTAGAACTGGGAGGGAAACTGTCCAAAACAAACAAAGCAAAACAAAAACACCAAAACTATAAACCTAGGACATTGACCGGTCACTTAGCTCCCGAGCTCTTATGAATTGAGTTCTCACGTCCCTGTAGGGGTGGAAAATTTTTCCTTTCTTCCGTTCTAGGTTTTAGGCCGGTCTAAAAATTAAATTGACATAAAATGGATTAATAGAAAAAAATTAATTTTGTATTTATGGAAATCCCATAAAAATATGAGATCCAAAGGCAATCAGGCAACTGAGGCTTGTACACCATCCTGAGCTAAGGAATGAGATGGGAACCTGGAGCTTCAAAGGAGAGGAGGGCAATTCACAGGAAGACAAAAAGAGCAGGTGTTTGTTAATTAGATGTTTGCCTTGCCATGCAGGTAAGTTTTACAAATAAAAAGTTCTGGTAATAGCTCCCTTTCAGGCCCCCTATCTAAATTCTTTTAGGTAGTCAAGGAAGAGTTAAAAGTATTTTCTGAGTCTACTGGCTCTTGATTGCCTTCAGCTCAAAATAATCAACATACCAAGATTTGTAAATCAGAAAAGAAGCTCAATACTAAAATATATTGAAGAAAGTTTCTCCAAAACTTGCTACACAGTTGTGATATTCAGGTTACCAGGTAAGGAATTGATATTAAAATGGGAAATCAACATCTAAATTTGGTTAAAGTAGATAAAACTAGGAGCAAGTGACATAGCTGGGGATGTAGAGTCAGGAGTGCTAAGATAAACTCATCAATAACTAGGGAAATCAAGGAGGAACTCAGACCAGACTTGTGAATTAAATCAGAGCAGGGCCTATAATAAAACTAAATGTAGGGCTTCCCTGGTGGCGCAGTGGTTGAGAGTCTGCCTGCCGATGCAGAGGACACAGGTTCGTGCCCTGGTCCAGCAAGATCACACATGCCACGGAGCGGCTGG
The DNA here is from genome assembly GCF_000442215.2 of Lipotes vexillifer. Taxonomy (NCBI): domain Eukaryota; kingdom Metazoa; phylum Chordata; class Mammalia; order Artiodactyla; family Lipotidae; genus Lipotes; species Lipotes vexillifer. The sequence goes on from NW_006781315.1 coordinate 72,647, forward strand.
GCCCATGAGCCACGGCCGCTGAGCCTGTGCGTCTGGAGCCTGTGCTCCGCAACGGGAGAGGCCACAACAGTGAGAGGCCCGCATGTCGCAATAAAAAAAAAAAAAAAAAAAAATAAGAAAAGTAAATGTAGAGAACAAACTAACTTTGGCATCTAATAACTTTGGGGGTTTCCACACAACTGTACCCACCTGACGTCGGCTTAACATGACTGTTTTTCCAGGAATTCCTGGCCAAAAAATAATGTTATTCAATACTGCTGACATAAATTTCTAGACCCAAGATGGAGCCATTCCTCATGAGGTGACACATCATCAGCAAGCAGAACTTTCTATAAATGCTCTGCTTGACCAAAAAAGCAGTTAAGCCAGTCAGCAAATCTCCAAATGTCAAGCCAACTCTACGCTCTAAACTTATTTCCTTGTTCTTTCTTACCCCAAATAAGTTTGACTATGTTGCCCCAGCCAATCAGATTTTTTTTTTAATTTTTCTCTTCCTTGTTCTTTATTTTTTGTCTCGTAAAACCTTCCTGCCTTCCACCCCATTTTCAGTTCTCTGAATGGAGACTGCCTGCTTAATAAAATGTTAAATAAACTTTGAATCACCTAAATTTTCTTATTTTTAATCTATTCTGCCAATCTCTCTGCCTTTTCATTGGAGAGTTTAATCCATTTATATTTAAAGTAACTACTGATAAGGGTATACATACTTCCTTGCCATTTTGCATTATATCTCTTTTGTGTTTGAGTTTTTATAGTAAAATGTTTTAATTTTCTTATTTTCTTTTGTGTATATTCTATAGCTATTTTCTTTGTGGTTATATTTAACATTCTAAAGTGATAAAACTCTAATTTTAATTTATACCAGCTTAACTTCACTTAAATTGTTTTCTTCAGTCATTTTTTTAACAATACACTGATACATCTTTTGCAATTTTAAGAAATTAATAAAATTTATTACATGGATAAACAGAAGATCCCTTGATGGTGAGAAAAGCAATTCACTTTTCTTTTAGAGGCAGTAGAAGGTAATGATTAAGAGCAGAGGTGTTGGCAGTAGTGTGCCAAAGCCAGCTCATAGTGGTTACAAGAGCCAATTGCTAAATACTGAGGAATATTTATGAGTCAGTTGTTAAACCACCCTTGATTGTTTGAAATCTGCTCTAGTGGGAGTATCTACACCACAAAAATGGGCAGACACTACAAACAAACACTCTTCTAGGTCATGTGGGAACTAAGCCCAGCTAAACCAGGTATTACAGGGAAAATGAGGTAACTAATTGTAGAAAAATTATTTAAGCCTTCTGGGCCTCAGTTTCCTCAACTGAAAAATGGCTATGGGGATAATAATGATAGAATCTGTTTCAGAGTATTATTAGGAAAGTATCCAAATTGAGTGCCATTTGTCTTCTACTGGGTCCTTCACTGACACACATGTTCCTCCAAGCTTCTGCTATTCCATCAGAATATGTATATTTTTGTGAGGGACAATAAACCTTACCTAATTGGTTACATTGATAATGATGGTATTTCAAATTGAACAACATTTTGTGAGTTCATTATGCCTTCCTAATAACTTTCCAATCACAGCCCATGTCTATCTGTCTATACAGGACAACCTTGAATTTGGGCATTAAAAACTGGAGAAGGCTAATATACCATTTAATTAGATAATAATGCCTACAAAAAATTATTTTTCGGTAGTATATAATGTATTTAACACTTAACTAAGTTCCAACTAAATGCACAATTGTATTTCAAATGAAAAAAAATATGGAAAGAAATGTGTCTTGTCTTCATGAAGCTTGGGCAGGTGGAAACTTTTCAGATTTAGAATCAGAAAACCCTAGTTTTGGTCTTAGTTTGCCACTATAAGTTTGCCACTATATATTATGACTTGTGGATAAATCATTAAAATCATTAACTTTAATCAAATATCTGAGGACTAGAGAGAAAAATATCTGTCATGTTTACTTACAAGCTTATCTTGAAAACTGAATTAGAGAATATCTCTATAATCATAAGATACAAATCAATATAAAGAAAGGTGTTATTATTATGAAGCTTACTAGTAGTAATATGGGTGTCTTTTTATTTAAAAAAAATATTCTAAGCCATCTGTATTCATTGGTTTAACAAGATCTCTGACTGAAAAGACAGGGAAACACAATGACCTTTAAGATTCTTCTGAGTTTTAAAGTTGTAAGATTTAAAATTATGTTTGTTTGTTTTTTTTAATGCGAACTGGCAGTATATCAGAGGAAAGAGTATTAATTTATAAGAAGTTGGAGCTGATATAAATAATTTGAGATTTTCAAGTAAATCACAAAGTGTGTAAAATGAATTAAGAGCAATTAATTTCTTAGATTTTTTTAGGAACCAGTCAAAGTACTCAAAATCCTAATGGAAAGATGTTTATATCCTAAGGGAACATTTTAATTGGTGAAGGTTATTAGCTTTACTTAATTGCAAAATTCATCTTAATCTACTGGCCAAGACACTCACAAATGTTAAAGAACAGCTAATCCAAGTGAATTAATAGTCTTACACTGGTAACAAAAGCCACAGGTAGTGTATTTACATAAATATTCTTAAAAGAAAAGCTGCTTTCTTAATCTTTTGAGTATCACTCAGTTATTTTTAACTGAGTGATAACATTGTGTAGTGATTCAAAGCATCACAGATTCTGGAGTCAGACCAGGTTCAAGTCATAGCTCAAGCACTTGATAGAAGCATAACTGAGCAACATGCCTTGTCATTCTCTGCCTCAGGTTTCTTACCTACAAAATTTGGACAACTGTTATAATAACACATTTTGCATAGTGTTAGGAAGATTAAATGAGTTCAATTATACAGAGCACTTGGAACCATACACAGCATGTGCTATGTTATTTATTGTTGCTATTATAATGCAATGCCAATGCTACCTCCTTTTCTGCACTGTCCCAGCCTACTCCCCATTCCCATTCCCCAAAAAGCATACACTCATGGAGACACTGGTGTAGCACTTTGTATTCCCGGTCTTAACCCTTTTTCTTTAATTAGTCTAAAGCGAAGGCTTTACTTCTTACCTATGTATAGGTATATGCCTACCTATGCAGGCATGTTTGTATATGCCTACCAAACACTCTACTAATAGTTTACATATATGACCTAATTGAATCTTTGCAAATACCTATAATGCAGGCATATTACCCTGTTATAGAAAGGAAAAAAGGAGGTTCAAAGTCTTGAAGTAACTTAATCGTGTTCACATATGCAGTGTGTGTAAAGCTGAAATTTGAACACAGATCTGACAATTCAAAGACCAGTGCTCTTAAACTAAGCATTCTGATGAAATCAGAACAGCAGCGGCCTGCAAGAGGTGAGAGAAGAAACAGGATTGGTTGGAAAATAGTAAGAGGAAACAATGGGATAATGATTGGGGTTGGAGGGGACAGTTTTCCCTTTACTCTTCTGAGTTCTTGGCTGAGATGCCTATAATAAAAGACTGATTAACAAGAGAAAAACAAACAGAAGTTTATTAACATGTAAACCTCAGGTATACATGGGAGATACCCAGGGAAAAAAGAGTAACTCTCTGAGGTGGCTTAGAATTCAGGCTTGAATACCATCTTAATAGGAGAAGGGGAGAAAGGATGTAGACCTCTGAGGAGAGAGTAAATGATTTTCAGGAAAGGTAAATGGGCCTTTAGAAGAATAGGTGGGAGATATGATAGTTTGTAACAGTTTGTCTGGGTGTGGTGTGGACTTCTAGTCTCCTCTCCTTTGATAAGACTCAATCTTCCCTGGTTGATGAAACTTTCAGGGAGAGGATCGGTGACAACTGACTTCCTTTTGGAAGATCTGTCTTTAAGCAGGTAAGTAGCATTCAAAGAAAGCCTCTCGCTGCATTTGCTGCTTTTCAAGTGCCCACAGTTTAAAATAATCAATATACCAAAGCAGCAAATTCTGCTACCTTGGGGTGGCCTATTCTGCTACCTTTCAATGCAAAATGTTCTGCGTTTTGATTGGGATGGTGGTCACGTGTCACATACATTTCTCAAAACGTGTCAAAATGTACACTTCAGATCTGGTACTTTTTTGTCAAACTGTACACATAACATGTATGCATTTCATTGTATACAAAATATATTCCTCCAAAACTGTACGTTCTTTATGGTACTTTGTTTTCTTACTCTAGGAAGCCTTATTGATCCAAAATAATTGTTCTCTCACTGTTTTATTACTGCAGTTACACCAATTTTACGGTTGGTATTTACTTAAGTTCTCAAGTTTTTTCAATATTTATAGATCTTTCTACCAAAACGGATTTCTCGCAGCATAGAACATGTGTTTAATTTACTCTTTTCCCCAACAGTGCCTAGGTAAATATAAACTCATAGAGAAAGATGATATGTGAGGGAGGGGAAGAAATATTTTACATTTGTGGCTTGCATATTTCTATATAATCTGTTTATTCTTAAGTGGAGAATAAAGTATTAATAGGAAATATTCTTATGTTTTTATAGAAACAAAGATGAAAATAATTTGCAATAATTTATGAAGGATATTTCAATTTATTTTCTTCCTTACTGTGATTTTAACTGAAAATGCAAAGTTTCCCCAAGACGCACACATACACGTATGCACAAACACCCCAGCATGCACACACACACAAGTGGACACACAACAGCAGGGGTTGCCTCAATTGGAGAATAATAATTCCTCACATTGTCTTCCATTTACTTATAAAACAATAATGTGGGAAAGTCTTTCTTTTGAATTTGGCCCTGCTTTAAATGTACACAAGTGGTCATTTTAAAGCCTTGGATTTATCTTTGCTTAGCCAGAGGATGGCCATCAAAAACCAGATGGTCCTGCTGCTTGAAGACAAAGTGCGACATTAAGCTTTCTTTTTTACGCACCTGTAGATTTCCATGTATAGTTAGGAAACGGGAAAATAACAACAACAACAAAAACATGGGAAGATGTCTACAACACTCTCTTTAAAAATATATAAAATTTTATCCTCCACATGGGCAAGGCCTATGAAGATTCTACTGTATTTTAAAAAAGGCTTCTGTTTAATCTAGATCTATATTTTACTGTCTCTAGGATTTACTGTTTGTTTTTGGGAGAACTGTGTTTCTTGTGTGTGTGCGCGTGTGTGTGTGTGTGTGTCCCAAGTGGCTAGAAAGAATAAAGAGGATATACAAAGCGTGCATTGACTGGAATAAATGAGTGAGGTCAGGATTCAGAGTGCTAAATTTCATCCTAGACAGTATTATAAAAATACCCTCACCCTCTCCCATGTATTCTAGAATGAATAACTTGGACTTTGGATTATGTATTACTGATGGATATTTTGTCCAGAGATTTTCAAGTGGAGGAAGGAGGATTAAAGCTAGAGTGAAAGCAGACGTTGTGTATTCCTTTAAAGCTTATAGGGGTGGGATGGATATTTATAACATAGAAGTTTGATGGAAGCACACTCTCTGTGGGTGGACCTTGTCAAGACTAGGATCTAGGATATGTGCCTTAGAAATGATCACTTACAAATAGTTGAAATATTCTTCCTTGTCTTATGATAGCAGTCTCACTTGGTATGAAAATATCTCCACCTTTTATTTGGTCATTTCATTCAGCAACTCCGAATTCTTTAAAGTCTCATGTCACAGTATAGCCTGGTGTAGTAGCAGTATGCAGAATTAAAAGAAGAGACAGTGAAGGTAAGTGTGGGTTACCCCACTTCCACCCATCCACTGGGGAAATTTAGAGAAAGGTTCCATAGATTATTACCAGCAGAGTAGGAAGCTACAACCCATAGGGGACCTGGAAACGTCTGGAAGAACCTCACATAGAGCAAGAGTTGCCATGGGGCAAGTCGGAAGTGGGCATTCAAAAGTTCCTTCCTTCCCAAACATGCTAAAGAAAGATTAACTTTGAAGGAAATAGGAAAGGTTACAGCTCTAAATAAATGAATACATTAAACATACAATATTTCATTCCTTTTCATTTCTGTCCTTTTTTTAAAAATCTCAAATTTTGTACTGTACTTGCATCTCTAAATGATAGAATCAAAGATATGACTCTTCAAATGGTCTGCAATAGGTTAGTCTCCCTAGGATTGCCCTAGATAAACCACACTGGTCAACTGTGAAGGAGTAGTTGTACAGGTGGAATGTTGAAACAGAAACTGGGCTCATGCAGTTGTGCTTATTCAAAATATAAACCGTCAGCATTGCCGCAATTTTATTTTTATGACATGTCATCTGACAAGAAAATCACGTCCTTTCAACTCAGTGATGAATGAGCATTTGAGCCATGCAAATATATTTTCCATTTGAACTTTATATTTCTTTATTGTTTCAAATGACTTTGATTTTGCTGCCCTTCATATAGGCCCCATAGATTTCATTCAGTGGGAAGAAAAACAATATATTCTTCTTTAATTTGTATGGCAAAGGAACTTAACCTCTAAAAGCCTATTCTCTTCATAAAGAAGTCAAGAACCTGTTGTGTGCAAAGCATTAAACATCTTTGCTCTGAACTCGCTGATAATCTAGTCAGGGGAGCAAGGAAAAATAAGATAAATAACAATGCAAGGCAGCATATGCTAAATACATTCATTAAACTTTTTAAAATAGGTTCAGATAAATTTATTTCTCTTCTGCAGTACATAAGGAAGCAGGCTAGGCATCATAGGAGATAAAAACATTTTTTAAAAAAGGCAAGGTCCTTCGCTTTTAAGGAATTTCCAGTCTAATGAGGGAAAGACATGGAGAATTTGAACGCAAACAGTGATTTAGGTAAGAATAAATATGAGGATTAACTAATCACCCTCAGGTTTAAGAAGCTGAAAACTGGTTTTACTGTGTTTCCTTGAAAATCCCTGTCAGATATCACTGTTGGGAAACCCTTCATATGTGTCTTGACATGGAGAATAAGCCAAATGAGTAATACCAATGACAGCTTCTGTTTACTGAACATCACCTTTATATGAGGCACTATATTAGCATTTTCACTGCCTCTTTGGCCTTGAAGTGCTACATGCTTCCTGCAATTGCAATGTGGCCTCTCCAAGGAGTCTCTTAATTGCTTTGGGGCCACATAACTCTACAAGAATAGCATGTTCCTTTCTCAAAGAAGCTAAAAAGTGCCCCAGAGGATAGGAATAGTAAATGAAAAACTAAATCAAAAGTATTTGTTGTAAATTTCTTAAAAATACTGCCCAGATAATCCTTTTAGAGGGATTTGAACTTGGGTGACCACAGAATGCTTGAGGCGACATCATGAGTTGGGCTTTGAATGGTGGTGAGACTGAAGGATGGAGTCCTGGGATTCATTTCAATAATGGCATTTGCAAAGCCTTGAAAATTGGGAAGAGAAGAGTCAGGAATCCTTGGCAGTTTTTATAAATTTTTTTTTTTTTTTTTTTTTTTTTTTTTTTTTTTGCGGTACGCAGGCCTCTCACTGACGCGGCATCTCCCGTTGCAGAGCACAGGCTCCGGACGCGCAGGCTCAGCGGCCATGGCTCACGGGCGCAGCCGCTCCGCCGCATGTGGGATCTTCCCGGACTGGGGCACGAACCCGTGTCTCCTGCATCGGCAGGTGGACTCTCAACCACTGCGCCACCAGGGAAGCCCCAGTTTTTATAAAAATTTTGAAGTCATTCTCTACTTCTTACCTGCAATTTGCCTTCTTATACATATAGTCCCTCATTTTCTTCATCTATAAAATGAAAAAAATATTGATGTCATAATCTTTTATAAAATTAAATATTCAGTCAAAGAGCCTGCCTCATGCAAGGACTTTAAAAAAGTAAAAATAATACATTGGTAAATGAGTTTATTTCTAACAGTCACATAGTGCTGGGGGAATGTCATTGGGCATGACTTATGGTGATAATACTCCCTCAAGAGTATGCTGAGTTTTGAAGAGATATCACACCCTATAATTATGTGAGCTTTGTGTATATTGATAGGTGTTTGCACTGCTTTGCAAAAATGCTACCACATGGAGCATACAGCATTTTGACCAGTCAGTTGACAGTGTTCAGTTTTGGGCAGGTAAAAATACGGCTATCATTCTTAGATGCTCAATAAAAGTTGTTTCACTACTTTGGCAGGGGGGAAATAGTTTATGTTGGTTAGAGTATGGGGCCCAGGTGTGGGAGGGAACTGTGGAAGACAGGGCTGAAGAGGCATTTTAGAAGAGATTTAAGAAATTTCTCTGCCAGAGTGACAGATTTTCCCTGTCACAGCCATCAATTTGCTTCCCCATCTGGGTCAATCAATATTTTCATCTTAGTTGTCACCTCCTCTATGAAGTCCTGATTCTTTTAAGTAAAACTGATCAGTTCCATTTCATAACATGGCTGAACTCTACAAACTTCTGTCATAGAATTTGTACTGTTGCATTTCACTTTGTTTACATTTTCTTCTTCCTACCCTGAATTCTCCTGTACACAGACTATATCTTATTCATATTTTTATCTCTTACATTTATATGAAATGTCACATAATAAGTTCTCAATAAATGCTCCTAAATTTCAGCTGTACTATTCAATTTATTTTGCTGTTGGAACTCCTAATCACCTCTTGCTGGACCCAAAGATATGTTTTCCACAAATCTCAAAATCACAGTCTGGTCTGCTTCAATATAGAGAATTAAGTGCACACACACACACACACACACACACACACACACACACACGTTCTCACACATAGGACTTCTGTAAAAATACACTAAAAAAACTTATAAGTGTTGTTAAACCCAAAGACTGGGGTTAAGGCATTAATGGATGAGAAATTTCAACACATTTCTTAAAAGACTAAGACAAGTGGTAATGATGAAAACAGGCATGGCACTCAGAGTTTGGAGGTAAAATAGGGTAAGAAAAGTATGGTGAAGATCGGAATTCCTGATGCTTTCAATTCTATGATGAATAATAAAGAATTGAAGCATGCTGTATCAAGTTGTGGAGTGGACTGGTAAAAGAACTTGGAATAGTGATATAATTATTTGGTAAGAGAGAAAGGAGGAGAGAGGAGGGCAGTAGAAATAAACTAAGCTTCATTAATTAACCATAGCAGAAAAACAATATAAAAAGTCTAAAAATGATAAATCAAGAAACTGCAGAGCAAACATACTATTTGGAGACATGGATTTGATGGCTGAAAGACCAAATATAGACATATATAGAGATAGTTACCTCTACAGAATCACAATTATCTAATAAGATTGGTTCCTTTGGAAGAAAACTAGGAGATGGGAGTTGGAAAGACTTTCACTTTTCTCCATACCTACGTTTATAGTGATTGAATAGCTTCTCATACGTGTGTTAGTTTTTGAGGGCTACCATAACAAACTACCACATGTTGGGTGGCTCAAATAATAAATATCTATTGTCTCACAGTTCTGGAGACCAGAGGTAAAGATCAAGGTGCCAACTGGGCTGGTTTCGTCTGTGATCTTTCCTTGGCTTGCAGATGGCTGTCTTCTGCGTCCTCACTTGGCTTTTCTCTGTGTAAACTCATCCCAGATGTCCCTTTCTCTTCTTTTATAAGGACACTAGTCATATTGGATCAGGGCTGCACTATTATGACCTCATTTAACACTAATTAAGTAATAAGTAAATAAGTTTTAAAGGCCCTGTCTTCAGATACAGTCACATTAGGGATTCAACATATGAATTTTGCTGGGACAAAATTCAATCTACAATAATGTGTAAGGTGAATTAATTTATAATAAATAAATAATTTATAATAAATAAATAATTTAATTTAAATCAATATTTAAAAGAAGCTGTATCTGGAGTGCAAAACTGGGTATGATGGGTGAGACAGGGAACTTATTCATTTCATTTTAAGCCCATGCATATTATTTAATTCTCTTAATTTGGCATAAATGTTTTTATATGTTAAGTAATGAACCATAAGGTGAGAGAGTTCATCAGCATTGAGATCACCTCTGTATGGAACATCAAAGGTGGCTACACTCTCTTATTGCCTCCCGAGTAGCAAAAGTTTTTCTCCTTTGTCCATCATCATGAGTTTGTTCTTTTTTGCTTATAAGTTTATTTATTTATTTGTTTATTTTTGGCTATGTTGCGTCTTTGCTGCTGCGCACGGGCTTTCTCTACTTGCGGTGAGCGTGGGCTACTCTTCGTTGCGGTGTGGAGGTTTCTCATTGCAGTGGCTTCTCTTGTTGCAAAGCACGGGCTCTAGGCATGCGGGCTTCAGTAGTTGTGGCTCGCAGGCTCTAGAGTGCAGCCTCAGTAGTTGTGGCTCACAGACTTAGTTGCTCCAGGGCATGTGGAATCTTCCCGGACCAAGGCTGCAACCAGTGTCCCCTGCATTAGCACGTTGATTCTTAACCACTGCGCCACCAGGGAAGCCCCCGTGAGTTTGTTCTTATTTTTTTTCTCCCTTTCTCTTTCACTCAGTGTTTTTAAACTGTGAGTTTTATGGAGATATTCTAATCTTTCTCAAAGTAGCATAAACTCCTTAATTATTGGGATGCTACCAATCTCCCTGGCATCCTTCAACGACTGGAGTAGTCTATACTAGGAAGAACTTACAAATAAGTGAGAAAATAAGAAGAGATCAGGAGGAAAGGACAGACAATGCTAATGAAGGAATTTGCCAAGGATATAATCCCATCTTCCAATTTCCTTGTTCTAAAGAAAGCACATATACAAAACACAATATACTTCATGGTTAAGCAACTGGATCTGTGGAGTGAGCACAGGAGAATATGTTGTTAGGATTATCGAGAGACAAGTAATAACAACGCTAAAGTGCAGAATCCAAAATCAATCATTCAACGTTCAGCTGATACAGATAAGTGAGCAAGGGAGAGTTACAACAGTGAAGCCAGATCAATGCTGTTGAAATACAAAATGAAATCGGCAATAAACCCTAGGGTCTAGTTAGACTTTTATACAAATCTGTTCATTTGGCTCCCAGTCAGATGATTCTGGGAGAAGAGGGCAGATTCCAGGAGCCCTGAGGAGGGGCCTAGAGAGATCAAAGGTCTGAACATTTCAAGCCTAGAGGAATTGCTCTGTTCCATTGGATGCCCCATTTATAAGGTAGAAATATAAATGTAGAAATAATGTAAAAGACGAATGTGCTTACTGTATTTGCATTCAAGGAATACTGACACTATGGTCTTGGTTGATGTCGGTATCAATTTCATTTTAATTCTAAATTCAGAGGAGTCAAAGATGAATGCATACTTTATGAAGGGGAGGCTTTATTTCAAATTTAAATATTTACAGTATTTGTCAGTTCAGTGTGCATCGAAGACATTGATCTAACTTCAAAAGTTTAGCACAGAAACTGACCTGACTGCTCAGAACATACTTAACCATAAAATAACACAAAGAATAATATTATGCTGTCATTGTTTTGTGGTTCTGTGGGTACAAACTACATTAATTTTATTTGAGCCCATGTCAAAACAATTATTGTAGCTTCAAACTACCAATTGAAATATTCAAGGTCATTTTTTTAGTTTGCCATTTAATAGATATTTATTGAGATCTGTGCTAGGAGCTGTAGTGAAAGAAGCCACTACCCTCAAAAAGTCTGTGATCTATAGAGGCAAGAGTCACTTATGTTTTAAAATTAGTAACAACACCAGAAACACTGCAAGTTAATTTAGAATAAAGTACCAACCAACTGGCTCTCATGCTTCCCTCACCATACTCATATTTATTATAATTTAAGAAGAACTCAGGGGTTATATATCAGAAATAGAAAGGAAAATTAAGAACTTTTAACTTTTTCCTTCAAACATACAGTTCAAGTTATACTGCTCGAGATGAATATTAAAGATGGTGCAAAATTGTTTTTCTTCACTATTTTGAAAGAAAATTATTTGTAGTTTCTTTCTCTCTTTTTTGTCTCTGCCTCTGTCTGCCTCTGCCTCTCTCTCTCTCTCTCTCTCTCTCTCTCTCTCTCTCTCTCTCCCCCCCCTCTCTCTCTCTCTCTCTCTCCCTCCCCCTCCCTCCCTCCTTTGTGTGTTGGTAATGGGCTATCCACAAACTGTGCAAATGAGATAATGTGACTAAACTAAACTAAACTTAAAAATAACAACAGCAACAAAACCTGAGCATCCTGAGTCTCACATACTCAATTATTTCTAAGCTAAAAAAGTATTTGTATTCTAAGTTTCCCATATCCCTCAATTTTTTAAAGTCCTAGGGCTTAAATAATCCAAAAGATGCAGGATCTTCTGACTTTTACCCCCAAGCAGGCAGGTCTCTGGGCTTCCTAGGAGTCTGAATTGCTACTCCACTGTCTTGCAGATGGTAATACTCACCTGGAAGTCCCAGTTTTTGTTGTTGCTGTTTGTTTGTTTGTTTGTTTTCTTTTTGGCCACACACTGTGCAGCATGTGGGATCACAGTTCTCCAACCAGGGATCAAACCCACACCCCCTGCACTGGAAGCGTGGAGTCAACCACTGGACTGCCAGGGAAGTCCTGGAAGTTCCAGTTCTTTCTGCAGGGGAGCCTCACTTGTTCAGGTTTCTGCACAGCCTAGGGTCTTTGGAAGGAAGACCCTCCTGCTCTCTTGGGGTCAAGGTTGTTGGATTTTCAGGTCTGTTTGTCAATTTATATGTCTACATTCAACTAAGGTCCTCCACAGATAAGGATAAGCACTGCACTGGAGGAGTTTCCAGAATCAGTCACACCTTAGGCCAAAGACATTTTACCCATAACATAAAAATGCAAGGTGAAGTAGCAAATCAGGTGTAGAAGCTGCAGCAGTTATCCAGAAGAGCTAGCTGAGATGATTAATAAAGGTGGCTACACTGAACAACAGATTTTCAACATATAGGAAACAGGCTTCTATTGGAAGAAGATGCCATCTGAGACTTTCATAGCTAGAGAGGAGAAGTCAATGCCTGGCTTCCAAGCTTCCAAGGACAGGCTAATGCTCTTGGTAGGAACTAATGCAGCTGGTGACTTTAAGTTGAAGTCAATGCTCATTTATCTTTCTGAAAGACCTAGGGCCCTTAAGAATTATGCTAAATCTACTCTGTCTGTGCTCTATAGATGTAACAACAAAGCATGGATGATAGTATACCTCTTTACAACATGGTTTACTGAATCTTTTAAGCCCACTGTTGACACCTACTGCTCAGAAAAATATGACTGCTCATTGACAATGCACCTGGTCACCCAAGAGTTCTGATGGAGATGTACAAGAAAATTAATGTTGTTTTATGCCTTCTAACACAACATCCATTCTTTAGCTTATGGATCAAGAGGTAATTTTGACTTTCAAGTATTATTATTTAAGAAATACACTTCAGGGCTTCCCTGGTGGCGCAGTGGTTGAGAGTCCGCCTGCCGATGCAGGGGACCCGGGTTCGTGCCCCGGTCCGGGAGGATCCCACGTGCCGCGGAGCTGCTGGGCCCGTGAGCCATGGCCGCTGAGCCTGTGCTCCGCAACGGGAGAGGCCACAACAGTGAGAGGCCTGCGTACCGCAAAAAAAAAAAAAAAAAAAAAAAAAAAAAAAGAAATACACTTCAGAAGGCTACAGCTACCATACACAGTAATTCCTCTGAAGGATCTGGGCAAAGTAAATTGAAAAACCTTCTGGAAAGGATTCACCATTCTAGATGCTAGTAAGAACATTGGTGGGTGAATAACAGACCTAAATGTAAAATACAAAATGATGAAACTCCTGGAAGATAACACAGGAGAAGACTAGATGACCTTCATTACAGCAATGAGTTTTCAGATAATATGACCAAAGGCATGGTTCATGAAAGAAATAATTGATAAGCTGCACTTCATTAAAATTTAAAATTTGTGGTCTGTGAAAGACAATGCCAAGAGAATGGGACTACAAGCCACAAACTAGGAGAAAATATTTGCAAAAGACACATCTGATAATGGACTGTTTCCCAAACTACACAAAGAACTCTTTAAAACTCAACGAAAGGAAAATGAACAACCCAATTAAAATATGGGCCAAAGACCTTAAGAGACAACTCACTAAAGAAGATACACAGATGGCAAACAAACATTTGAAAAGATGTTCAGCATCATATGTCATTAGGAAATTGCAATGAGATACCACTACACACTTTATAGGATGGCCAAAATCCAGAACACTGACAACACTAAATGCTATCAGGATGTGGAGCAACAGGAAATCTCATTTATCGTTGGTGGGAATGCAAAACGTTACAGACACAATTTGGAAGACAGTCTGGTTGCTTCTTAGAAAAATAAGCATACTCTTACCATATAATCCGGCCACTACACTCCTTACTATTTACCCAAAGGAGATGAAAACTTATGCCCATACAAAAACCTGCTCACCAGTGTCTATAGCAACTTTATTCATAATTGCCAAAACCAGGAAGCAACCAAGATGTACTTCAGTAGGTGAATGGATAAGTAAACTGTGGTACCAGACAGTGGGATGTTATTCAGTGTTAAATTCAGGGCTAGAAAGAAATGAGCTATCAAGCCCTGAAGAGACCAGAGGAATCTTAAATGCATATTAATAAATGAAAGAAGCCAATCTGAAAAGGCTATATACTATATGATTTCAACTACAGGTCAATCTGGAAAAGGCAACACTATGGAGACAATAAAAAGATCATTGATTGCCAGTGGCTGGGGGTGAGAGGAAGGGATGGATAGGTGGTGCACAGAGGATTTCAAGGGCAGTGAAAATACTCTGTAATGGTGGATATGTGTCATTATCCATTTATCCAAACTCATAGAATGTATAACACCAAGAGTGAACTGTAATGTAATATAAACTCTGGTCTTCCAGTGATTATGATTATTAATGTAGGTTCATCAATTGTAACAAATGTATCACTCTGGTAGGCGATGTTGATAACAGAGGACGGTATGTGTGGGGAAGGGGTTATAAGAGAAATCTCTGGACCTTCCCCTTAATTTTGCTGTTAACTTTAAAACGTCTCTAAAGAAATAAAATAAATGTTAAAAAATTAAAGATTATTTTAAAATATCTAATAAAAAATCATATGG
The DNA here is from genome assembly GCF_000442215.2 of Lipotes vexillifer. Classification (NCBI taxonomy): domain Eukaryota; kingdom Metazoa; phylum Chordata; class Mammalia; order Artiodactyla; family Lipotidae; genus Lipotes; species Lipotes vexillifer. The sequence continues at coordinate 87,656 of NW_006781315.1, forward strand.
TTATTACCATAAAAAAAAAAAAAGAACATTGATGGTTCATGGGGAGATGCCAAAATATCAACATTAAGAGGATTTGATAGGAGTTGATTATAACTCTCAGATAACTTTGAGGAGTTCAAGACCTCAGTGGAGAAAGTAACTACAGATGTGGTGGAAATAGCAAGAAAACTAGAATTAGAAATGGAGCCTAATAATGTGGCTAAATTGCTGCAATCTCATGGTAAAATTTTAACGGATGAGAAGTTGAAAAACTTCCTTTTGCATTAGCAAAGAAAGTGGTTTCTTGAGACAGAATCTACTCTTGGTGAAGATGCTGTGAAGACAGTTGAAATGACAACAAAGGATCTGTGATATACATAAGCCTAGTTAATAAAGCAGTGGCAGGGTTTGAGTGGATTGATTCCAGTTTTGAAAGGTCTCCTGCGGGTAAAATGCAATCAACCAGGTTTGTGTACTATGGAAAAATTATTTGTGAAAGGTAAAATCAATTGATTCCACAAACCTCACCGTTGTCTTATTTTTAAAAATCACCACAGTCACCCCAGCCTTCAGCAACCACCACCCGGATCAGTCAGCAGCACCAACATCAAGACAAGATCCTCCACCATCAAAGAGATTACAACTTACTGAAGACTCAGAAAGTGGTTAGCAATTTTAAAAAAATAAAGTATTGTTTAATTCAGGTATGTATTTTTTTAGACGTAATGCTATCTCACACTTAATAGACTTAGAGTGTTGTGTAAACACAACTTATATATGCACCAGGAAACCAAAACTATCGTGTGACTCTATTGCAATGTTTGCTTTATTGTGGTAGCGTAGAACCAACCCACAGTATCTCTGAGGTAAACTTGTAATTTTATCCTCAAAGCAACCTCATTTTGATGTTAATCGTATAGTCATCCTACTTGATAGCAGCATTAGACAGAGTTGATTTTTTTCGCCCGCCAGACATTTTCTTCACTTGACTTACATTCTTCTGGCTTTCCTACTTTCTTAATAGACACTCCTCAGTCTCATTTATTCATCCCTCCTTTTCTCCACAACCTCCTAATGGAGGAATCTTGGGCTCTCTAATTGGATTTCTTCTCTTCCAGTAGGTAGCCACTGTTGAAACAGTTAATGTAATTACACTGAAAATGAAATGATAAAGTACTTAGACAATGATTTATCACATAAGGGAGTCATTTCTCTTTGATGATTTTCCCTTTGTAAATGAGACTAAAGCAAATGGATTTTAAAAATATATATTTCAAAGGGTTTGCAAAAGTGTCAAAAATTATTTCTGCTTTATTTCTTTTCTGTCTTCCATCTTGGCTCACCTTCTCACTTCCATTTATAAAAATAAAATATTTCTAACATTATAGCGGTCAAAAATTAAAAAATACTCTGTTCAAACAAATGGAAGTATAAGATCAAGCTCTAACTTGACCAGTCCTCCAAAAGTGTAATTATTGATACTAAATTTCACTGTAAGTTTCTTCTAATAGTGGATAAGCAAAAGGCTTAAAAGAAAAAAAAAAAAGCTATACATGTATCTGTAAAATGCAGATTGGTGCTTTGAATATTATGTATAATCTGCAACCTCATTCTCTCTAACCAGAGATTTTCATATAATGAAAAGAAAATTGGTAGAGCATTGATTGCTCCAATTTTAAAGCAAGTACTTTTTTTTGTTGTTTATTTTGCTGGTGAAAGGATAAGGGAGGCTTTAAGAGAGAGGCATGTTGGAAAGCAACCCTTGAATATAAATGTAAATTACAACATTCCCACAAATTGTAACATATCATTATCTCGCCCATTCTTTAAAGAAAGAAAAACAAGGCTAATAATCATCCAGTTACGTATTGCAATAGAAGAGTTTTGGGTTTTTTATTAGACTATTATATTCACTCATTTATGAATCAAGATGTTTGGAGCTGGAGTGGCCCCTTCTGACCTTTTGGATGTCCTAATGAGAAGGTTGCTACTCATTACTGGACAAATCTATTGTCAGTAGGCTACTCCTTGTCTACATCTTTTGTATTGCTGTTTCTCTGTATTTGCATAGTAAAAGTCTTGCTTCATTTCTTTACTGACTTGAGTCTATTCAGATACCAAATAATTTCATCTGAAATTGAAAGACAGAAGTCCAATATTCATTCCTTCATAAATGTCACCAACACAGATCAGAATATCATATGGATTAGATGCTTCTTTAATTCATACCTGTGGTCCGTTAGCACAAGGACTGAAATCTCTTTATATACATTAAATCTTGCTCCTTCAGTAGTATGTGATGTTTAGCTGATCTGTCAAAGTGTTTCTTTTATCACATTCCCACTGTCTATTTTTCGTACAAAACTGCATTGTTGAGCTTCTTTTTATTGATGCAAAGAAATCTTACATGCAATTTCCATCCCATTAACTGTTTGAAGGAGATAATCCACATTCTAATGGTGCTGTACAGTAAACCACAGCCAATTCTGAGTTGCTGTCTGATCTTTTGTTGAACTGTCTTTTTTCCCCCCCCACCCCCCCTGGTAAGCGTGCCTCTCACTGCTGTGGCCTCTCCCCTTGCAGAGCACAGGCTCCGGACACGCAGGCCCAGCGGCCATGGCTCACGGGCCCAGCTGCTCCGCGGCACGTGGGATCCTCCCGGATCGGGGCACGAACCCATGAACCCTGGAACCCTGCATCAGCAGGTGGACTCTCAACCACTGCGCCACCAGGGAAGCCCTGTTGAACTGTCTTTTGATCCTCTTTGACGTATCAGCCATCTTTCTCTTGAGAGCCTCCACTATTTGCCTAAAAAGATACCGGGCTAGTTGTAACCTGTTTGAATGGAGAAATAGCTGCTGTGTTCAAATTATTTGCTATAAAAAGAGGTACTTTCAAATAGGATTTCAGTGGATAACTCGAGTATTATGAATGTGAAATATCTGTGCTTATTACCAAACTTGTTGTTAATCGAGACTTTATAGATGTCATTAAAAATATGGAAACTTTAATATTTAATGCCTCAGTTTTGAAATCAGAGAGTCCTACCCTAGGTTTATAATTTAATACCTCTAAGTCATATGTGGATACATGTGGGCAGCTTCTTCATCTATCAACATGTCATCATTCTATCATCATATAATGGATATAAGAGGAAAATTAGTTAAGGTATGTAGAGCTGAAAGCCTGACACAGTAGGACTTCCAGTGACATTGTATTTATTATCAGTAACTAAAATTCCAGGTCAGGGGACCCTAATACTGTCTTTCAGAAGTTCAATGTGGACAGCATTTTAATTGCTGCATTACTGTTTGTCATTGTCCTTCTTATTTGACCAGTTTTTATGATGGTATTGATTTATCCTGGGATGAAAAGTATTGCTAACATGAGGGTGTGGGCCACCCAGGCTGTGACTTTGTAATTGTCTCTGTGCAAACAGGGGCTTCTTGGTTTCTGCTACCATCCTCTCCATATGTATTTCTGCTCATATTTCTGATGTAAGAAAACTTGCATACATCTGTAGCCAACATTTTATATTGTTCAAAGTAAATTTCCAATTATACCATCTTATACTGCCATAAATATATAATATGCTTGATCATCCAAGTATTTTTTTCCTCTTAAATATAGAGCTAAACCTCAAATTGCATAATATGGTAGATCTCAGTTCAAATATTCTGCTGACTTCGACTGCCACCATGAAATACCTGAATTCACACGCACATTGCCTTTTTTAAAAATAAATTTATTTGTTTTATTTTTGGCTGCACTGGGTCTTCGTTGCTGTGCGTAGGCTTTCTCTAGTCGTGGCGAGCAGGGGCTACTCTTTGTTGCAGTGCACGGGCTTCTCATCGTGGTGGCTTCTCTTGTGGCAGAGCATGGGCTCTAGGTACGTGGGCTTCAGTAGTTGTGGCGCACAGGCTTCAGGAGTTATGGCTTGCAATCTCTAGAGCGCAAGCTCAGTAGTTGTGGCTCGCAGGCTCTAGAGCACAGGCTCAGTAGTTGTGGCGCACGGGCTTAGTTGCTCTGCAGCATGTGGGATCTTTCTGGACCAGGGCTTGAACCCATGTCCCTGTGTTGGCAGGTGGATTCTTAACCACTGTGCCACCAGGGAAGTCCAGTCTTTTTTTTGTTTTTTAACAAAAGGTAAATTACAGGTTAAATGAGTCCATTCCTAACTAAATATATTTTATAGTTTTAGATTTCAAATCACCTAACAAATATTAGTTTAGCAATTGAAAATACATTCAAGGTATGTTAGAGAATTAGTTCTTTCTTTGCATTGCTGCCAAAGTTTCAGTTAGTAGTTCATGACATCACTAACACCTAAAACTGTGTGGAACATATGGAGTCAGGATGTGGTTAGAAAGAACAGAAGCAAAATAAACCAACTACAAAGCTAGTCTTGAGCCCCATTTACATTTGAAAAATTAAGTACTTCTGAAATCACTGAGTAACCTTGCAGAGCTGAAGCTTTCAAAGGAGCAAATAAATAAGATGGGCAAAGAGGAAACATAAAAGAAAAAAAATGTGAGAATTTCCAGGGAAGCAATAGACACAGTAAAAGCCGAGGATAAAATGTGCCTTTAAAAGGCATCTTGAGGTTAAGATTAAGAAGTTGTCTATAAATAAAAATGTTTTCAAAAGGTAGAAGAATATTAAATATCTGATTTATTTCTTCACATTTCAAATGTATCTGCTGCTGTGAAGACAAAGTTTATAATCAAAAACGGGAAATTTCAGATCTAAAAAGGAACTTAACAACTAAATAGTTTAGACCCTTTTGACAAATGAGAACGTTAATTATTAAAAATGGAAGTTACTTACTTAGACCATGGAAGCTATTGTCAGTTCTCCAAGATTCTCTATGACTTCCTTCCTTCTAACTTCTAATCCTACCCCCCATAGTGAGGCCAAACAAACTGAAATGTCAGAGTTTGGTGGAGCAGAACAAGGTTTATTGCAGGGTCATGCAAGGAGACAAGTGGCTCATGCCCTAAAAACTGCGAACTCCCCGAGGGTTTCAGCAAAGCATTTTTAAAAGCCAGGTGAGGGAGGGGAGTTGCAGGGTATGTGATCAACTCATGCACAAATTATCTGATTGGCTGTTGCTGAGGAAACAGGGTGGTGTCAGAGAGTGGCGTCACATTATCAGTCCTGAGGCTCCAGGAAGCCTGGGGCTATGTGCTCATGGTCATCAAGTAGTTAACATCTTCCATTTGGTGGTGGTGAGGGGTTTTCCCATTTGTAAACAGCTCAGGAAATGTGCATCAGCTACTGTTACCTAGGTAACTCCGAGAGGAGCTAAAGCCTAGGATATGGGGAAAGGACCTGTCCCAGGAAGGCCCCATAGGGTTCTGCTCAGTTACAATGCCACATTCCCCGGGTTATAACAATAGTCCAAATGTGACTCAGGAAGAATCAATCAGATATGTCCTGGGCTTTCACTTTGGACACTGAAAGAAAGAAGTTCTTTCCTCCTGGGTTGCAGTCTTGGAGCTGTTAACACCCCTAACTACCCAATCACAGGAGGTAACCCACCAGCAGTAAATAGATAAGGCTAACACACTGACTTTTTGTTTTGGGAATTTTTTTTTTTTTTGCCTTTGTGTTCTGTTATGCTTGAAATCAGAGTCAACCCTGACTTGCAGATGTAAGAGCTGTTTATTTCCCTTTTGATCTGTGCAATTTTGGATTGAGTTTCTGTCACTCAACAAAGCATCTTATCTAAATGTGTGTCTATTTGTAAGTACATTCTGAACAGCATTTTTATAGCTACCAATATGTTGTCTTTGGCATATAAAGTGAGTCTTCTGCCTCACTTTATAATAGTATTGATCTATTCTGAGATGACTCTGTGCCCATATAAGTGTTTCCAGCTAGTTTGAGAACCTAGGTTTCCTAAGGTCATTATCCTTTCATTGCAGAGCACATAGTCTCTTTCTTCACGTTGTAGGGTGTTTCAGAAAAGAGTGGGGTGCAAGAGTACGGTCACATCCCAGGTTTCGGGCAAGTCCCTGGGATGGCTTCTTGGCTTTATGCAGGAAAGAATTCAAAAGCAAGCCATAGTAAAGTAAAAGAATGTTTATTCAGGGAGATACACACTCCATGGACAGAGGGTGGGCCATCTCAGAAGTAAAGAGAGGCCCCACGGTACTGGGTTGTCTGTTTTTAGAGGGGTGGGTAATTTCATAGGCTAATGAGTGGGAGGATTATTCCAACTATTTGGGGAAGGGCAGAGATTTCGAGGAATTGGGCCACCACCCACTCTTTGGCCTTTTATGGTTGGCCTCAGAACTGTCATGACACTGGTGAGTGTAACATTTAGCTTGCTGATGTATTACAATGAGCGTATACTGAGGCTCAAGGTCTAGTGGAAGTCAATCATCTGCCATCTTGGACCTAGTTTGTTCTAACCAGTTTATGTCATATCCTCAATGGCTATCATTCTTTTAAAGGTTGTGCCCTGTCCCCTTCCCATCTCAAAGGGAGGAAATCTTTTTCTTCTATATTTCTAGTTACCTGGCTGGCCTATGAATCATATGGATCGCAATGAAAAATCAATCAGTCAATCTAAGAAAGAAATGGAAAACTTTATTCAAGCGAAAATGAGGATTATAACCCAGGAACAGCTTCTCAGAAAGCTCCGAGAACTGTTCCACCTGTTAGAGGTCAACGCACAATTATATAAGCTTTTGAGACAGAGGGCTATACATCAAATGATGTATCATTGGCAGTTTACATAATCCAGATCTACACATACAAAAGAGTAGTGGTCATGGGTCACTATGGCCCCTTACAAGATTAAGAATGATGGTTATCTCCTAAGGAGTTGTGATCCTTCATGATTAAGAAGGAATGTTATCTCCTAAGGAGGTCTAGTTAATGCAGATGCACAGTACACACTAAAAGGGGGTCAGGGGCGGGGGGTGGAAGATGCCCAAACTGGCAAAGAAAATTTTTATGTTTAACTTTTTCTTGTCTTGCTATAAAATATGAAGTTTATTTCATTGTTGACAAAAGGCACATGAACAGGAGAGGGGAAAAAAGTTTTAATTATATGCATATACAGGAGACTTTCACAAAGAAATGAGACTCAAGGAGATGATCAGATGGTTGAGTTTTATATACCATCGTAGGCTAAACAAAGAAAAAGGAGGATTTGGCTTCTGGATGAGGGAGGCAAGTTATTGAAACCAAGCAGTGCCCTGTGGGGTACAAATCCTTTCCATGTCCGCTGTTTCTTGTTAGTAGGAAAGAGGCTTTATTCAGCCTCCTTGACCTTCCCTGAGCTCCAAAGGGCAGATTCAAACAACTGCTAATCAGAAAAGTGAGGGAATGCAGAGAAAAAGGAAGAGCAATCAAGAAACAATAGTGTCCTGATAAAGCAGGGTCCTGGTTCCTCCTCAAGGAATATACATCTTTGAGTTCTTCTGCAGGAACTAAGGCCCCCCACCCAAGTGGAGGAAGGTAACTTCAGGCTGAGCACAAGAGTCCTGAAGTACCAACCTGTCATCTCACCACTAACCAATCAGAAGAAAGTCTGCACACAGTGGAAGATAACAAAGACTCTGACACCTTCCCCAAATGATTAACTGCAATTAACTCCCCCTTTTTCCCTTTAAAATTTTTCAAGGTTGAGCAGAATCTTTGGAATTGGTTCTTAAACACGAGCCCACCTTCTCCCCAGGTGCTGGCCTGCTGAGTAAAGCAACCTTTCCTTTCTAACCAACACTTGTCTCTTGACTATTGACCGTTGAGCAGCAATTAGCTGAACTTGGGTCTGGTAACATTATGGGAAGGTGAAGGAAGAAATGTATGGTAGATGAGGGATGTCTTGTAATGCAGACAGGAGTTTCTCAAGTGTTAAGAATTGTTTCAGGAGTAGGTCTCTTCCTGACAAAGAGACAGTTTTACAAATGTAAATTTCCTTTACAAAGGGATAATTTTATTTTTTTCGTCAGTTAGGGAGAGATAAAAAAACTTTTTCTACATCTGCTCATTCTCCATTGCCTTTAGCTCAAAATAATCCTTATGCCCAAATGACTTATTTTGGTGTGGCATAGTCTGGTGCCCTTCAACATCTGAAATTCATAAAACTCTTGAGGACCCTTCCTTGTCAACCTCAAAAGTTGAAATTGGTCAAAGACCCAAAATTCTAGCTTGGTACTAGGTTTTTTCAAGCAGACAATTTATTATGCAGGTTTTCTTGGTTAATCTTCTCAACAGCCTTAATATATATTATAGATTGATCATCTACGTTTTAAATGTAGAATACTAAGATTAAATAAGTGAAAAAGTTAAAATTGACATTAAAAAAACTTTCCCTTCCACTATAGCATGTATAGGTCTATAATTTCTACTTTTCTATGACATTGTAGGAAAGGAAAAAGAAATCTTTTTACTTTACCCTTCTTAGGTTCTCTGGCTGGGTTCTTATAAATTAGAGTGGCAATGACAGATTAAGAAGAGAAAAACAGAAATGCATTAACATGTGCATCATGCTGTACATATGGGAGCACTCAGTGATGAGCAGACCTTGCACTTTTATACCATTTTAGGCTAAACAAAGGAAAAAAGTTTGGGCTTCAGGGGAGGGACTTGTGTGTGTGTGTGTGTGTGTGTGTGTGTGTGTGTGTGTGTAAATCATGAGAAGATGACCAGAAAAGTATAAACAAGGGTCATTTAGTATGATTTGTTATGCAGATTTAAGTCATTGCCTTCATCATGGATGAATTGTTAAGGGTTCTCCTCTTTCTGTTATGGGAGAAGACATATTTACAAATGGAAAATCCCTTTACAAAAAGAAAACTTGTGTCCTGGTTTTAGAGCTTTTCCCGCATCTGCTGATTCTCAGTGGCCTTTAGCTCAAAATAAATGCCAAAGAGGTGTATTTGGAATAGAATAGCATATTCCGGTACCCCTCAGTATGATATATAATTATGAATATGATTTTATAATTGAATCTGGTTACATATCTTCATCATCTAAAAGACTCGTTATAATTGCATTTATACTTAATTCCCCCCCTTTCTATCAGTAAGTTGCTTAAAAGTTCTACCTCATTAAGTCTTTTCATTAAGTTAGGTGAAACAGCACTGGACTCTCAAGTGCTGCATTGTTTAATTATATCTCCTAAAATTCTAAACTAAATCCTGTCTCCTTCTGAAATGTGATTCTATTTTCTCAATACCCTATACGTTATATTCCACTAACATAAGTTTAAAGATATATCAGACTAAGGATAATTTTTAGATATCTGCCCTTAACTCAAATTTATCTCCCAGAGAGATATACTAATTTTTTTATTCTATCAATTTGTATCCATTCCATTGTTTGTATATACAAGATCAATTTTATAATGTGTATATACATATATGTATATATAGTATATAAATATATATTATGAGACACTTTTTCAGTGTAGAGTTTTATCACATAAACAAGATATAAAGAATTTTCTATAAGCAGATATCACTTTTCAGTTGTTATTCATCTGAAAAATTATGAAATAAATGTTACTTATCCACAGAACATTACCATTTTTTAACAACCCATAGTTTGTAATAGTGAACAAGTATTTACTGCACAACCTCTAGGAATCATCAAATTTTACTAGGAATTATAAAGTGCTCACTCTCAGTAAAAACTATAATTAATAAAAAAGGAAAGAAGGAAGGAAGGAAGGAAGAAAGAACGAAAGAAAGAAAGAAAAAAGAAAGGAAGATGACAAGGAAGTTGTCACTCTTGGCCTGGGTTCATAAAGGAAAAAAAATCTCAACTAGGATGCCATAATCAGAGATTCAGCCTAAGAATCAGACTAAGGATTCAGACTTAGAATTTATGTAATCTACATAGTCAAGAAATTCCCCCAAGACAGTAACCCCCAAAAAACAAAAAAAAGTTCCAATCTGGTGATAGCTCAAAGGCACTTAGCAGAAACAAAGACAAAACTCTTTGAAGAAACATGTCCTCAATGCAAACTTCAAGAATTCCAATAAATAAAGTTCCACTTAAGAAGAGTACACATTCTTTTAGTCCCAGACACTGTGCTTGATATTGGGGATGTACAGTAAACAAAGCAGACCACAAATCAGTCCTCATGGAATATACTGGTCTTTTATTTTAAAATAATTAATCTAGATTTTGTGTCCAAAATAGATTGGGGAGAGTCAAAATAAGAGGAGAAATTAATCAGGGTCTATTGTAATAATCCAAAAAAGAGAAGACAGTGGCAGGACCAGATTAGAGATAGTGAGATTTTAGAAAATATTTTGAATATAGAGACAGTAGGATATCCCTCCTCTGTTGAGCATGGGACACCAGAAAAAGAGAGAAATTCTTTAAAGATGAAGTCAAGATTTTTGACTTGAACAAAAAGTCACAAAGGATTAAGTCACAATTAACTTGAGATTGGAGGAAAGGGAGAAAAGTAGCTTTAAGAGTAATAAAACTGAATTTCAGAAATATGCATTACATTTCAGATGCTGAGTGTTATGCAAGGAAATATGTTGAATGAGCATTTGGATATGCGAATTTAGAATTAGGTGAAGAGGTACAGGCTGGAGATGGAAATTTGGAGTCATCAGTGTATGAATGATATTTAAAGTCTGAACACGACCATCTGGGAAGTAAATAAAGGTACATAAAAGACTCAGCCTGATAAGTAGCCAGGAAAGTGGGAAAAAGATCAGATTTTGGAGAACTGTAGGGAAGAGGAATTGATCAACTACAGCTAATCCTGCTGTAAGCCAAGTAAAAATGAGGACTGAGAACAAATCATTGGATTTAGCAATGTGAAAAGTAATTGATGACCTTCATAAGAGCTGCTTCCTTAGACTTCTGGGGGAGAAAGCCTTATCATAATATAATCTAAAGAAAATTGAAGACAAAATAAGAAATTAAATGTAGACAAATTTTTAAAAACTTTTACCAAAAAGAGAGAAATGGTACAGTAGTTGAAGAGAATTATGGGTCAAAGAGACCCTTTCTTATAATGAGATAAATTATAGAATACTTCTATGTTGATAGAAATGATTTTATAGTTATAGAAAAACTGATTAATCCATAGGAAATGGAGCAATTACTAGGGCCATATTCTTAAGTAGGCAGAGAAAATGGGCTCAATTGAACAAGTAGAAAGGTTGGTCTTAGCTAAGAGCATGCACAATTGAGCCATATTGTGAGGAGAGAGGGCCAAAGCATGTGGACTCAAACATAGGTAAGTTTCCATATATAATGGGGAAGCTTGTGAAAAAAGTCTGATTAATTACATTTTTATAGTGAAATCGAATGCAAAGTCACTAGCTAAACTGAAAATAGATTGGTGGGGGGCAGGGGTTGTTGAAAGTTTGAAAAGAAAAGAGACTATATAAAATAGTTGTCTAGAAGAGTAAATGGATGTGGGAAAAATGTTGGAAATCTCTCTGAACCCACTTGAGATTAGTGGCCATGATTTATAGTGAGACCATGTAACACGGTTGTGTGTTTGGGATTTTTTTTGTTTGGTTGGTTGGTTTTGTTCTGTTTTGGGGTGTTTTGTTTTATTTTTATTTATTTATTTATTTTTGCCAGCCATATTTAGCTGTGTGGCATAAGTATGGAATACGTAGACAGTAAAAATCAAAACTAGAGTTTTTCTAGGCAAGTGTAACTAAAAAGCAAGAAGAAACAAGATAGATGAGGGTATGTACAAGAGAGTGAAAAGTGGTTATGATATATCATAATTTAAAGCTGGGTAAGCAAGATGAATTTATGAGGGTGATAAAGAAGAGTAAAAAGTTATGAAATCAATTTATTTAGGTCCTGATGACACTGTATGATTTTAGGAATTAGTATAATAAGGAAGTGAGTTGGAAATCCAGAAGGTGATAGATTTAGAATAGGATGATTGAAATTGAGATTATGAAATTCTTGTAGTCACTAGTAATGGTGAAATTTGATGTACAGTCATTAGAAGAGGTTGGGCGAAGTATGAAATTAGTGCAGAAGAGGAAGTCAAAAAATAAGAGTACAGAATATTGGAAGAATCATCTATGGGAATAATGAAATCATCAAGAACAGCAACAGGAACAATGATGGAGGGAGTAACAGAGTCACAAAAGTTAAATTTTGTGGAGGAAAGGGAAATGATAGCAGTAGATAACAAAAATGAACGCACTGGGTGTACCATTTACAGAAAAATATAGGACACCCAGTTTAATTTTAATTTCAAATAAACAAAATATATTTGGGGGATATAATTATATTAAAACTATTCATTTATCTGAAATTCAAATTTAACTGGGCATCTTGTATTTGTATTTAGTCTTCATCTGGCAAACTTAACTGGGTGGTATAATTTTATGTACAATTCAAAGTTTGAGGGTTCTAGGGCAGAGAAAACACGAATGATATGTAAGCAGCCTTAAGGATCAATGAAGACAATTTCCCCCTCTCTGGACCAATACTACAATGAATTTGTGAGTAAACATTAAGAGCCAATTTTCAATTAGAGCAAGACGGTCAAGAGATCGTTCAGAGAAGAATCTGATGATGTAGGATATTTGGGGAATGACAAATCATGAGTTCTAGAGATCAAAGTAGAAGGGTTTAAAGGGTTGAAAGAGATGTAAGATGAGGTTAATAATAAAGGGGATGGCTTGAGCAAAATGGAGATTTGAATCCAGGGAATGACCTTACAGTCCTGTGTTTCTTGTGGTGATGGATACAAGCGAGGTTGTAGATAACAGTGATATTATTCCTGTGGGTTTCAAAGAGCTAGCGAGAGTTGAGGGGGAAAAGGGGAGAGTGAAAATTCTTCCTGGAGTGTGTAGTGTTCTGGGTGTCATCTCTTCTCCTCTGGTAATGTGGAAACTGGAGAGAAGATGGAGTTCTTGAGCTTTAGCTCTTGGTGGAGGAAGGGGTGATCCAAATGAACTCATGGAATTGAAAAGCAAGATGGCCAGCTCTGTCCCCAGGAACCAGCCTACCCTGCACAATAAAAAATTAGGATTGATTCTCCAATAATTTTGGATAATTGAACAGCTTACTAGCAACTCTTAATGCTTAATGTGATTGTTGAGATACATTAAATTAATGACAGGTTAATTGTCTCTTTCCTGACTATAATGTAAGGTCCACGAGGGTCGTGGTTACATCTGATTTGCTCAACAATTTTTCCTTAATCACTAGAACAATGCCTGGCCCTTAGTTTGTAATGGTTAAATAACTATTTGATGAATTCAGTCAATGAAGGAACCAACTGAACTATCCAAAAAAATGTTTTTGAATTACAAGATATGAGAAGAGATGCAGGTTTTGAGACTGTACCAGGAAGAACAAGTAAAAATGAAAAAAGCAGAGACAAATTTATCAGTAAAAGCTTTAAAAAGAAAATCTAACAGAAAAGACTAAACTGAAGATTAAACACCCTTGAATAAATGAGTTAGTAACTTGGTAGGTAAACCTAAAGAAATTACATAGTATGTAGAACAGAGAGATGAATAGTTGGAAAACATAGAGGTGAGGTTGAGAGGCAAGAAGTATTAAAATTTCCAAATCACATAAAATACATACTTCAGAGGAAGAAAATATGAAAGAGAAGCAATATCTAAATATACAATGGTTGACTTTTTCAAAAAATTGGTAAAAGATAAATCCTCAGACTAAGGAAGAAGATGGGATCCTGAGAAATATAGGAGAAATTTATTCTACATTATACACATGGTAATAAAACTGCAAAACACTAAAAGAAAAAAAGAGTACATTTAAAAAGTAACCAGAAAGAAAGAGAATAAGCAAACAATCATTACCGCCAAAGAAAAGGTAGCAATAATGACCACTGTCAAAGAATCAGGAAAATGCAAATTAAAATGAGATACAATTTACACACACTACACTGGGAAAATTAAAGTGTGACAATTTCAAGTTAAAAATAGAATGTAAAGAAATGGAAATTTTAAAATATAAATGACTAAAATTTCTTTTCAGAGTAATTTGATCTTATAACTCAGCACATCCACATGTAGGCATACACTAATTAATAAAATTTCATGCACATGTACACAAAATTTGTGAACACAAATATTTTTCTTGCAAGACCATTATTCTAAGGTGAAATGGGAAACATCCTAAATGCCCACTAACATGAGAAAGGATAAATTAATATGAAAATATTCATGCAATGGAATTATATGGAATTACATGCAGTTAAAATGCATGAACTGGAGCTACATTTATAAAAACTTAAAAACGCAAAAACATCATATGCATTTATATATATAATATATATATATATATATATATGCAGTACTTGCCTATACATAGGCAATATTAGATCATTTATATAAAGCATTTAGACATACAAAAAAGATAATATATTTTTTTCTAAATATGCACATGGTATGTAGTATAGACATTTGGTATAGTGTAAGAACATCCACAAGAATGATTCAGGATACTAGTTACCTGAGGAGACAGAGAGGGGAGAAAAGGGAAGGATACACAGGGAATATCACTCTGTAAGGATTTTTGTGGGAGAAAATCTGAAGCAAGCATGGCAAAATATTGAGTCAGCAAAACAGGCTGGTGAATGATTATTATTGATGATTGTTGTATTATTGATGGTTGTTGTATTGATGGTTGTTGTATGATTGTTGATATTGATGGTTGTTGTATTGATGGTTGTTGTATTATTGTATGATATTGATGACTGTTGTATTATTATTATTGTATAATTATTAATAATAATAATTATTATTATTCTCTATACTTTCTTAATGCTTGAAAAACAATTTTCATGAATTGCGTGCATCAATCTTTTGACTTTTTATTTCTCTTCCATTTACAGTTCCTAGACTATGAGAAAGGCTTTTTAGTCTGTGGACTATCAAGAGTTCAGTTATATTAAGTGTTATTAGATAGTAAAAGTTACTCTCCTTTAACATCTCACAAACTATGACCTGTTTCTCTTCCATTTTTTAGAGGGTAATGTAGTTTAATAAATATAGGTAAGCTCATTAGACTATTTTTTGTGTTGACTCAATCAATATATCGTAGAACTTAAAACCCTGGCAATTCTTAATGCTGGATTCCCCTTTGAAAGTATCTACTTTAAAAATCTAAGTTTGGGGCAGAATACATATGAAGGTTAAGAGGTAATCCAGGTACTGGCCTAAGGGCAAGAGATTACTTTATGGCATGTGACAATTTCGAGCTTGTTTTGTGCAAAGGCTTGATGGTTCAGACTTCACCCTATGATACACAGCATGCTTTTAATTTAGGATGGTTAGAGTTTAGTGGTGCTAGCAACATGACCTTTGCCTAGTTTCTTGAAAAACAAAACAAAACATAACAGAGAAACAAAACTGTTTTAAAGAAGTGTTCAAGTTCCAAGCTTATAGATCCCAGATAGATGGGGAATCTCTATGACTGTTTCCAGAGGGTGACTCTTGAGACAATTAAAGCAGATGACAATGAAGAATGAAATAGAGGGATTACAATAGTGACAGGTAAAACGATCTTCCCAGAGAGACCTGCCATATCTCTAGCACTGAATCACATTATTTAGTTACAAAAAAGCCTTTGTCATCAATAATTCATAAACACCTTTCCCTCCACTATTCTCTTTTCCTATTTTTTTCTTTTTTCAGTTTCTCCCTGAATAATCTTCATTTATCTCATCATTCTATGTCCT
The DNA here is from genome assembly GCF_000442215.2 of Lipotes vexillifer. Lineage (NCBI taxonomy): Eukaryota > Metazoa > Chordata > Mammalia > Artiodactyla > Lipotidae > Lipotes > Lipotes vexillifer. The sequence goes on from NW_006781315.1 coordinate 103,311, forward strand.
TAAAACAGACTGTTACATAATTTAAACATATTACATAAATTTTTGTAGACATAGATATACTTACTCTAAAATTTATATGGAAAAGACACATGCCCTAGAAGAACAGAAACCGTCTTGATAAAGAAGAATAAAGTGAGAGAAATCATTCTATATACCTAATCTTAAGGCCTACTGTAAGCTACAGTTATCAAGACAGTGTGACACTGGCACAGGGGTAGCCACAGAGATCAGTGAAACAAAATAGAGAAACTATAAATAGACTAGCACAAATATGACCAACTGATTTTTGACCAATGGGCAAGAAACAATTCAATGGTGGAAGGACCAATTTTTAACAGATTGTACTGTAATAACTGGATTTCTGTATATGCAGAAAATAATTAGTAACCTTAACATTATACCTTATACAAAAATTAACTCAATATTAATCATGGACTTAAGTGTAACATGTAAAATATAAAACTTTAGGGAAAAAAAAGAAAATCTTCAGGATCTAGGGCTAGCCAAAATGTTTAAATGTTTTGAGACTAGAAATACTAGAAAATACTAGAAAATATGGACAAATCAGATTTTATTAAATTAAATAATTTTGCTCTTAAAAAAAAAAGAATGACAAAGCAAGCTACAAACAGATAATATCGGCAAGCCACGTGTTCAATAAGGGACTAACATATGAAGAACTCTCAAAATTCAACATTAAAAAAAGCAATTCAAGTACGAACTGGGCAAAAGAAAAAGACATGAACAGACATTTCGCTAGAGAGAATACTGTACACAGATAGCAAATAAGCACATGATAAATGGTTCAGAATCATTAGCCATTACAGAAATACAAATTAAAACCACAATGAAATATCACTAGATACCTCTCAGATGACTATAATGAAAAACAGTGACAACAAAATGCTTATGAAGATGCAGAGAAACTGGATCAACCATACAATCCTGGTAGAAATGTAAAATGGTACAGTCATTCTGGAAAACAGTATGTCAGTTTCTTATAAAACTAAATATGCAATTACTATAGGACCCAGCAATTGTACTCTTGGGCATTTATCCCAGAGAAATGGAAATTTATGTAAATACAAAAAGCTGTACTGTCTGTAAGAGCCAAAAACTAGAAAGATTACATATTTCCTCCAATGGGTGAATGGTTAAAGAAACTGTCATCTATCTAGTCCATGGAATAGTACTCAGCAGTAAAAAGGAACAAAGTATTGATACGTGAAACAACTTGGATCTATCTCTGAGGGATTATGCTGAGTGGAAAAAAAAAGCCAGTCCCCAAAGTTTACATACTCTAGGAATTCATTTATGTTATGGTTTTGAAATGACAAAATTATAGAATTGCAGAACAGATTAGTGACTGCCAAGGGCTAATCACAAGGGAGAGGGTGGGTGGAGAGGGAGGTGTGGTTTTAAAAGACTTAACAGAAGAGATTCTATTGCGATGGAACTGTTCTATGTCTTGACTGTGGTGATGGTTACAGAACTTACACGTGAGATAAAACTACATAGAACTAAATACACACATACAAACACAAATAAATACAAGTAAAATCGGGAAAATCCAAAAAAGACCAGTAGATTTTATCAATGTTAAAATTTTTGTTGTGGTATTGTACTATAATTTGCAAGATGTATTACTGAAAGAAACTCGGTAAAAGGTATACAGAATCTCTTTATATTATTTATATGTGAGTTTACAGTGATCTCAAAAAGTTAAAAAAAAAAAAAGCATGTCTGATGCTATCATTATAAAAAAGTCATTTTTCTTTCATAACTGAAAGTTGCCAACAATGGGACATATTATGGCAACTACTTGAGTTGGTTCAAAATACTTCCTTACGTCACTCACTTCTATTGGGGTCACGTAGAGTAACAGTAGAATCATTGTGAATTTGCTCAGTGATAGATAGCTAGGATCTGACTGAGCTGACAACTTTAAAATAACCTTGAGGCAGAATACTGTGGTTCTTTTGAGAAGACAATCTGTGCAAACCCAGGCAATAAAGTGTTCAAATTTAGGTGTGCTACCTGCAACTTTTGAGAGTAAAAGGGAGTTGATGAAAGAGAAATTAGAATTGATGAAAGTTGCTAGGGGCTGTCCAAAAGTCAAGACTATTCTACTAGTTATAAACAAGTCACTGAGACTGCTCCTTTCCCACTTCCAATTCAGAAAGGAACTAAAGTGGCTCCAAAAAACAAAGTTGCTTTTGTGACTACTGTACCAGTGATCACTCCAAAGCCATCGGTCATCTGTCCATAAAATGAGCAGATGTCTTCCACAGGAAGCCAAGAATTACAAATTTATGTAATGGGAGTCAACTTTCATGTAAAAGGATCCAAAGGTCATTGCCCAAATAGATTCTGATGCAAACTGTGAGACTGACAAGGGCACTGCGTTTGGTTTCAATACCCAGTGATGGCTTTCCAGGTACTCCAATACTTCCACTGATTTCAGTGCATTCATAGGAGGATCAAAATGCCTGCTGGTTTCAATTAAGGTAATGAAGACGCATTTACATGTAGTTTTATATATGACTTCATGTCAGTGTTTTTAGAGCATGTACTGTGTATGAGGACTGGAATTTATGGTACGCTTGGACTTACTCTTGTAACTATTTCATGATAGAGAGCTGAAGTTCATTTGTAATTGCTACCTAACATTTAAAAAAATGTTCTTTGATGAACTTATGTTTACCAGGGGGGAAGGGTAGGGGGAAGGGATAGTTAGGCAGTTTGGGACTGACATGTACACATTGTCATATTTAAAATGGATAACCAGCAAGGACCTACTATATAGCGCAGGGAACTCTGCTCAATATTATGTGGCAGCCTGGATGGGAGGGGAGGTTGGGGGACAATGGATATACGTATATGTATGGCTGAGTCCCTTTGCTGTGCACCTGAAACTATCACAACATTGTTAATTGCCCATACTCCAATATAAAATAAAAAGTTAAAGAAAAAGTAAAAGAGGAACAGTCTCTAGGACCTTATGAAGTAGCCAAAGACCTTGTTCCCCCTCATACGTTTCTTAACTATCTTTGACTTCCGGGTGCCTACTAATATTCCTTGATGGCAAAATGGAAAATAAAATTCTCTTAGGATACCAAAAAACCCAAAATGTTCTTTGTTCTGACTTTATTTATAAAAGAAATGGTTTAGGGTCCTTCTTTAACAAAGAAAATGTCATCACTTTTTAGTTTCTTATAGGATCCTTAAGTAATTGTCCATCAAATAAGTCAGTGCTGATCCTTTTTCAGAAAAATCTGTAGTTTCCACCTTTAGCACGCACATTTGCAAATAATCAATTTCTACTTAAATTTAATTGAATGAGAACTAAATAAGTGGGCTCTATTTTTTAATATATTTGCTATACTTTGGGTATGTCACATGAACTTTTTTTTTTTTAATCTGAAATCATGCAAATGTCTTTCTTTAAAATACCAGAGATTTTCCTCTCCTATAAAATTTGCGTTGTTAGGAATATATAGCATAAAAAGAACCAAATGCTATTAAGGTTTTTAAGCTGTCAATTAAATTCTGCACACTACACTTATTCTGTTCCCATTTGCTAACAAGGAAAAGTGCAAAGTCAAACATGTTCTTACAAAAAGCACTATAAGCTGCATGTAAATGAGCCCACTTTTCCTGAGGATCTATCTTCAATCTGATGATACATTTAAGTGCTTGCTTTCATTTAGAAGAGACTGAAATATACATATAGGAATTGAGAGCAATGAAAATGCCACTTATCCAAGATTTTCCCCAGGAATAAAAGAATCAAAACAGATTACGCTGTCTCTTTGAAGCAGCTACTTGATTAATTAAACAATTAATTTCTATCAGGATATACAGACAGTAAATGTAGAAGCAAATGCTGCAGGCAGTAAGTGACCAGAAAGAAATACTAAACTGGCAATTTTATTGAATAATTTTGCTGTTAAGTGATTCAATGTCTCTCTTTTCTTTCTTTCTTGGTTCAAATACAATTCTGATAACTGCAAATGAGTTAGACTCAACAACTATGGCTACTTACCATAAATTTGTAATTTTCCAAATAGTAGGAGCTCTACAGATATGTAATTCAGACCAAAAAGTTCCACTCATTCTTTCTACTTTATTTCAGGATTTGTGGACACAACCAAACATTGTAATATTTGTCATTATGGCATGTTTTATCAACATTACCTGGATCATAGCCATCTCTACAATGGTTTCCCAACTGGAACCCATCTTGGAAAAGTGACTTTGACAGGCATGGTTACATCGAGGCTAAAAAGCATACTTTCTGCTGTCAAACACACCTAGGTTTAGATCCTAAGTCTCCCCCCTAACTAGCTATACCACAGAGGGTAAGTCACTAAACTACTTTTGTAACAACAGAACCAGCCCAAACTGGCCCTTGTCCTGCTTCTACCAAGACATTGAGCTGTTTTTCAGAGACAACAGAAACAAACTGCAAGTCATGCAGGTGAAGCATGAGCAGATGAGAAAATCTTGAATTCAAATAACACCTGGAGTCGAAGTTTCTCTACCCGCCCCAAGGAACAAAAGAACTGGGACATGACCAGAACTTGAACACCGGAACCCTTTCAGAAGCAAAGGGTCTGTTGTTCAGGAAGATGCGGTGCTAACACGCCCTTTTACCCTATCTTACCATAACGGCCAAGTTCCAAAGCCCTCCAGTTGAAACCTGCCTCACCAGGGCTTCTGCATACCAACCTTCCTCCCCTAACTCATAAAAATGGATCGAACCCCAGAGGGGGGAGACAGATTGGAGCAGTGCCTCCTGTCTCCTTGGTGGTTGACCTTGAAATACAGCTCTTTCTTTTCTCAAAACCTGGTGCCATAGTATTGACTTCTGTGCATGTCCTGCAGCGAGCCCTTGCTGGGCTCCAAGCTTGTTTCCTCTTCTATACAATATGTATGATCTTACCTAACTTATCAATAAAATAATATTTATAAATTTCTTTTAGTCCTGAAATTAAAAAAAAAAAAATAGATGTCAGCTCTTTTTATTGTAACTTGCCTCAGTTGTGCGTGACATCTAATAAACTCTGAAGAGCAACTCTGTGATGAAAATAATTTTAAGTAACACTAAACAGGATAGGTGAAACTTAGTTTGTGTATCAGATTGTATACTGCTTGCAAAAAATTGGCCCATCTCTTTTCTGTGAGAGAATACATCACCCCATTGAATTTGGGTTAGGTCACTTGACATGCTCAGGCCAGTGAACATGAGTAGAGATGACTAAGCTACTTTCTAGCAGAAGCTTAAACAGGCGTCAAAGCTACCACAAGATCTCTTGATTTTTTTTCCTTCAGACATGAGAACTGGCATGTCCCTCATAAGGGGACTCCTTCAGCCTATGTCCTAGAGCAGAGCTGACCAGAGATAAGCAGCAATCAAAGTACAGTAGTCAGTATATAATTAATGTGAATGAGAATAAGTGTTTGTATTGTATGCCACTGAGATTTTGGTATTCTTATTTCAGGAAAACTGACTAATACAAAAATTGATACTCAAAAGTAGGGGACATGGGCTTCCCTGGTGGCGCAGTGGTTGTGAGTCCGCCTGCCGATGCAGGGGACGCGGGTTCGTGCCCCGATCCGGGAGGATCCCACATGCCGCGGAGCGGCTGGGCCCGTGAGCCATGGCCGCTGAGCCTGCGCATCTGGAGCCTGTGCTCCGCAACGGGAGAGGCCACAACAGTGAGAGGCCCGCGTACCGCAAAAAAAAAAAGTAGGGGACTGTATAACAAAACTCTGAACTATGTGGTTTTGGCTTTGGGGTCAGGTGTCTGTACTGAGAAAATTGTTATTGCAGTCTGGAAAAATAATATCTCATAATATGCAATGGCAAAACAACTTGGATGGCGAATGATAGGTGTCATAAATCTGGCTTTAGGCAAAGAATTTGCAAAATTCAATGTTACTAATATCCCTTGGTTGCCAATGGTTGCTTTTCACAAAGCATGACGAAAAAGAGATGTTCTCAGATCCATCATTTTTCAGGAAACAGTGAAAGGTGAGAAGAGAGAATTTAGGTTATTTTAGGATTTGTTAAAAGATGCAAATACTCATCTTTTGAGCAGTAAACATTGGTTTAGATTCAGTCTTTGGGCAAAGACCAAATCAAGGGTGAAATCTTCAAACCCCTTTTCAAAGGCTCTGATTGGATTAAGGTGGCCCCTAAGAAATCCTTTCAGTTACACTGAATGGCTGAGCAAAAAGAGACAAAGTATGTGGACCCCGCAATATGTGGCCTATAATTATCTTTAGAGAAAGGACTGTCCCAAAGAGGCTGTGGATTGGCCATTGGCACATGAAGCTGATTGGAATCAAATAGATAAAATGAAACACAAGAAAGAAAGACTGTGGCTGTTTGAAATGTAAAATGACCTTTGGTTTCCAAATTTTCTCAGGCAGGAAGTAGCCTAGACAAGTGCTCAACCTGTAAACAGTGTATTATACTAACCCCTCTTATGATGTAGCCATGAAAAATAATATTAGAAACCACTGTCGGGCGGATCCAAGCAAATGGAGGTCAATGGACTCGGAGTCTACTCCCAGCTAAGCGAACCACCAGGGCCTATTCAAGAAATATTGCCCATGACCAAGGTAAGTGTTCCAAACAAGTTTTCCCAGAGGGATTTTTTTTTTTTTAATGGCCATGCATCAGTGACTGCTATGCATCTTCATTTCTTCCTCTGTGAAAGGAAGTAATTGATGTAGTTACCCTCTCTTTGTTTTGCCATTGGATATGAGTTGTAAGGAAGCAGAATTTTCCACCCTAAAATATGGCTCTTTAGCATATTGTTTGTTTGTTTGGCTGCACTACACGGCACGCGGGGATCTTAGTTTCCTGACCAGGGTAGAACTCATGCCCCCTGCTGTGGAAGCGCGGAGTCTTAACCACTGGACTGCCAGGGAAGTCCCTAGCATATTGTTTTAAGCTGGTTATTTTCTGAGAAACAGAAGACATCAGAAAGGCTCTAAAAACCAAGTAGGAGTTGTCGTTTTGTAAGAAACATTTACATTCTTAAAGGAAATCTCCATTGATAAAGGTGTCTCCCTCTCATAATTAGAAGAGGAGAATGACCAAATCTCTAAAACCCCTTAACAGTGCAGAAAGCATTGACTTAAATCTGCATCACAATCATCCTTGTTTGTTGTGCTATTCCTGGCAACCTCCCATAACTGACTCCTCTCTCTCAACATCCTCTTTTTGCTTTGGCTAAGATTGCTACATAAGGTGAGAGTTTTGGCCATTTTGGTGAGTTGCTCAGTTTTTCTAGGTCTCTCCCATATATACGTGTTATTAAACTTTGTTTTATTTCCTCCTGTTAATCTGTCACATGTCAATTTAATCCTTAGGCCAGGCAGAAGAACGTAGAAGGTTAGAGGAAAATTTCTTCCTCCCCAGCAGGGGAGGTAAATAATACGTCTTTTCGGGTCATGGGATTCTAGATCATGATACCTGATATAAAGGATGCCATGAGATCCCAGAACTAGAATGTGATGTCATGACTGGATGAACCTTCTGGGTATTCTTTTGGGGGTAAGATCTGGGTGTGTTTTGAGTGCAGAAGGGAGAAAAATAAATACTTATAACTGAAAAGACAGATCACAGTAGACTTCAAATACTTAGAGCCTTCCTCCTTGTGGGAGAAGAATGTCTTGACCCTACTGATATGTATGTGGACATGTGATATGCTTTGCCAATGAAATGTGTTGTGCTGTGCTGGGGAAGGAAGAACTTTTCCTCTACCCTTCAAGGTTCCATATATCTGGTCTAAGTATTAAATTGACATGAGACAGATTGACAAGAGACTTTGCATTTTACTTGTAATAAAGTTGAAACTTCTTACGTAGCCTAGAGAGTCCTACATTATCTTGCCCTCTCTCTCTCTCTCTGATCACAAATCTTTCCATTCTCCCACATTTCTTCCTGGGCAAGATGCACTAGGCTGTATTTACTTATTTATTGTCCTTCAAACTCCCTGAGTTTATTCTCACCTCAGGGATCTTGTACTTCTGGGTATAGTGTTTCTCTCCAAAAATTCACATTGCGCATTCTAGGTCAACATTAAGTGCTGAACTCAAACGTCACCTTCTCAGTAAGGTCTTTTCTAACGCCTTCCCCAGACATGCTTTGGTATATTATACTCTTTCGTCTTCCTCATAGTACAAAGGTATTTATCTACTTGTTTATTGTTTTTCCTCCATCAACTTGAAGGGAAGTTTTAGGAAGACAGGGTGCTTATCTAATTCACTTTCACAACTTGCAGGGCCTAAAACAGTGCTTGGCATATGATAGACACTCAAATATTTGTGATGGAAATTCCTCCATAACTAATGCATGCTGTGTTAAATTTACAAATTCCCTAAGTGCAAATAATGAGGAAACAATTACTCATTCCCTAAACATCTGAGTTTACTAGTCTCTTGACATAGTATTCATAGCACTAGTGGCTGTGAATACACCTGCTGGGAAAGTTAATAGCCAAAATAACAGGGAAACTGCTACATATGTTCATTTCTTTGCTAAAGATATATATTTAATGACTAGCAACTCTGTTAATTCTCAATTTCAATTAGTATGCAATAAGTATTCCAAGAGATGAAAATATACTAGCAGTTTTCATTTTATTTAATCCATAAAATAGAATATATATAGCATACTATTTTAATCTTCTTTTAATCTTCTTTTAATGGAAGATAAAGGCTGAAAAATTTTCCTAAATGTCAAATTTGTTACTATATATTTTTAACAAAAGCTATTCAAATAACTCATCAAAAGGAAATAAGACAACAAATTAGGGGTAGAACAGGTAATTAAAAACTACATAAAATTACATAATTTTCCTGAAACTACAAATTATATATGGCAAAGAAATGATGATGAAAATATTTTGTTTAATATAAGACTTTATATAAAAATATTTTTTAATACCATGGCACCATAATTCTATTAGGGTTTACTTATTAATCTCTATTCCTAGACAAAAAGAAATTTTTAATGTTCCTTGCACTTGACATCTGAGAAAGGCCCAAGGTTATTTAGTAATTCAGATGTGAAAAATTATGATGAAATCAACCCTGACTTTCCCATTGCAAAAGTTAGATTTGCACAGCATCAAGAACACACTTTTCTTACATGTAGTAGTTGCTCAGTAAATATCTGTTGAATGAAGGTTGATTGAACACTTAATGAACTGTCTAAAAACCTGATTTTAGGAATTCATTTTACCCTCTTTGTCTGTGAAATCTTTGAACCGGTAGCAGAGAGGGCTTTTTTTCCTCTCACAGCAATGCTAAGAAGTGTGAAAATAAATCCAAATGTAGTATAACTCAAAGAGTCAGGTTCAATGTCTCTCACATGAAGTTGACACTAAGTAGATCTTTATTTTATTATTCCACCTTTTTTCCCCCAATGGCTTTGTGCATAAGTCTTTTTTTTTTTTCTGATTACTTTTTCAGTTGCAATACACAAAACAAAAAAGAAAAAGAAAATGTCTTTGGGGTTTAAGCCCTCCATACATACTCTTTCTTAATGCTACTATCAAACAAACTTCCATTCTCTCCTGTTCATTTATTGAAGATTTTGGGGCCAGCTCACAGTCTAGTAGACCTTTTTTGCTCTCTCTTTTTTTTTTTTTTTTTTTTTTAAAGAAGATGTTGGGGGTAGGAGTTTATTAATTAATTAATTTATTTTTGCTGTCTTGGGTCTTCGTTTCTGTGCGAGGGCTTTCTCTAGTTGTGGCAAGCAGGGGCCACTCTTCATCGCGGTGCGCGGGCCTCTCAGCATCGCGGCCTCTCTTGTTGCGGAGCACAGGCTCCAGACGCGCAGGCTCAGTACTTGTGGCTCACGGGCCTAGTCGCTCCGGGGCATGTGGGATCCTCCCAGACCAGGGCTTGAACCCGAGTCCCCCGCATTAGCAGGCAGACTCTCAAGCACTGTGCCACCAGGGAAGCCCCTTTTGCTCTCTCTTAAAGAGATTTATATTTCCATGTATACGCAATCTGATAAACTCACCTTGATATTTCTACAACTTCTTAAATTCAGTGGCCTCACATATCCTCTACATCAATCACCCATGCTCTGGTCCACCTCCCTCTAAGATGTTCTAACACAGAATCTGAAGATCCAGTAGTCTACTCCCTTGCCACCATTCATTTGTCTTCCTGTTCAACTCCTGAGTTCTTTCCTATCCCCCCCAACCTCAAGGACCTCATAGGGACCTTTAATACTTTGACCCCTCCATTTTCTTCTTTGTGAGCAATTCATAAGCTCTGTGATCTCTCAGTTTTATTTTAGCCTCTATTTCATCCCTATTTAGTTTGGACCTCAATTTTATTATAAGAACAGTAAGCCAAGCTATATAGAAGCATGTCTATTTTTGTTTGTTTGTTTTTACACCTTCCTACATCTCCTTTTTCTCATCCTCCCAGCAAAACTGCCAAGGTAGTTAAGAACTGCTAGGAAATCACACAGCTCTAAATAGAAGGATCTCTATACATTATTGGCCTCCAAACCAACTTCAGTGGGGCTCTAACAGGGTTTTCTAACTGCTAATCCTAGAAACATTGTATGACTCATTTCGAGGATCTCTCTGCTTCCTTTAACTAAACTGATTGTCTCCACTTTCTTCAGATTTTCTATTCTATGGTCTTCTGATATTGCATCGTTCAGATTTTCTTTGTGTCTTCCAACTTTTCTTACCTTCGCTTCTTGGCAGACTTCTAACCATACTTTTAATGGTAGTACTTCTCTCTTCCTCAGTCCATGCTCTACCCACTATACAGGTTCTCCCTGAGTAAGCTCATTCATTTTTTACATAATGGTAAATTAGAGATCTATATTTCCAACTGAGATTTTACCGTGAATTCAGACTTGTATATCCAAAAGCATGCTGAATATCTAGTTCCACCTAGAAGGTCTGCAATGCCTCAGACTCATCACACTTTATCTGGTTACTACTCCAATATCCATTCAATAGTTTTGGCTGGCACCCTGAAAGGCACTTTTGGCTTTTTTTTCTCCTTCGCCTCCCATATTCAAGAAGTCAGTAAGTCCTGTCAAATTATTCCTATAAATATTCTCCTAATCTTTGCCTTGTCCGTTTCTACTGCCTTCATACTGTCTCAGTCTTTGTTCTCCTCTGGCTTGGCAACTATTATATGATCATTATTTCTCCTGTCTTCTCTTCCTTCAGAATGGTCAAAATGATATGTGTAAAGAACAGTCTGGCCAAGTCACTTCTGCTCCTAATATATTCCCTATGGGGTAAAGTCTAATACCATATTTGCCCCCTAACTAACTTTCCAGACCTTTTTCTCTCTTGCTCTTACCTTGTACACCATACAGATATATACCAGGAGTGTTATTATATACTATGTAACCACACACCCTCTCCTATACCCAGTCCTTCTTCTAGCAAATTCTGATTCAGCTTTTCTAACTCAGCTCAGAAACCACCTTCTCCAAGGAGTCTTACCTGACTTCTCTATGGTTTTGTCTCAGCCACACGGATTAGGTGCCCAAGTGGTATCCTCAGTGCCTGAGTATATGTTTATTTTTGCATTTGCCACATTGTGCTATAGTGCCATATATATATATACATAGGCTGTGCTGGGTGGCTTGCAGGACCTGTGTTCCAGGACCAGAGATTGAACCCAGGCCTCTGGCAGTGAAAGTGCCGAGTCCTAACCACTGGACTGCCAGGTAATTCCCTACATTGTGCTATAAACATATGTTTTATGTCTATAGCTGTAAACAGAAAATTTGTTACTTCAGGGTAAGTACTGTTTCTTATTCAACTTTGTAGTCTGAGCACTTAACATAAAATGTGACAGAAGTAGAAGATTTAAAAAATATTTATTGAACTATTTAATACTTCAAGCATGCCAATATTTATCTGGACGGTCTGTTCAACTATTCTCTCTCTACGAATATGCTACATTTCGGTGGATTTGGGGCTGTCTGGCATGTTTTTTCCCCATCTTAACTCAAGGTTGAATGTGATTCGGGATTGCCTAGTCATGGATTGTCTTGGACACAATGGTTTGTTCAGAGATAGCTGCTTGACTAAACTAAGGCCAACCTGAATTTTTCTCAGACTCGACATATGAAACTAAGGGTGAGGCATTCTTTTCCACATGGGCTGCTAAGTTGGTAGAATGTGAATTTGTAGCTAATGGTAACAGTCATCTCCACCTGCCACACAGAGGAATTCTTTTTGCAGAAGGAGACATGAAACCAAAAATTAGAAGGAAGCAGAGCTGAGAAACAATGAGATACAGTCCTGTTGATCTTGTGTGAACCTTAAAAGCAACTGTGTCTGAAATCACATTCTCCCTGATACTTCCCTGTTATATAAGCCAATAACATCCCTTAAGCTAACTGAGTTTGTTATTGATAATTTAAAGTAAGACTGACATCTAGAGCATCATTTAAAGCATGCTTTGATCCCCGAGTCTTCTCTAAACCTCCTAGCCCACAATGTATAACTCCCTCTGGATTCCATGGAACAATTTTCTATTGGCATCTTATACGTAACAATCAAGATTGTCCAAGTAGAGGCAGAGTCAAGAGATGAAGCTATAGAATCATATAATTTCACACACACTTAAATCTATCCATACCAGGAACCAATGTATACACCTTGGTCTTCACCTTAGGTGAGGCAAAAAATGTGCTTACTTGTTCTATTTTTCTTCTTTCTTAAAATAATTTGAGTTGTATTTCTGCCTTTCACTTACAACTGAAAGAGTCCTGATGAGTATGCATGGACCTCAAAAGCTAGAGCCCCTGCTCTCAAGGAAGTTCTAGACCACTGACCACGGGGGAGAAAGACCTGTACAATGTACTACAGTGTTCTATTCAAAGCAGCATGTAAAATGAATTGAGAGCCTAGAAGAAGACTTGATTATTTAAAATAGAGAAACTGTAGATAAAAGTTAGAATAGAGGAACTATGGATAAAAGTTAGAATTTAGACACAAAGAAACCCAGTAAATGCATAATTCATAGTTTTTGAATTAGTAAATAAAACCTGGAAAAATTGTTTCAAGAGGAAATTATCTGGTTTTCTTTCAAAATCATTCAACTGTTTTCACTGAGAGAAGAGTATAAAGAGAAAGCACCTCCTGTCACAGAAGTGCTGTTCACAATTTCAAGCAAGCTTGTTTAGATCAGTGCCTTAGGTGCTAAGGAGATGTGCTACGAAGACATCAAAGTCAAGTAAATATCTCATCATGAGTTATTGTTTTAGCAGAAACCATTCTTGCCCTATATAATGTGCTTTTGGGAAAATAAAAGGCATAATGAATAATTTATCTTTGGATAACCTTGCTATATTTCTAAGTTCAAGGAACGGCCAGATTCATAAAATTCATATAACCAGATTACCTCAAGGAACAAAACTCTGGGCATAGAGTGGGTCAAGAGTAGTCCTCCCAAGTGGGCTTCTTTTGCAGTTTTCTCAATATATCTTAAAAATAACAGTGCCCCTGCAGAAAATATATAGCTCTTAGTACATCCGGTGACAGGAATTGTTATAGCTAAGGGGGAAGACCATGTAAGCCTGTCTATTCTCATAGGTCAAAACTAAACTAACCACCTTCCCCCTTGCTCTTTCTTCTGTATTTTCAATCTTAGCAAATTACACCATGGTGTATTTGGCACTAGAGGTAGAATATTGGAAGTCATTTTATATCCTCCCATTTCCCTCTTCCCCCACATCTGTTTTCTAACTGTAGTTTGTTCATTTCAATGCATCAGCATGAAAGCAGCAATATCTTCACAATCCGTTTCTTTCCATTCCTACTGCCTTAATTCTGATGTCACCACCTCTCTTCTTTGTCTAACTGCATTTCCAGAGAGAAAGGCTTGCAAGAGCAAGCATGGATGTTTGTGAGCTAGCCCAAGGGTAAATAACAAAAGCCGAACAATACCAGAAACAATTGTTTGGAAAGAAAACACCCAGGCCAAATTGGGAAAAAAAAAAAATAAGGTGAGGCAATGTTTTGGTTTGGATTTAAACATGGAGAAGCGGGTAGAGCAATGTAGGATTAAAGATATGGAAGCAACCTAAGTGTCCATCGATAGATGAACGGATAAAGAAGATGTGGCACATATATACAATGGAATATTACTCAGCCATAAAAAGAAATGAAATTGAGTTATCTGTAGTGAGGTGGTTGGACCTAGAGACTGTCAGACAGAGTGAAGTAAGTCAGAAAGAGGAAAACAAATACCGTATGCTAACACATATATATGGAATCTAAACAACAACAAAAATGATTCTGAAGAAGCTGGGGGCAGGACAGGAATAAAGACACAGATGTAGAGAATGGACTTGAGGACATGGGGAGGGGGAAAGGGTAAGCTGGGACGAAATGAGAGAGTGGCACGGACATATATACACTACCAAATGTAAAACAGATAGCTAGTGGGAAGCAGCCACATAGCACAGGGAGATCAGCTCAGTGCTTTGTGACCACCTACAGGGATGGGATAGGGAGGGTGGGAGGGAGATGCAAGAGGGAAGAGATATGGGAACATATGTATATGTATAGCTGATCCACTTTGTTACAAAGCAGAAACTAACACACCATTGTAAAGCAATTATACTCCAATAAACATGTTAAAAAAAAATAAAGGTATAAGAAAGAAGAAAACAAGCAGTAGTTATTCTCTGAAGAATGCAAATATGAGGTGATCTGGATTAATTCTGAGGCTGGTGGCATTAACTATGGGGACCCATATGCACTTGCATAATTGAGCCACATTCATTAGTGTCTTGGATAAGGTGGACCTGCAGGACCTTTGTTTCAATCCCCCCCACCTCCAGTGAATTTTCCACATTACTGAGAGTCTTGCCCCTCAGTTACCTGTTCATATTTCTCTCCTATTTAAGACCATTAAGTGGTTTTCTAATGGCCACTCTCAGCATGAAAGCCATGCTAATAACTGTCAACTGATCTTGATCCTTAGTGCCAGTGAAACAGAAAAGAAGGCACTGGCAACATCCAAGACAGGAAGTAGTATCAAGTGTTATCACTCTGTGCAACACACTATGTGTACAATCACTGTGGCTAGAATAGCCAGGTCTATGGGAGAAACAACTGCATTGAATTGACCATAATCCTCCAGCCCCCTTGCACTGGTCATGCAGGGCTGCTATGTGAACATACTGCATCTCTTATTATGCTTGCTACATTTATGTCCTTAATCAAAACTCTGATATTTTTTTCTTCTCCTGAGATTTTATATAATTTCTGTTGGACCACTCAGGAAAAAAACTAAGAGATGGACTGAGGAGCAACGTCTAGGTCCAACTACCCCTTCTTTCAAGAGTGGAGAATCATTATACATTCAGCAGTGGAAGCCACATTAGCACACTAAATAGGGCCAAACGGCCTCACGCACAGGTCTCTTCAGCCTCTTTCCCCATCAGTTGAAAGAGGGTGGTCCCTCCACAGGGCCTGGTAGGATGGTGACTTTGGCACTTGTATCCAACAGAATCATAAAAGTTTGAGTCCCTCCCCTGCTGGAAGTTCCCCAGCATATTCAGATGGGTGATTACTGTCTTTGTCCGTTCTTGGGGACAAAGAGATCTTGGCCTCTTGCCAATCATCTTTCTCCATAAAGCAGCTGAATGTGGATTGGAAAGCAAGGGAGGGAGAAAGTGGCTTTATGCCAGTAAGCATGTACTATTGCCAAATATTTGTGCCCTCTCAAAATTCATATGTTGAAATCTTAATGCCCAATGTGAAGGTGTTAGGAGTTATTAAAAGGGATAGGGAGGTGCTTAAGTCACAAAGGTGGTGCCCTCATGAATTGCATTAGTGCTCTTGAGCTCACTAGCCCCTTTTACCATGTGAGTACATGATCCGAAGTCTGGGACCTGGAAGGAAGCCCTACCTTGGCCATGGTGGTACTCTGATCTCAGACTTCCAGCCTCTAGAACTGTGAAAAATAAATTTCTATTTCTTATAAGCCACCCAGTTTGTGGTATTTTGTTATAGCAGCCTGAACGGACTAAGACAGCACGGAACATTCACTTGTGATTTTGAGCTGAACTGGGACTGCTGGTGGTTCAATTAAAGAAAAAAAATGTTCAGTACTGTCTGTTCATGCAAAGACTTACATCAGGAGGCAAGGTCATCATTATTGTCACCATCTACGTCAGTTTGGGGGACACCTTGACTCAACGACTACAGCCACACTGCTTTCGGCTAGATCTACGGTGCTTACTCTTTTGGGCTGACTCAAGCTTGACTTACACTTTTTGTCAAGGGGTGCACCTATCTAAGGTCATTTGCTTCCCATTGTCATGATAGCATCTCTTAAATATCACTTGGTTTTAATGTACACACTGGAGGGGTTTTCCAGGGTAGCAGCCCTGACCACAAGAACTTATCTAGATGTATTTGGGTCATTTCTCATTCTCCAGTGGGTGACCTTCATCAGTATTATTGATACAATTCTCCCCAGGAGCCTCGGAATACTAAGCAAACTGTCATTTATGGACAAAGCATTATTTATCTTAGAACGATCTCCTTAAGAAGACCAAAGCTCCCTTAGGGCACACAAGACCCCCCTGCCCAAAACCCTGAGACATGATTTTGGATAAAGAGTTCAAGGAAGGCCTCAGTGAGGAGATATTTTAGAAGGATCTGATTAAAGTATCAAAATGAACCACGTTGGTATTTGGGAGAAGTGTGATCCAGAAAGGAAAAGAGCCAAGTTCAAGGATCTTGAGGCAAGAGCTTGCAGGGTATATCAGAGGAACAACAAAGAAAGTGGGACTGGAGTGGTGTGAAGGGAGAGCTGTGTGGCAGGCAATTGTTAATTCCAATACAATGTCTAAAGGATGAACTATCAAAATATCAATCATCATGAAGTATGATTCATGATTACACTTCAATATTCATCCATTAGAAAGTCATAATGTTGTATGTTTTTTCATATTTATTCACTCATATCCTCTCACTCTTCCCTGTTTTACCTTCTCTGTCTCCTTCTCTTTTATTTTTCCTCTTTGGTCTTAACCTTTAACCCTAGTAGGGGATTACGCTTTATTAAGTTTAATATTTATGGTGTATTTGCTCAGAGTGTTAAATGCACTTTGTTCCAATACTAAAAATGGAAAGAATATGCCCACTTCCTTCTGAGAATGTGGAAGAAGATGTCAGGAGATGCAAAGGTTAACACGTATGTGAAATCGAGAATGATCATATTGGCCGCTGAGTAAACAAAGAAAAGGAGACAGCTCTGCTCTCTTATTGTAATTGCAAATTTACTTTTTATAGTTTCTACAGTTTCTATTTTCCTTTAAACTGCCTTAATCTGTCTTCCTGCTGTGACCTATTTCCAGTAATGCATATTCAGTATAAAAATAGTAGATCAAATCATATCAGAATTCAAGCTACTCCTTGTCGTGCAGAAACATGTACTTCTACATAACACTGAAATCACTTTCCCTGATACTAATTATTTAATTTCCATAAAACACTGAGAGTATTCTGCCATTAAGTCTTCACATTTGAAACTTGTTTTGTAATATTTTAATAGTTCTTTTAAACAACATAGTGAGGAAATACAGTTACTACTTTATAGATCCAGCAATTGAGCTGTTGGAAAGTTAAAATATTAATCCAAGGCCATACAATGAGGTTATGTTTATGCTTATAACCAGAGTGTCATTTCAGTTCAGATGAGAGTTGACTGAATGAAACATTAATCAGTCAAACTGACATGACCAAAATGATCAACTGTTAGGACTGACCATTCCAGGCTGCTATTTCTCAAACTGTGGCCCACAGATAGTCTGCATTGAAATCTCTAGAATGTTGATTAAACCACAGATTCTGCTTCTTACCACAAATCTACTAATAACAAGATTTCCAGGGCTAGGGCCCAGGACTCTGCATTTTTAAAAAGTATCCCAGATGATTCGTGTAGATGCTAAAGTTTGAAAATTATAGTTGTTAGCAAAGTGCAATTAAGGTATTTCTTGAACTTCACTTTTTGGGAAAGTAACATTATAATAAGACCTGGGGGTCTAGTATCCAGTCAGGTGGAAATTACTGATGCTACGTAAGCCGTGGAGGAGTGAAGTAAAGCTTGCCAAAGGTTTAATAATTCTGGGTGTTCTTTCAGACATTAAATGCAGCTCTTCAGGCTTCCTGCAGAAATCTGAAAATGTTCTCTTTATTTTGATTTCATATATGTAACAAATTGTCCCCAAGGAGCCAAACTGTGGTGTATATATATGTGTATGGGTAATTAAGGAAAAATAAAATTCTGTAAACTATTTAATTTTCTTTGTGTTTCAGCTATTTAATAAGACCACAAAATGTAAAAAACAGAGATGATTTCACTTTTTCCTTAAGGAACATCCAATGCAATTTCCCCAGTAATTGAAGAATACTTCTGACAACATCTCACCGGTAGTAAGAGCTAATAACAACTGCAAGAGTAACACTAATGTGTACTCTGGTCTTACATGAAAAGTGTGTATCATACTTCACAATGCAGCCCATTCCACTGTTTTACAGTTCAAATTATTAGGAAGTGCTTTGTTATATCAACCTAAATTTGATTGCTTATGATTTTCATGGTACTCTGGTGGCAAATAGAAAATGCTAATTTCCTCATCACCTCTCAGCTGGAGTATTTCCACCACAGGCTCACTCCCACCCAATTTTTCAGACAATGCTGACCAAGACAGGAATTATATTAACAGCCACAGTCCCCAACAAACGGTCGAACATTACTGCTGGAACTATAGCTGTGAAGTGCAGTAAGTCTGTGATGAGTCCTAGATATCCTAGACCACTTGTTCAAAACCTTTTAGCTCGCATCCTTTTTATCTCCACCGAAGCTTCTTGTCCTCATTAGGATGTCTGTTGCCTTCATACCTCTCATGCTCGCTCTCTCTCTCTCTCTCTCTCTCTCTCTCTCTCTGTTATTCTTCCTCCTAAGTTTACTTCCTTTCTTAGCTAAACTGGACATATTCAGTGTACCAATTCTTTCTCTTACCAGGATATTCATGATTCCCTACCTTGAATCAATACAACAATCTTCTTTTTAACTCAGGTAAGCAATCACTGCCAATTTAGAATTCTACTGCCTGATGCAAAAATCGCTTCAATTACCATATTCACCATAAAAATTCCTTTGTTTACTCATTTATACACTCATTCAATAAATCTTTACTGACTACCTTCTCTGTATCTAACATGCCTGAGGCAGACCTCTGTATATTATCGGATTCTCCTGCCCATCACTTCCTTTTTCAGCAAATGACTTAGACTTCTTTGCAAAGAACATGATGGTAGCATGAATCCTGCTAATTCTATCCATTCCCCCCAACCTATCACCATAAATTTAAATACAGTTATTTCTGTTTTTAAAATGAGAATCTGTTCCAACACAATTGACACATTAAGAAACAATTTAAGCATAGCAAATTTTATGTTTGCTAATGCACGATTTCATTCATGAGAAACACCAGGTAAGCACAGAAAGCTGCACTAAGTTGAACAGAGCTGCATTGAAATAAATGAAATGCACCCATGAACACACCTCGAACATCTATCAGCTCAGTCCCCCCATTGTGTTATAAGCCACAGCCATCCACATCTGGCATTGCTACTTTTAGGCCAAAGTTAGCTAAACCTCCTTCCACCACTTCACAATAACTCTCAAGCTGCCACCCTTCCAAAATCTACTTCTACAAGTAAATTTCTTTTTTTTTTTTTTTTCAAGGTAAATCTGTCATATCTATTGTAGTGTCTTGTGGGATGGTCAGTTTTACGTGTCAGCTTGGTTAGGCTACGGTAGTTGGTCAAACAGAAGTCTGGACATTGCTATAAGGTATATTTTAGCTAACATTTATATCAGTAGACCTTTAGTAAAGCAGGTTACCTCCACAGTGTGGGTGGGCTTCAACCAATCAATTGAAGGCCTTAAAGGAAAACAGACTGAGGTTCCCGAGCCAGAGAGAATTTGGCCTCCAGACTGTCCTAGAACTTGAGTTGTGACGTCAACTTTTCCCTGGTTCTCTGGACTGCCATCCTGCCCTGAACATTTTAGACTTGCCAGTCTTCTGACAGAGAGAGACAGAGACAGAGAGAAACAGATAGATCGATATATACTATTGGCTCTGTTTCTCTGGAGAATCCTGACTAATATGGCTGGTGACTCTTAGGAACATATATGAAAGATTACATCGACCTGACTGTATCTCTGAACTCATTCTTATTGTTTTCCAGCCATTTCCAAGAACTGGGCACTTCTTTTGTATCAGACAAACTTTTTCATCTCTGTTCTATATTCCACCTCTTCCTATTTCCACTGGAATCTTGCCATTTCACTTTTTCTTCTTTCCTATCGTGTTTCTCTCTTTCTTTGCTAGTTCCTTTCCTTCATAATGTAAGCTCAGACCACAAGGGCCAGAAGTTGGAGAGAAATGGAGAGCTATTAGGATAGTTTTATCTTAGCTCATAGAAGATAATAATGTTATAAAAGCAAAAATAAACAAATGAGACCTAATCAAAATTACAAGCTTCTGTACATCAAAGGAAACCACAAACATAATGAAAAGACAACCCACAGAATGGGAGAAAACATTTGCAACTGATGCAACAGACAGGGATTAATTTCCAAAATATACAAACTGTTCATACAATGCAATAACAAAAAAACAAACAACCCAATGGAAAAATGGGCAGAAGATATAAATAGACATTTCTCCAAAGGAGACTTACAGATGGCCAATGGACACACGAAAAGATGCTCACTAATCATTAGAGAAATGCAAATCAAAACTACAGTGAGGTACCACCTCACACTGGTGAGAATGGTTATCATTAAAATGTCTTCAAATAACAAATACTGGAGAGGTGGGTGGAGAAAAGGGAACCCTCTTATAATGTTGGGGGGAATGTAAACTGGTGCAGCCATTACGGAAAACAGTATGGAGGTTCCTCAAAAAACTAAAAATAGATTTGCCATAAGATCCAGCAATCCCACTCCTGGGCATATACCTAGACAAAACTGTAATTCAAAAAGATACACGCACCCCTAAATTCATAGCAGCACTTTTTACAATAGCCAAGACATGGAAACAACTTAAGTGTCCATCAACAGATGAATGGATAAAGATGTGGTACATATATACAATGGAATACTACTCAGCCATAAAAAAGAATGAAATGATTCCACTTGCCAAAACATGATGGACCTAGAGATTATCATACTAAGTGAAGTAAGTCAAAAGACAAAGACAAATACCAGATGATATCACTTATATGTGGAATCCAAAATATGACACAAATGAACACATCTACAAAACAGAGACAGACTCACAGGCATAGAGAACAGACTTGTGGTTGCCACAGGGAGCATCGTGGGGCAGGGATGGATTGGGAGTTTGGGATTAGCAGAGGCAAACTAGTATATATAGGATGCGTAAACAACAAGGTCCTACTGTATAGCACAGGGAACTGTATTCAATATCCTGTGATAAACCAGAAAGGAAAAGAATATGAAAAAGAATATATATAGGTATAACTGAATCACTTAGCTGTACAGCAGAAATTAACACAACAGGAATTCTTCAGCTTTAGCTCCTTAATGATCTTTCCTCTGAACGCTTAAAAATTTATAAACCTAAAGGTCATAGAGTCAAATGTCTTCCAAACAGTATGATGGAAAGTTCTGCTTTCTCAATGTACTCATCACTTCCACTACAGCAACAACATTTTCAGTGTTGATAAGGATACCATTCGGCCACAATGTGTAGCACAGCAGACCCTGATGATGCCAATGAACTCTTCATGGATTCTTAATATAGCCTAGTGGGTTTATGTGGAATCAGCAAATTAGAAAATTACTGTAACATTTAGTTGTATTAATTCCCTCCAGGCTGATTCAATGGCATATATAGCAAGATGAGATTTCCATGTGACACAATCAACAGTCACAATGAACTGAAAAAATCAAATTACCCTAAACCTTAAAACTCCTAAAATTGATTACTACCTTCCTCAGCTATGCTATATTCTGCAATGAAAACAATAAATACTTCTTAGCTACCAAATCCATAAAAACATCTTTCATTTCTCGCTGAGTGAATTTTCTTTCTAAAGAACAACTGCATATAATGCTGAACAAAAATAACAAAAACTTGATTTGAACCCTGGCTTTACTATTTACTAGCTGTGTGACCTTGAACAAGTTACTTAAATGATCTGTGTCTCTTTCTTTATGGATAAAATAGGTAAAAAATACTTATTTTTAGGGTGGATGGAGGATATAAAGCAAATGTGTATTTTAAGTACCTAATACAGAGATTGGTATTTATTATGTACAAAATAAAATAGCAGAGTCTTTATAATGTTCAAAATATAAGTACATACTGTATTTGTACTGTAAAATTATTTACAAAATCAATGTATGCAATCTGACGTATACTTCAAATGAAAACATTGTTACTTTCATAAAATCAACATATGCATATTTTAAAATTTTCACAGAATTCAGAAGTGAATATGAGTAATAAAAGAAAGTCTGTTTATGGGGGCTTCCCTGGTGGCGCAGTGTTTGAGAGTCCGCCTGCCGATGCAGGGGACACAGTGTTCGTGCCCTGGTCTGGGAAGATCCCACATGCCGCAGAGCGGCTGGGCCCGTGCGGCTGGGCCCGTGAGCCATGGCCGCTGAGCCTGCGCGTCCGGAGCCTGTGCTCCGCAGTAGGAGAGGCCACCACAGTGAGAGGCCCGCGTACCGCAAAAAAAAAAGAAAGAAAAGAAAAAGAAAAAAAAACAAAGTCTGTTTATATCATTCTCAGGATGATAACCACTATTAACGATTTGCTAAAAATGCTGTCAGATATTTTTATGAGTACGTTTTCTGCTAAAAAGGGAGCCACGTTATATGTATTATTCTGTAACTGTTTTTCACTTAATTTGTAAGAAAAATTTCCTAGTCACTTAGCCATCTCTAATAGCAATTGAGTACTTATTTGTGTTTATCACATAATTCAGGAAGAATTTCTGTCTTTGTTTGTAACCAGCGCAAGAATCCTAGGAAGAGAGAGAAGGCAGCCTTTGCTAAGAAAATGCTACAATAACCCCACTGTAAGATGGAGAGTGGCATCCTGGCTGTCAGGCTGGCAACTGGAAGTCCAGAGGAAGAGGGTATCTCCCCTCCCTGAGGAGGGAGGTGAACATGGATGTCCTGGAGAGGTGAAGAGTGAAAAAGGCCAGATGCAAAGAGGGAGGAGCTAGCAGAGCTAAGGGGTGTGTGTGTGCGCGCGTGCGTGCGTGCGTGCGTGCGTGTGTGTGTGTGTGTGTTGGGAGGGGGGAGTATACAGAGAAGACCGGCCTAGCAATGTGGAGATGTGGCAGAGAAGAAAGGAGAGACATGTCTAATGGAATGTTTCAGTAACTCATAGGCCCTGTGAAGTAAAACTAAAAATAGCATAACGTGCTTTATATGATTATTTTGTTATGGAAACTGGAAAAGGGATTGGTGAGGGGTGGGAAAAATGATAGCAATATGTGTATTGGGGAGGGGAGCTGATATCTGGATAATCAATTGAAACAGTATAATTTATTTAAGTGATGTCAAATAGATGACCCATCAGTCAAAAAAAGTCCTTAAGAAGGACACTTTGAATATGTATCTTTGCATTTACTTCTCCCATTGGTTTATTAGGTTTACATAGCTAATTGACACACTATTGCCCTCTAAGTCAGGTTATATACCTTTCCTACTATCCAAGAATTCCCAAAGATGTTCAACCTCTTCCTTCCTATAAGAATTCCATTCTGGGGGGCGGTGGAAAGATGGCGGAGGAGTAAGACGCGGAGATCACCTTCCTCCCCACAGATACACCAGAAATACATCTACACGTGGAACAGCTCCTACAGAACACCTACTGAATGCTGGCAGAAGGCCTCAGACCTCCCAAAAGGCAAGAAACCCCCCCACGTACCTGGGTAGGGCAAAAGAAAAAAGAATAAACACAGACAAAAGGATAGGGACGGGTCTTGCACCAGTGGGAGGGAGCTGTGAAGGAGGAAAGGTCTCCACACACCAGGAGCCCCTTCGCGGGCAGAGATTGCGGGAGGCGGAGCGGGGAGCTTCGGAGCCGCGGAGGACAGCGCAGCAACAGGGGCGCGGAGGGCAAAGCGGAGAGATTCCCGCACAGAGGATCGGTGCCGACCGGCACTCACCAGCCCGAGAGGCTTGTGTGCTCGCCCGCCGAGGCGCCGACTTCTGCCGCCGCAGGACCGCTCCGCACTCCGTGCCCCTCCCTGCCCCCGGCCTGAGAGCGCCAGAGCCCCCGAGTCAGCGGCTCCTTTAACGCCGTCCTGTCTGAGCAAAAAGCAGACGCCCTCCAGCGACCTACACGCAGAGGCAGGGCCAAGTCGAAAGCTGAGCCCCTGTGAGCTGTGAGAACAAAGAAGAAAAAGGGAAATCTCTCCCAGCAGCCTCAGAAACAGCGGATTAAAGCTACACAATCAATTTGATGTACCCTGCCTCTGTGGAATACATGAATAGACAGCGAATCATCCCAAATTGAGGAGGCGGACTTCTAGAGCAAGATCTATGATTTTTTCCCCTTTTCCTCTTTTTGTGAATGTGTATGTGTATGCTTCTGTGTGAGATCTTGTCTGTATAGGTTTGCTTCCACCATTTGTCCCAGCGTTCTATCCGACCATTTTTTTTTTTAATTTTTTTCTTAATAATTAATTTTAATTTAAAGAACTCTGTTATACTTTACCTTCTTTCTATCTTTCCTTCCTTCCTTCCCTTTTTGAGACAACGAATCGTCCCAAATTGAGGAGGTGGACTTGGAGAGCAAGTTTTATGATTTTTTCCACTTTACCTCTTTTTGTGAGGGTATATGTGTATGCTTCTATGTAAGATTTTGTCTCTATAACTTTGCTTCCACCATTTGTCCTAAGGTTCTATCCTTCCCTTTTTTTTTTCCTCTAAATAATTATTTTTTTAATTCAATAACTTTATTATACTTTATTTTATTTTACTGTATCTTCTTTCTTTCTGTATTTTTTCCTTCCTTCCCTCATTCCTTCCTTCCTTCCCTCCTCCCTCCCTCCCTCCTTTCTTTCCTTCTTGCCTTCTTCCTTTCTTTTCTTCTTTCTTTCTTTCTTCCTTCCCTCCTTCCTTCCTTCCCTCCTCTCTTTCTTTCTTTCTTTCTTTCTTTCCTATTTCCTCCTACTTATACTAATTCTCTCTACTTTCTCTCCCTTTTATTCTGAGCCGAGTGGATGAAAGGCTCTTGCTGCTCCAGCCAGGAGTCAGGACTCTGCCTCTGAGGTGGGAGAGCCAACTTCAGAACACTCGTCAAGAAGAGACCTCCCAGCCCCACATAATATCAAACGGCGAAAATCTCCCAGAGATCTCCATCTCAACACCAGCACCCAGCTTCGCTCAACGACCAGCAAGCTACAGTGCTGGACAACCTATGCCAACCATATAGCAAAACAGGAACACAACCCCACCCACTAGCAGAGAGGCTGCCTAAAATCATAATAAGTCCACAGACACCCCAAAACACACCACCAGACGTGGACCTGCCCACTAGAGAGACAAGATCTAGCCTCATACACCACAACACAGCCACTAGTCCCCTCCACCAGGAAGCCTACACAACGCACTGAACCAACCTTAGCCACTGGAGACAGACATCAAAAACAACGGGAGCTACGAACTTGCAGCCTGCAAAAAGGTGAACCCAATCACAGTAAGATAAGCAAAATGAGAAGACAGAAAAACACACAGCAGATGAAGGAGCAGGATAAAAACCCACCAGACCTAACAAATGAAGAGGAAATAGGCAGTCTACCTGAAAAAGAGTTCAGAATAATGATAGTAAAGATGATCCAAAATCTTGGAAATAGAATGGACAAAATGCAAGAAGCAGTTAACAAGGACCTAGAAGAAATAAAGATGAAACAGACAATGATGAACAACACAATAAATGAAATGAAAAATACTCTAGATGGGATCAATAGCAGAATAAATGAGGCAGAAGAACGGATAAGTGACCTGGAAGATAAAATAGTGGAAATAACTACTGCAGAGCAGAATAAAGAAAAAAGAATGAAAAGAACTGAGGACAGTCTCAGAGACCTCTGGGACAACATTAAACGCACCAACATTCGAATTATAGGGGTTCCAGAAGAAGAAGAGAAAAAGAAAGGGACTGAGAAAATATTTGAAGAGATTATAGTTGAAAACTTCCCTAATATGGGAAAGGAAATCGTTAATCAAGTCCAGGAAGCACAGAGAGTCCCATACAGGATAAATTCAAGGAGAAATACGCCAAGACACATATTAATCAAACTGTCAAAAACTAAATACAAAGAAAGCATATTAAAAGCAGCAAGGGAAAAACAACAAATAACACACAAGGGAATCCCCATAAGGTTAACAGCTGATCTCTCAGCAGAAACTCTACAAGCCAGAAGGGAGTGGCAGGACATACTGAAAGTGATGAAGGAGAAAAACCTGCAACCAAGATTACTCTACCCAGCAAGGATCTCATTCAGATTTGATGGAGAAATTAAAACCTTTACAGACAAGCAAAAGCTGAGAGAGTTCAGCACCACCAAACCAGCTTTACAACAAATGCTAAAGGAACTTCTCTAGACAAAAACACAAGAGAAGGAAAAGTCCTATAATAACGAACCCAAAACAATTTAGAAAATGGGAATAGGAACATACATATCGATAATTACCTTAAATGTAAATGGACTAAATGCTCCCACCAAAAGACACAGATTGGCTGAATGGATACAAAAACAAGACCCATATATATGCTGTCTACAAGAGACCCACTTCAGACCTAGAGACACATACAGACTGAAAGTAAGGGGATGGAAAAAGATATTCCATGCAAATGGAAACCAAAAGAAAGCTGGAGTAGCAATTCTCATATCAGACAAAATAGACTTTAAAATAAGGACTATCAGAAGAGACAAAGAAGGACACTACATAATGATTAAGGGATCGATCCAAGAAGAAGATATAACAATTGTAAATATTTATGCACCCAACATAGGAGCACCTCAATACATAAGGCAAAAACTAGCAGCCATAAAAGGGGAAATCGACAGTAACACATTCATAGTAGGGGACTTCAACACCCCACTTTCACCAATGGACAGATCATCCAAAATGAAAATAAATAAGGAAACACAAGCTTTAAATGATACATTAAACAGGATGGACTTAATTGATATTTATAGGACACTCCATCCAAAAACAACAGAATACACATTTTTCTCAAGTGCTCATGGAACATTCTCCAGGATAGATCATATCTTGGGTCACAAATCAAGCCTTGGTAAATTTAAGAAAATTGAAATTATATCAAGTATCTTTTCCGACCACAACGCCATGAGATTAGATATCAATTATAGGAAAAGAGCAGTAAAAAATACAAACACATGGAGGCTAAACAATACACTACTTAGTAACGAAGTGATCACTGAAGAAATCAAAGAGGAAATTAAAAAATACCTAGAAACAAATGACAATGGAGATACAACGACCCAAAACCTATGGGATGCAGCAAAAGCAGTTCTAAGAGGGAAGTTTATAGCAATACAAGCCCACCTTAAGAAGCAGGAAACATCTCGAATAAACAACCTAACCTTGCACCTCAAGCAATTAGAGAAAGAAGAACAAAAAAACCCCAGAGTTAGCAGAAGGAAAGAAATCATAAAAATCAGATCAGAAATAAATGAAAAAGAAATGAAGGAAACAATAGCAAAGATCAATAAAACTAAAAGCTGGTTCTTTGAGAAGATTAACAAAATTGATAAACCATTAGCCAGACTCATCAAGAAAATAAGGGAGAAGACTCAAATCAATAGAATCAGAAATGAAAAAGGAGAAGTAACAACTGACACTGCAGAAATACAAAAAATCATGAGGGATTACTACAAGCAACTCTATGCCAATAAAATGGACAATCTGGAAGAAATGGACAAATTCTTAGAAATGCACAAACTGCCAAGACTGAATCAGGAAGAAATAGAAAATATGAACAGACCAATCACAAACACTGAAATTGAAACTGTGATTAAAAATCTTCCAACAAACAAAAGCCCAGGACCAGATGGCTTCACAGGCGAATTCTATCAAACATTTAGAGAAGAGCTAACACCTATTCTTCTCAAACTCTTCCAAAATATAGCAGAGGGAGGAACACTCCCAAACTCATTCTACGAGGCCACCATCACCTTGATACCAAAACCAGACAAGGATGTCACAAAGAAAGAAAACTACAGGCCAATATCACTGATGAACATAGATGCAAAAATCCTCAACAAAATACTAGCAAACAGAATCCAACAGCACATTAAAAGGATCATACACCATGATCAAGTGGGGTTTATTCCAGGAATGCAAGGATTCTTCAATATACGCAAATCTATCAATGTGATTAACCATATTAACAAATTGAAGGAGAAAAACCATATGATCATCTCAATAGATGCAGAGAAAGCTTTTGACAAAATTCAACACCCATTTATGATAAAAACCCTGCAGAAAGTAGGTGTAGAGGGAACTTTCCTCAATATAATAAAGGCCGTATATGACAAGCCCACAGCCAACATCATCCTCAATGGCGAAAAACTGAAAGCATTTCCACTAAGGTCAGGAACAAGACAAGGTTGCCCACTCTCACCACTCTTATTCAACATAGTTTTGGAAGTTTTAGCCACAGCAATCAGAGAAGAAAAGGAAATAAAAGGAATCCAAATCGGAAAAGAAGAAGTAAAGCTGTCACTGTTTGCAGATGACATGATACTATACATAGAGAATCCTAAAGATGCTACCAGAAAACTACTAGAGCTAATCAATGAATTTGGTAAAGTAGCAGGATACAAAATTAATGCACAGAAATCTCTGGCATTCCTATATACTAATGATGAAAAATCTGAAAGTGAAATCAAGAAAACACTCCCATTTACCATTGCAACAAAAAGAATAAAATATCTAGGAATAAACCTACCTAAGGAGACAAAAGACCTGTATGCAGAAAATTATAAGACACTGATGAAAGAAATTAAAGATGATACAAACAGATGGAGAGATATACCATGTTCTTGGATTGGAAGAATCAACATTGTGAAAATGACTCTACTTCCCAAAGCAATCTATAGATTCAATGCAATCCCTATCAAACTACCACTGGCATTTTTCACAGAACTAGAACAAAAAATTTCACAATTTGTATGGAAACACAAAAGACCCCGAATAGCCAAAGCAATCTTGAGAACAAAAAATGGAGCTGGAGGAATCAGGCTGCCTGACTTCAGACTATACTACAAAGCTACAGTAATCAAGACAGTATGGTACTGGCACAAAAACAGAAAGATAGATCAATGGAATAGGATAGAAAGCCCAGAGATAAACCCATGCACATATGGTCACCTTATCTTTGATAAAGGTGGCAGGAATATACAGTGGAGAAAGGACAGCCTCTTCAATAAGTGGTGCTGGGAAAATTGGATAGGTACATGTAAAAGTATGAGATTAGATCACTCCCTAACACCATACACAAAAATAAGCTCAAAATGGATTAAAGACCTAAATGTAAGGCCAGAAACTATCAAACTCTTAGAGGAAAACATAGGCAGAACACTCTATGACATAAATCACAGCAAGATCCTTCTTGACCCATCTCCTAGAGTAATGGAGATAAAAACAAAAATAAACAAATGGGACCTAATGAAACTTCAAAGCTTTTGCACAGCAAAGGAAACCATAAACAAGACCAAAAGACAGCCCTCAGAATGGGAGAAAATATTTGCAAATGAATCAACTGACAAAGGATTAATCTCTAAAATTTACAGGCAGCTCATGCAGCTCAATAACAAAAAAATAAACAACCCAATCCAAAAATGGGCAGAAGACCTAAATAGACATTTCTCCAAAGAAGATATACAGACTGCCAACAAACACATGAAAGAATGCTCAACATCATTAATCATTAGAGAAATGCAAATCAAAACTACAATGAGATATCATCTCACACCAGTCAGAATGGCCATCATCAAAAAATCTAGAAACAATAAATGCTGGAGAGGGTGTGGAGAAAAGGGAACACTCTTGCACTGCTGGTGGGAATGTGAATTGGTTCAGCCACTATGGAGAACAGTATGGAGGTTCCTTAAAAAACTACAAATAGAACTACCATATGACCCAGCAATCCCACTACTAGGTATATACCCTGAGGAAACCAGAATTCAGAAAGAGTCATGTACCAAAATGTTCATTGCAGCTCTATTTACAATAGCCCGGAGATGGAAACAACCTAAGTGCCCGCCGTCGGATGAATGGATAAAGAAGATGTGGCACATATATACAATGGAATATTACTCAGCCATAAAAAGAAACGAAATTGAGCTATTTGTAATGAGGTGGATAGATCTAGAGTCTGTCATACGGAGTGAAGTAAGTCAGAAAGAGAAGGACAAATACCGTATGCTAACACATATATATGGAATTTAAGGAAAAAAAATGTTATGAAGAACCTAGGGGTAAAACAGGAATAAAGACAGAGACCTACTGGAGAACAGACTTGAGGATATGGGGAGGGGGAAGGGTGAGGTGTGTTAGGGCGAGAGAGAGACATGGACATATATATACTAACAAACGTAAGGTAGATAGCCAGTGGGAAGCAGCCGCATGGCACAGGGAAACCGGCTCGGTTCTTTGTGGCTGTCTGGAGGGGGGGGGTAGGGAGGGTGGGAGGGAGGGAGACAAAGAGGGAAGAGATATGGGAACATATATATATGTATAACTGACTCACTCTGTTATAAAGCAGACACTAACACACCATTGTAAAGCAATTATACCCCAATAAAGATGTTAAAAAAAAAAAGAATTCCATTCTAAATAAAAGGTTCATTCTTTGTTTCCCAAATACATCATGAAATTTTTATCTTTGAATTTCTTACTCATATTTAACCATTTATGAATATAAATTTTATGAATTTCTATGAAAGCAATGAATTTAAATTCTACACTTTCTTAAAACTTAAGCTTAAGATTTATTATCTCCATGAGTCCACAATGATTTCTTTCTTCTCAAATTCTTTATCACTTGTCACTTTTTACCCCTTGATTTGGGGTGCTTGTCATATTCTACACATTTCCTGTCTTCAAAACTGGACCATGAAGTTAGAAATGCCATCTCATCGACGGGACTTATTTTAGTACTCATTCAATGAAAGGCTACCATAAATATTTATCTTAAAACACTCATATTTTGAATTTCATGTTTAATAATTTCATACGTAAAGGATTTCAAAAAGGAACCATATCCTCAAATTGCTGAAACATTATGATTGACCCCAGAGGAAAATTTCTGAGTTGAATAATAGTTTGTATTTTGTTCCACACAATTCCTGTTACGAATTCAGGTTCTGAAAATAATGATTAAGAGACATTAATAATAACTGTATATTTACTGCCAGAGACTATTCTTAAATCCTTATACAATTATTATATTTAATCCTTACAACAGCCAGTGAGATATGCAATACCACTTACTGAAATTTATTGCTGAATATACTAAGGATTAAAATATTGTAAATAACATACCTAAGGATACACAGCTAGTAAGTAGTAGAGTTGGGAATTAAATTCAAGAGTGTTTGACTCTGGTTTTAAACCACTACTGCAACTAAGCTTAAATTGAACTACACTTCTTAAAGAGCTTGTGTTGACTCATTCTTCAAACAATTTTTTAGATTAATTTGCCCTAATAAAATAAGAGGCTGAAGTTAGTTTTGCTTTGTGAGTTAATTTAATGAAGCAATATCCCCTTAAAAATCCTCTAGGATTTTAAATAAACCCTAGGTAAAAGGCAGACAAATTAGCATAACATTCATATTAATGCCTCCCAAAGTGTGCTACACAAGAAGTCAATTCTTTGGAATCTATGCAGTGCTAGATATATTATTTTCAAAGGGGCTTTGGTTACTCACTATGGTGATGGATGACTGTGATGAAAATATCAACATATGTCTAAGTTTTTCCTTCAGTATTTCTCCCATAAATATAACATAGTGATATAGAATGAAGATTATTTAATGAGACAAGCAATGGGATTATTTGCAGTGGTTGCAAGTAAATCTGACTTTCAAATCGTAAAGTGTGACATTCCTCATGATATTACCTACTGATTTTATTTGACCTTACTATTGTTAGAATTAAGAAATGTCCGAACAGACAACAACCAGCTCAATAGTTTTCAATTAACTGACCGTGCCTCATTATAAAATGATGTATACACCAAAGGGAGACAATTTTCTTAAGGAGAGACAATTTTTTTAATACATATGACTAATGGATTAGATGTAGCAGACCGTCAGTACACAGCCTAGTAGGTGTATAGAATTTGTCATCAGCTATCAAAACTATACTTAATTATCTAACACACAGATACCTCAAATATGAGAAAATGAGTACAGAAAAATTCAATTTAAATATATAAGAAAAAATTTTGTAGATATAATTCTTTGTACTGTGCTTTGTGTACTGTGGTTCAATTGTCCTGAACATCACACATAAGTGGGTTGAACTTGAAGGTGCACAAGAGGATAAGTTGAACTATCCACACTTGCAGTTAGCAAAGTTGAGCACATTTTATATTTTACATAAATAAATACTGTATTTCTAAGTTCTAAGGGAGGTTAGGCAAGAGCTAGAAAGTGGCACATCCAGCATATGCAGTATGGCTTCAAGCTCCATACTTGTAAATGCTCGGACGCTGCCCCTCCTGAATAAATTTAACCAATTACTGTTCACAGCTCTAGGCCATCCTATATGCTCAAATTATTCAGCCCTCAATTCATTAGACTCAGAATTCCACCTCTCTGAACTGTTAGTAAATTCCTAATTGAAAATCCTATGTCTACGCTCCTGTCTTCACGCAGCAAATATTCTGGAATATTGGATTTTGAGGAAAAGGCAAATCATCTCTAAATGAGCTTCTTCACCATAACCTTGGTCAGATAGGAGACTGGTCAGAGACGCCTTCGAAACGCCAAGCTCATCTTGGAGTAATCAGAATGTGAGGCATGGTAGGAAGAGCTATCTAGTGCTTGGGCTGCAACTGACGGCTTTCCCACTTTCTAACTGTGTGATCTCAAAGAACTTAACATTTCCTACCTTGGCAACAGTCGTAAGTGAAGCGTATGGTCCAATATCTGATAGGCATTAAAACGGCAGCTTCTGTTTCTCAAAGAGTCTCTGTGTTAACAGGGCTGACCTAGGACCAAATTAAGATTAACCCTGAGTCTTTATCATATTCAAATGTCTAATAATTTGAGGATGGATTGATACATATATTTTTCATTTTTCTTATAAAAAGAAAAATTATTCCCTGAAGAATTATGATTCTATGATACTAATTTTTGAACAAAGGAATTTGTAAGAGGAATGCTTGTTCCTTTAAGCACAAGGAAAAGTATAATATAATATAAATCTGTGAAACGTACAAGTTTGTTGAAAAGTCATTATTGAGAGCATTTCTCTTTGGCGTTTTGAATCCATGTTAAGTGTACTTTCTTTCTTTTGAAAAATAAATTTATTTATATTTATTTTTGGCTGCATTGGGTCTTCTTGCTGCACACGGGCTTTCTCTAGTTGTGGCGAGCAGGGAGGGGCTACTCTTCGTTGTGGTGTGTGGGCTTCTCATTGCGGTGGCTTCTCTTGTTGTGGAGCACGGGCTCTAGGAGTGCAGGCTCAGCAGTTGTGGCACACTGGCTTAGTTGCTCCGTGGCATGTGGGATCTTCCCCGACCAGGGCTCGAACCCGTGTCCCCTGCATTGACAGGCAGATTCTTAACCACCGCGCCACCAGGGAATCCCTTAAGTGTACTTTCTCTCTCCAAACAGGAAGCAGTTGTTTAGCCAGGTTTTTCACAACATACATATTCACAAAATGCTGCAGAGATAGAAACAGTCTCTTCCTCGTGAAAGGAAATGTTAAATATAGTTACTAAGATGAGCTCTGGATCAATACATCAGTATAGTTCAGGTTTCCTGATTTCCAGAAAGATGTGAAGCCTGAAGTGAACTAATACATAATTGAAGTTATAAAGAGAAGCCATTGTTACTTACGGGCATTTTCCTCAGGAAAGTATTGTCTCCTCTCCCACAAATCATGCCTACCATGTAGTTCTGAAAAGTAGCTTTAAAAGCCAGAATATCCTAATGATCAATTTAATCTCTAAAGACCCTTCTTCACCTTTCATTCCTGTTAGTTAAAGTGATTTTATGTGTCAATTTGACCAGGTCACAGGGTCCCCAGACAGTTGATCAAACATTATTCTGGGTGTGTCTGTGAGGGTGTTATGGATGAGATTAACATCTGAATTAGTAGCCTGAGAATAGCAGATGACTCTTTTCTCCAGTGTGGGTGGTACCAATCGAATCAGCTGAAGGCCTGAATAGAACAAAAAGGTTGACCCTCCTGCAAGTGAGGGAAGTCCTCCAGCCAGACGACATGAGCTGAGACACTGGTCTCTTCCTATCTTCAGATTTGAACTGAAATGTCGCCTCTTCCTGGGTCTTGAGCCTGTCAGCTTTCAGACTAGAACATCAGCTTCCCTGGTTCTCAAGATTTTGGACTCAAACTGGAACCAGACTATCAGTTGTCTTGGGTCTCCAGCTTGCTAACTGCAGAGCTTGGGACTTCTCAGCTTCCATAATCATGTGAACTACCTTATAATATTTTTTTAAATTTTATAATGTATATCTATTTCCTCATATAATTTAAAGAAATAATATAATAATAATATAATCCTTATAATTTATATTTCTACAATATATATTTCTCCATACATATTATCGCCTATTGGTTCTCTTTCTCTGGAGAAGCCTAATACAGTTAAGTTACAGACGCATTTAAGTAAACATGGCTACATAACAGAAGAATTTCCTTTCATCAGATAACCTGAGATAAAACAGCTCCTTGTCCCCAAATATGAGTTTAATTAATTTGTATTTCTGTCCAATAATGTGATCTTTATTTGGGAAAAATGTTCCAGTTTAGAAAACATTACAGTTTATTTATCTCTATGTAGAAATTTATTGAAAGATTGGACTCTTCTTGCCACTCCATTTCAATCAGTTTTTCTCCCTCTTCCCTATCAAACTCAAGGGTCTTCAGGAGTTGCAAAAATAGTTTTTACTATTAACCCAAGAAAAACATAGAGTTTTGCTCAAATGTACTTAAGAGCTTTTGGAGCTATTGGCTATTTATTAATTCCATGCCCTACCTAAATTATTATAGATTGATAACTACAGTTTAATAAATAGTTACTGAGCCCTCCTTACTTACATATTATGGTCTATAGTAGAAAATAAAGAGAAATTAGACAGAGTGCCCACATTCAGAGGCTGTATTAATCATGGTTCTCTAGAGAAACAGAACCGATAGGTTATTATTTATTTATTTACTTATTATGAGGAATACCTCATGCAATTATAGAGGCTGAGAAGTTGCACCATCTTCCATTTGCAGTTGAAGACCCCAGTGGTGTAATTCAGTCCAAGTCTGAAGATCTGAGAACTAGGGGAGCCAACGGTGTAAATCCCAGTCTACTAAGGGCAGGAGAAGATAAGATGAGATGTCTTAGCTCAAACAGTGAGGCAGGGGAAAAGGACATGAATTCCTTCTTTCCCTGCCTTTGGTGTTTTTCAGGCCCTCAACAGATTTAATGATGCCAACCTACACTGAAAAGGGCAATCTACTTTACTGAGCTAAAATCTCAACCGGAAGCACCCTCACAAACATACCCAGAAATTAATGTTTAATCTGAACACCCTGAGGCCAGTCAAGTTGATACATAAAATTAACCATTGTAGGAGGCTGAAATAACTTATTACCTAGTCTCTCCTCACTCTCATTTTTATTCAGTCATTTGATTGCTTGATTGTAGCAAGCGTAATACGTGAATTCACCAAATTTGCAATACGTAGAAAGAACCCTCCTTGACACCAAATCCCTAAAGACCAGTTGATGAATATGGGCAAAGGAGGACAGTCAAGATTTTGTTGCTGAACTGACCTGGGCACCTGTCAGTTGTAGAATATGCCTGCAATTACCTGGGGAAAATGTGTGCACCTTATAGACAACGACCTTCCCACAGGGGCCAGTGGCACCAAGACTTTCTCTTAGTAAGTTTTTCATCAGTAGACATGAACAAATGGGAAAGAAAAAACTAGGCTGAATTTGTCTTTAAACCATAAAGATTTTTATTTTCTCCTTTTTCTTTTATAACCTTGTTTTCGTTTCTTTACTCTTGGCTCTTTATATTGTTTTGCTACCTGTTACAAAATTTATGTGTTACATCTAAAAGTGTTAAGAGTCAGATTCCAGGTTCTAAAGGATGACGGTGGTCTGCAGAGCAGAGTGGTGAAGTACAAGGGCTTTCTAGTCAAATGAACATGTATTTAAAAGACGATTCTACTTTTTTTTTTTACAGGTAAACCTATACTTAGGATTCTAAATTAAGATTGTAATAAAAATTTTACTAACCTCAGGATTGTGACAAAGACTACATTCAATGATACAAAAGGTGATGGGGTCATTCTCCACACCAGTTATTCTCTGATTGTAGGAGGGGTGAGATATTATCCCCTAGTAGAGTGTTCAGAAGGTGTGGAGAGGGGATGAGTGACTTATGTAACTTCAGTTGCCTTTCTCCCGTTGAAATTTCATGCCTTAGACTCTCATTTCTACATTATACCAACCCAAAGATAGGGCTTCAGATAAACACCATAACTAAATAATATTTAGTCACTTATTCATTTTCTGCATAAGACTGATTGAAAGAGAACAAAATTCATTTAATCCTTAAAAACACAGCTAATGTCACTGTTTGCAGCTGACATGATACTACACATAGAGAATCCTAAAGATGCTACTAGAAAACTACCAGAGCTAACCAATGAATTTGGTAGAGTAGCAGGATACAAAATTAATGTACAGAAATCGCTTGCATTTTTATACACTAATGATGAAAAATCTAAAAGAGAAATTAAGGAAACACTCCCATTTACCACTGTAACAAAAAGAATAAAATACTTAGGAATAAACCTACCTAGGGAGACAAAAAACCTGTATGCAGAAAACTATAAGACACTGATGAAAGAAGTTAAAGATGATACCAAGAGATGGAGAGATATACCATATTCTTGGATTGGAAGAATCAATATTGGGAAAATGACTATATACAGATTCAGTGCAATCCCTATCAAACTCCCAATGGCATTTTTCACAGAACTAAAACAAAAAATTTCACAATTTATATGGAAACACAAAAGACCCTGAATAGCCAAAGCAATCTTGAGAAAGAAAAACGGAGCTGGAGGAATAAAGCTCCCTGACTTCAGAGCATACTACAAAGCTACAGTAATCAAGACAGTATAGTACTGGCAGAAAACCAGAAATACAGATCAATGGGACAGGATAGAAAGCCCAGAGATAAGCCCATACACATACAGTCACCTTACCTTTGATAAAGGACGCAAGAATATACAATGGAGACAAGACAGCCTCTTCAATAAGTGTTGCTGGGCAAACTGGGCAGCTACATGTAAAAGAATGAAATTAGAGCACCCCCTAACACCATACACAAAGATAAACTCAAAATGGATTAAAGACCTAAATGTAAGGCCAAACACTGTAAAACTATTAGAGGAAAACATAGGCAGAACACACTATGACATAAATCACAGCAAGATCCTTTTTGACCCACCTCCTAGAGAAACGGAAATAAAAACAAAAATAAACAAATGGGACCTAATGAAACTTCAAAGCTTTTGCATAGCAAAGGGAACCATAAACAAGACGAAAAGACAACCCTCAGAATGGGAGAAGATATTTGCAAATGAAGCAACTGACAAAGGATTCATCTCCAAAATTTACAAGCAGCTCATGCAGCTCCATATCAAAAAAACAAACAACCCAATCCAAAAATGGGCAGAAGACCTAAACAGACATTTCTCCAAAGAAGATATACAGATTGCCAGCAAATACACGAAAGGATGCTCAACATCACTAATCATTAGAGAAATGCAGATCAAAACTACAATGAGGTATCACCTCACGCTGGTGAGAATGGCCATCATCAAAAAAATCTACAAACAATACATGCTGGAGAGGGTGTGGAGCAAAGGGAACCCTCTGGCACTGCTGGTGGGAATGTGAATTGATACAGCCGCTATGGAGAAGAGTAGGGAGGTGCCTTAAAAAACTAAAAATAGAACCTCCATACGACCCAGCAATCCCACTACTGGGCATATAGCCTGAGAAAACCGTAATTCAGAAAGAGTCATGTGTCACAATATTCATTGCAGCTCTATTTACAATAGCCAGGACATGGAAGCAACCTAAGCGTCCACTGACAGATGAATGGATAAAGAAGATGTGGCACATATGTACAATGGAATATTACTCAGCCATAAAAAGAAACAAAATTGAGTTATTTGTAGTGAGGTGGATGGACCTAGAGCCTGTCATACAGAGTGAAGTAAGTCAGAAAGAGAAAAACAAATACCGTATGCTAACACATATATATGCAATCTATCTTTAAAAAATGGTTCTGATGAACCTAGGGGCAGGACAGGAATAAAAACACAGACGTAGAGAATGGACTTGAGGACATGGGGAGGCGGAAGGGTAAACTGGGACGAAGTGAGAGAGTAGCACTGACATATACACACTACGAAATGTAAAACAGATAGCTAGTGGGTAGCAGCCGTGTAGCACAGGGAGATCAGCTCGGCGCTTTGTGACCACCTAGAGGGGAGGGATAGGGAGGATGGGTGGGAGGGAGACACAAGAGGGAGGAGATATGGGAATATATGTTTATGTATAGCTCATTCACCGTGTGACACAGCAGAAACTAACAGAACATTGTAAAGCAATTATTCTCCAATAAAGAGGTTTTTTTTTTTTAAAAAAAAAAACACAGTTAAACAAGTTTTCTACCTTCATTAAATACACCATCCCAAAACAATCTCAGAGGTAAGTTAGCGTACATAAACAAAACCACAATTTAAAAAAAAAAAAACTATTCTAATCAAATGTAATAATAATCCAAGATATCTTCATCTAGTTCAACAATATACAGGAGGCCTAAAATCAACTACCGAAAAGAGCAAAAAGACAGCTCTGAATAAGGGCTTCTGCCTTACCTACCTACATCATAGATATCCTTAAGGTGAAGGGATTGGGGGAAATCTGGAGAGAAGCCAAGAAAGGGAAGGAATGCCAACGTTTTTACTCATATATCAAATCTGACTCTCAGAGTGTAATGGAGAATAAATGATTCACTTGTCATCTGATTGATAGTTGACAACACCACGGTAAGATCTGTCAGCTCAGGGCTGGGAATGCGAGTGTTTGGCATTGGGGAGAATGGGGGGAAATCCCTTAAGAAGAAAGCTTTTGTTTTTGGAGCAGACGGCACTGAGTTTTCTAAATGTTGCATTGCAATTATAGGAAAGGTTTTAGCCTACATGGTCTGATACTACAGTTGGGTGAGATGGGTGAAATCGGGAGGAACATCCTATAGAGAAACTATGGAAAAGAGTAAAAGGAAGGCATGGGGCATATGGCAGATGAAGTGGCCAAATGAAGACCAGACAAGATAGATACATGCAAAGACAAACATTATTTTAAAAGTTTTGCATACCTGGCTTCTTTCAGGTGCAATTATTATATAAGTGTAACTAAAATAATCTAACATGGAATTATTTTTCCTTCTTGCTATACATTCTTTCATACCATTTCTATGACTGTTTAATCATAAGAGGTGGAATACCAACTGCATGGCTACAAATGCCACTCTGAACAAACTGAACCTGTGCTGAAAAAATATCCACCCCTGGACTTTTCAGGTGTGTCCTTCCCTCTAAAAGAAATTAAGTAGCAAATCAGAGCAAGACTTACATGACTGAAGATCCCACTGGCCTTTTAAATCCTGGCAATTTGATCTTTTCTGGGTATTTCCAATGGCACTATCAATATTAGTAACCTATTAGAGGCATGTTTCATACTTTGTTCTTAGACTCTGTGTCTGACATTTTTCTCTTTACTTTCTAACCAACAGAAGGTCCATAAAGAATGTCAGGAGAAAGGCAGCTCTCCTCCGAGACTTGGCATTAGAAGAAAAGGTCTGTTTTCGGGTCAGCCACTCAGGTAGAATTACTCTCCCAGGGCAGCACTGTTTCTCTGAGGGAAGGTGCATCTTCCCCTGTTGCCCTTCCCGGGAGTAATGATACACAGCTCTGCAGAGCCAGCCACCTTTTGGGCTCACCACCTAGTTTATCAAGGGGAAGTTTACTATGGGAGCAACTAGAGCTACAAAAAGGGAGCTACTCTGATTTAGATGGTGCTGAAACAAAGGCGAGGGCTTCTCCCTCCTGTCTCATTTGATCGTTTTTCATGCTTTACCTCTGCTTCTAGGCGCCAAT
Source organism: Lipotes vexillifer (assembly GCF_000442215.2). Taxonomy (NCBI): domain Eukaryota; kingdom Metazoa; phylum Chordata; class Mammalia; order Artiodactyla; family Lipotidae; genus Lipotes; species Lipotes vexillifer. The sequence continues at coordinate 143,879 of NW_006781315.1, forward strand.
TTATCTTTCCTTCCCCCTACAGGCTGTGCTTTAAGTGTTTTCAGTTCTAACTGGAATGTGTCTTTGAACCAAGAAGATTTACTTCTCTCCTGGTTCGTTTCTTCCTCTCATTTCTGTTTATTTTCTCCCTGGCTCTTACAGCTTTCCCCTTGATAATGTGAGTGCCGCCTCTATATTTTCATCTCCTGCCTGTGAACTCCTTTAATAAGAAGTGTGTAGTGTAGTAGAAAGACAGGGGGATTTGGCTGAAAGATCAGGCTGTGTGACCTTCGGCATGCCAATTAGCTCCTTTAAACAGCAGATTTCTCTCTCTAAAATGAGGATGTTAGATTCAATTATCTCAGTGATCATCCCAGCTCTAATTTACCGGGATTTCATGTGTTCTCACTGTGCTCAGTCTATCATGCAAGCTCAGTTCATGTGAATTTGTTTCCTATTGCTGCTGTAACAAATCACCACAAATGCAATGGCTAAAACAAGACAAAAAATCATTATCTCATAGCTCTGTAGAGCAGAAATCCAACATGGTCTCATTGTACTAGCATCAGGGTGTTGCCTGGGCTATGCTCCTTCCTGGAGACCCTAGGGGAGTGGCTTTCAAGAATTCAAATGACCAGATTGGGCACATTTTGACAATTCAGGATAATCTCCTGATTTCAATGTCAGGAGACATTAACCTTAGTCACCTCTGCAATGCCCCTTTTGCCATGTAAGGTGACACATTTACAGGGTGTGGGCACCTTGGGGGGCCATTATCCTGCCTACTACAGCATGTCACTTGCTAACAGAAGCATCTTATGTCTGGTAGCACCAAATGAAGCCAAAGCAATCGGATACCTCTTCCCTTTTCTGCTTTTCTTGTTTCAGAAGGCATCCTGGAATGACCCAACTCATCCTCAAACTATCAGTGTCTACAGTATCTACTTTTGAAGCCGTCCCACACTGTCTTTCAGATTAGCTCTTCCAAGAATCCCCATTCCTGCCTAGAGCTGTCCTGAATCTCCATGGTCCCTGCTCAGACTCACAGCGTGCTGCTAAATATATTCCAAGGACTGCCTCTTCTGTAGCATCTTGTCAATATTCCGAATTAGCTTTCCATTATTGGTTTCCGCTCCTTTTGATCTTTGGTCACTCTAAGTGGCTGCTGCTTTCTGATGATATACTCTATGTCCCTAATGGGGACAAACCTTGACACTCAAATTTTGGTTTCCTGATGGGCTTCTAAACCCTTGAATAAAAACAGCAATTCTTACCTAGCCCTCTAAACTTTCTCTCTTGAGATTCCTGCACCAGCCATGCACTCTTTAATCCTTTCCAGTTGTCATTATCAGTTTCTGGGCCAACTTCATGGGTGACGGACCAAAGCAATCACACAGGGTCTCACATTCAGAAGGGGCCTGCATGCTAAGGATATAAAGCTGTTTGTTCACTATCTTGCAGTTTTTAATAACTCCATTTTGGATTTATATTTTGTTAGTAAAGTCTGATGGTGCAACTGAAGCATGTACTGATGGCTTAGAGCCTTGGCTCACTGATATGCTGATTCC